>NW_026067997.1:1657871-1744326 GCF_014885135.2 Alexandromys fortis
CTTGTTTGGGGGGAAAGGATACAAAAGATCCAGAAGAGAGGATAAATATGACCAAAACTCATTGTACAAAATTCTCAAAGAGCTAAGTTTTTATAAAGTTTCTTAAACAGTATCAGGGGGGAAAAAACGGAAACACATTTTAAAAAGATTTTCCTAAGTTGGAGAAGAACATGACCATAACTTGTGACTCTCCTGAGCTTGGGCCAAATGAACTTAACATTCTCAAGAATACAAGAATTAAAAAAGAAAAAAGAATACAAGAATTGGTTGCCAACATATTCCTGTCTTGTAAATAAGTGACTAACTTATATGTATATCCCTGTACCTGATGTAACAACAAATTCCCATAGAGCAAAATGATCAAGAGATGTTAAACTATAATAAATTAATATGGTAGCAAAAAAAAAAAAAAAAAAAAAAAAGAATTGGTTGCCAAAGGACAATGGTATGTAACACCGAAGACTGTGAAGTCGGGAACTTCAGAAACAAGGAATAAGCAACCAGGGAAAGCATTAAGAAGAACTAATTAATCTGAGCAATGGTGCCACACACGTTTAACTAATCCCAGCACTTGGGAGGCAGGAGCAGTCAGATCTCTGTGAGTTCGAGGCCAGCCTGGTCTACAAAACAAGTTCTAGGACATCCAGGACTACACAAAGAAATGCTATCTTAATTAAAAAAAAAAAAACTAATTACATAGTTACTATGAATGAAAGGAACCAACTAAAATAATAGCATACATTTCTCCAGAGAAATTACCTCTATCATTCCAGAAGATACTCATTCATTCATTTGTTCACCACACACTTAATCATCACTCACTGTATGAGGTACCACAATGGCAGAAAGCACAGCCACATATCAACTCGGATGGTCCTGTTTCCAAACCGTAGCGCATCCTTTCCCTGAATAACGCAGATGCACACGGCTTCAACTCCCCCAGAGCCAGTCTTCTCCCATGCACCCCAAGGACCTGAACTGGACCTATTCTGAAAGACTTCTCCCTGAGGACTAGGTTTCACAGCACCACAAGACGCTACAGAAGCTTCCAAGGGCAGAAAGCGACCAATAGTACAATTATAGACAACCACAGGCAGCTGCAAAGTCTATGAGCCGCATGGATGACATACAAGGCAGGGGTAGCCCTAAGGGTACAGCAATAGCACTCATATCTTAGTGGAAACCTAAGTTCTCTAATGGATTTAAGGCCTGTTCAACAGCACGGTAACCATGCCTGGAACTGGAAACCCGACCACAGTTTTTGGGGGGAGCATGAGAGGGGAACAATGGAAAAATTGGAGAGAGGAAAGATAGGGGGAATATATGATTATATTTTAAATTAAAATTTAAAGTTCCACTGCTTCTACATCTGCAAAACTCATTGAACATGAAGAAGTCAAGCTGGTGCCTACCTATAGTCTTCATCCCTACTGACTAGTGTTCATGGTACTTAGAAGGTACCATGCATCCGACTGAAGGAGAAATGTAGCCATCAAATGCCAGAACGTTGTTTAAAAAAAAATCCACCATTTCAGCTAACCAAGTATCAAACCAACTACAACCCCTTTGATATGCAGTTGTCACCTACCTGACAGACATACTGGTGAAACCATGGCACAAAGTTTGTAGGAATGACCAGCAAATATCTGATTGGATCTAAGGCCACTCCATAAGATAGAACCCATGCCTGACACTTCTCAGGTGGACAAGAACCTGAGACTAGATAGGCCAGGGACCTAGAGGAAAATCAAACACTACTGTTCTGTTAAAGAAATATAGCAATAAATGCCTGTGTGCTGGTGCGCAAGAGATGTCGTGAAGCAATGTAAGCACCAATCTGAAAAGTAAGAATGCTGTCTGTAAATGTCTTTGTTAGAATAGGAGGCTTTTTCAAGCTTTCTTTAACACAGATTGTGTAAGTACACCTTTGTATCTTGGGCCTTCGCTTTTTTTATCTGAGAAATAAATCATTGAATTAAAAAAAAAGTCGCAATAAAATGACTCCTGTTGGCGTTCTGCTGTACTAATAAATATGTGTGTCATGTTCACCTAGGAAAACTTCCTCCTTCAGTAAATGGACACAAATACAGAGACCCTCAACTGGACAATATGCAGAAAGTAAGAGACCTTGGAACACTCAGTCCTAAATGGGTTGTCTCCATCAGATCCCTCCCCTCAGGGCTCAGAGAACTCTGTGGAAGAGGCATTAAAAAGCTTGTAAGAGCCAGAGGGTATGAGGTCCCCAAGGAAGTAAGGCCTTCTAAACACAGCAAGACTGATACACATATGAACGAACGCACAGACTGTGACAGTCCCCACATGGGTCTAAAGCCACACGGGGTCCCAGTGCTCAGATGGGAAGTAGATAAGAGCCCCTATCCCTAACCCAGAAGTTATCTCCAATTGATAACCACCCATAAAGAAAAAAATAGTTTCTCTCCAATGGAGTTTCACTGTGTATACAAACCACCCTTAAGTACAGACCCCACAGCCAGCAGATGGCCAACACAAAACAAACTCAATGGCAGTTTTAAAGGTTCGTTGTCTTACAATACTTTGTCTGACATTATTTTTATCATTTTCCTTTTCTCTTATAGATCTCTCACGAATGATTTCTGGTGTTACATTTCCATTTGTGTATACAAATATGTGCATCTCTGCATCTTTACATATTTCTTGTGCTCCTCTTTTCCCTCCTGCTAGTTTGCTTGCTTCCTCCTATTCCAGTACAATTGTTTTCCTTTTATCTTATTTTACCATTTCCCTATGCCTGTTTGTATGCTAACGACAGTGAGAAAGAAAGGGTTTAGATTTGGATGGTGGGGAGTCAGAAGGTGGGGATTCGAAAGGATCTGGAATGATCTGGGGGCACGAGAAACTGTTAATAAAAATATATTGTATGAAAAAAAATCTTTTTTATAAAAGGGGAAAAAATAGGGCTCCACTGCTTCTGATCAACAATAACTCTTAGTAACTGGTTCATAGTTTCACACATGTTAGGACCCTAGTAACTCAGGAAATGGGAATGACTCCTCTATGCTGCACAGACCTTTGGGAATTTAGAAAGAATACTATGGCCCAGCATAGGGAAGAGGACCACAAGATAAAGGGAGGTAAAGGGAGACACAGGTAAGTTTTTAAAAGAAAGGGGAGGGCAGGGATGAGACAAGGTTTCAGAAGGAAGAAGTTCTTGGGTTGTTGCTTGGAAGGCTCCAGGTTGGTGAGGTTATTTGGGGAAGGGAAATTTCACAGAAGGAATAGCATGTACAAAAGTATGGTGGCATGAATCTGAAGTCCTCCTTAGAAAACTGTAGGCAGTGCAGGCTATGTGGAGAACAGGAAGCTTGTATGGGAATGCTAGGGACAGGTAAGAGTAGACAGGAGGCAAAATCACCCATGGAGGCACGAGTCCGTGTGAGCTCTTCAGAGCAGACTCTCTTCCTTTGGGTAGACCATGGGTTATAGCTCTTTCAAGATCTATGCACTTAAGAAGAGGAAAAATAAAACAGACTATAGCTTCTCTACAAACATTCTGAAGGTCAGATACAGTTTAAATTCAGATTTAGAATCCTGCCATAACCAAAACACCCATCTTTTGCCTTTAAAAACATAGCTGAGAGTGAGATAGAGAGGCTGTTTGGTGACTAAGAGCATTTGCTGCTCCTGTAGAGCATTAGAACTCAGTCCCAGCAACCACATCCAAAGCTCACACAACCGCCCGTACCTCCAGCCTCAAGGGACCTGATGCTCTTTTCTGGCCTTCATGCATGGCCCCCCACTCATATTCACATATGCACACAAGAGCACACACATTATATATATATATATATATATATATATTAAATATTAAAATAATAAGAAACCAGCTAGAAGTACATACAACAAGTGGAGATGTCATGTGATCTGGTTTGTGTTAGAACAATAACCCAAGCCACACCATTGTGAGTTCATTAGAATCAGGTAAGGCTGGCGGGAGAATGTGACACCACCTAGACAGAAAGTGACCAAAGAAACTGCCAAGAGACTGTCGAAAAAGCTGAGTGATTCAAGCCTTCAAACATCTATATGCACTATAAGATTCCAGCCAAAGAAAGGTAGAGAAGCCAATAAAAAAAAATCTAGGTATGAAATTTTGTGTTGATTTTTCAAGGTAAAACTTGGAAAGCAAAGATAAACTATTTAGAGAATCATTGTCAGGCTAAGAAGAAAAATATCTGGAAGTCATGCACAGTTAAACTGTTATACTTTTAAACAACAGAAAAAAAAACTCCAGATGGGTTAAGATTTAAATGCAAAGTAAGCCCATAAAAATAGCAGGAAAAAGTGTGTATAATCTTGGGATTGACAACAAAAGCAGAAACTTTAAAGGGGAGTAGGAAAGATTCACCTACTACCCCGGACTGAACAGAGTTGGGGGACTGGGAAGACACTGGTCAATTCCTGCCAAGTTCCAGTTGTAGAAACTGATGAAGCCAATGGATGTGTTGTGCAGTTCTATGCGCTACATACATGAGTCTACACGTATAGCTTAGCACTCAGCATGGTGGCCCACTCCTGTGGTGGCATACAAGAGGTAGAGGGAAGGAGGCAGAAAGTCTATGACCAGCCTACATAGTACTCTATCTGGAAAATAAAATAAAATAAAATAAAATAAAAAAAATAATGTTTGCTCTTAGTGCAATTCATTCTTAAGGGCAGTGGGGAGGGCAGAGAGTGACTTAGCTGATAAGGGCACTTGCCATGCAAGCCTAATGACTTGACTTTGATCCCCAGACTCCACGGAAAAGCAGACAGAATAAACTCCACAACATTGTCCTGCCACCTCCACATGTGTACCGCAGCATAGAAGAGTCCTTCAATCATATACACATATACACAAGTAATAATGGCAAAGGGGATTTATTTTCTTCAACAAAACCCAATAAGATTTAACTTCATGAAAATGGACTTTTCAGGTAAAAAATATATTAAAGGAAAAATACCCAAATATTTACATTATAGACAATCCATAAATAAAGAGATTTCTACCTGTGTTTGTCTTTAAATGGCAGTAAACTTGACTGGAAAATAAGCATCCCAAGAGTCAACTAAACAACAAACATTAATAGGCAATTGCCCAGGCTCACTAGCAATTTAAGGCATGCAAATACAGCCACATTATTCCTGTGATAGGCTGACTCTTAACCAGTTGAGTTAAGAAATGGGAAAATATACACTCTTCTACATTCCTCTTGGGAAAATAAATGAAGGGGAGCAAATGTCTGAAGACTAATTACATAAAATGCAAGGAACACAAATAACCATACTCCAGCCTTCAGGCTCTGCTTCTAGAAATCTAATGGGAAATGATCCTAATTCAATTGCCTGGGGCATATGATAATTTTTAACATAGCTAGAAGTCTAAATTTGATTGAATAAATGAATGTTCTTTAATCATAAGAACGCCCCATTTTAAAATGTGTGTTGGTGAAGAATATTTAATGGCAAAGGAAGATATTCAGACAGTTTGTTAAGAAAGAAAAAATGAGTATGAACTCAGACCACCAATCAAGATAACATAGGTGACTGAGATATTAATTTGAATTATCAATTCCCTTCCATTGGTGTAGTCAATAATTGGCATATTGTTAGTGGCGGTGAAAATCTTAGAAATAACAGCAGAAAAAAAAAAAAAAACAGCAACTAAGCAAGCAGCAGGCTGACTCGCATGTCAATAACAAAACCCCAAGAGTTGGGTTTCTGCAACCCTTCCACCGTTGAGATGGAAGGTGCCTGATATCGCCCACTGTATACTTCCTCATTCCAGCGTCTTCCACCCAGTCTTGCTTTCTTCCTGCGAAACTCTGACTCAGAAGAGAACACAGGAAAACTGCATGCCCTTTGACACAGAAATGAAGACGAAAGCAAACAACTCGGGCTATGTCTGTGCTCTCCTGAAGACGACCCCAATTTAGAGTGACATGAGCTGAAGAAAGTAAGGAAATACTAACCCAGATCTAGGAGCCGGGAGTCCTGCGGTGACAGCCCCGATATAACTTACCACAGGATACTCAAACACCTGTCAGTGGCTTCTATCTCTCTAACTTATGCGGAGTCCTAAGGATACAAGTTTGTAGAGAGCAGGCTAAGTGACAAGTTGCTCATTCGTTATATTCTTATTCATATAATGTTTCACTTTCAACTTATGGAGTCTCTGAAGATCTAAATCAACACAGAAATAAGCTCAGAGACCAATAAGAATCATATTTAAAACATTCTAGAGGAGTATCCCAGGCAACCTGTATTTTTACCTGGCCTGACAACCAAAGACATTTGCCTATATCAATGGAAAAGGCATGTTTCTATTTAATTCGTGCTTCCAGGTTAATTAACTTCGTAATTGTTAATTCTTTTGCTCCCGGTGCTGTCCTTTCTAAACTGTACACATAGATCATTGAGAACTACTAACTCTATACTGAAAGTAATTTAATGGGTTAGGGGTGAGCATAGCTTTCTGAAACAGGAAAAAAAAAAGAACATAAACACCCAAGCAAACAATTGTGTGTTTAACAAGGGAAGTTATCTCAAAGGTCACAGGCTAGTGTAGGAGCTATGCTATTTACCGATGGTGGAGAAGGAAAAATCCCAAAGATACATAAAGCTCACTCTAAATATTTGCCACTCTATTTTACTTAAGACCAGTGGGCATTAGCAGGGTTGGACTGAGTACACAGAGGGCTCCAAGCTACGGGATCCAGTTTCCTTAGTCAACAGTTATGCCCAACAGTGCCTAAGGGTTTCAGCAGAACTACAGGGCTCTGCTGTACCTCTCTCAGCGATACCTATATCACTAAGCACAATTCTTCAGGGAGATTGTTTTTAATTTATTACAGTCTACGCTAGCTCGATTATTTTAGCTGGTTTCCAACATGATTTTACTTAGTAACCCTTGTTTGTGATCTCATTCATAAAACTTACTTGATTCTATTTTGAAGTGACATTTATAGTCACTTCAAAGAGGAGAAAATAGGAGATGATATTTTAGAACAGAAAAATGTAATTATCAGTCAGTTTCAAAAGTTTATGCTTCATGAAGAAGGTATCATGCACATCAATTACATTTGACATTTCTTCATCTTTACAAATTCCAAGAATGATTATTTTAAAGCAAAATCATGTTCTTATCAGAATAATACAGAGCAAACCAAGGTGTTACAAGCCCCGAAAGAATCTCTGGGAACAGAATTACTTGTTCATAAATTTAAGGCAGGCATATAGATGCCTGATCCCATGCACTTTGCTACAGAGAAAAAAAATAAAAACCTTTCGTCTTAGTCTTATTTTGACCACACACACACACACACACACACACACACACACACACACACATACACACATATTCCCACACACATACATACATGCACACACACATACATGCACACACATACATGCACACTGACATACACACATATGCACACACACACACACACACATCTTTATAATTACACCAGTAGGAGGCTCAGTCTGTGTGGAGCAGCTTCTCTATATTCAGGCAAAAATGTCCACTTTCATTCTGAGGATGCTTGTTTGAATTCTCCCACCCTGCACCGACAAGCACACTTCTCCCCTGAATTCCTTCTCTCGCTTACCTTGAGCAGAAACATTTGGAAAGGAAGACTTGCTTCTGTGAGCCAGCATCAGAATGTGGCCCAAGGGAAATGAAATCTCGGCTCCTGCCAACAATAGAAATCTTCGATATTTGATAGCAGGAAAATACAGGGAGCTAACACCCCATCTAATCTCAGTGCTCTCACACCAGATATTTTAACGAAAACAATTCAAGCCCCTGACGCAACAGAAGGTGGCCTTTGCATAATGTTTAGCTTCTAGTGTCTCCAAAACGTATCTGATATTTATTTATGCTCCAACTATATTAAGCCTGAAATGGAAAAGCATCTAGAATTTCCAGAGTGCTTACATAAAACTGTCTGCATCATTATTAGCAAACAAGTTAGCAGAAAACTCTTCAACATAGATGTCCAGTTATTGTCTGCCTTTCCCACCCCCACTCCTGCATCATGAAAGTTTCTTAAAAAGTCTTTAATGCAGAAACCATGAATGTGTCATTCAAAGGTCTCTCTGGAGCCAGTTTTTTTTTTTTTTAAGAAACGTCTAGAAAGAAAGAATCCTGGGAAAGTTTGTAAAATGCCTCAGATTCAAAAGCAGATCTTCAAAACCAAAGATGCTATGTGACAGTCACTAAGGGGGCTTTATTGGTGTGAAAAACAGAGGCAAGCTCCTTGTAAGTAGGTTTAAAAACTGAGAAGCCCTTATTAGCACTAATTATAATAAGCAAACAAAGCTTCCAGTCCTAGGACAGGGTTATGTCCAATTGAGTTGTTGACCAAAAGGGTCCCATGGCAATTGTTAAATAACCCAGGTGGTTGCCAAAACCATAGGTCACTCTACGCAAATGGACACAAGGCCCCATTGTGGAAGACAACACCCACACAACTCACTAAACATGGGGTTATCAAACTGATGCCTGCACTGAACCGTCACCCTCCTCTTCGAGTGGCTTTGGTCCAGGGAGGTACTGTGCAGTCTACCAACAGAGAAACATAAGCACCAGCCCAGGCACAAAGCCTTTGATCTGCAATGCTGTCCTGCCTGCAAAATATGCAAGGGCAGTGGAGGCACAAAACTTGGGGACATAACTAATCAGTGTCTGATTTGACTTAAGACCCACTCAATGAGATAAAACCCATTCGTGACACTGCTTGGGTGACCAAGAACCAGAGTCCAGATGACTCAGAGACCTAGGGTAAAACCAAATGCCACTGGTTTAAAAAAAAAAAAGTAATAATAAAATGACTCCTAGTGATATTCTGCTATACTCAAATAAAGAGACCCACAGACAAACACTGCAGAGAGAGAGGGAGAGAGAGAGAGAGAGAGAGAGAGAGAGAGAGAGAGAGAGAGACCTTAAAACTCACAGCTCTAAAAGGGGTGTCTCTATAAAATCCCTCCTCTTAGACTTCAAGGAACCCTACATAAGAGGAGGTAGAAATAATCTAAGAGCCGGAGGAGATGGAGGACACAGGAGAACAAGGCCCTCTAAATCAACTGAGCAAAGCTCATATGAACTCACACAGACAGGAGCAGCAAGCGCAGGTCCCACTCTGGTCTGCACCAGGTCCTCTTTGTATAGACGATAGCTTTCAGTTTAGTATTTTATGGGACTCCTGAGTGTGGGAACCAGTGGGTCTCTGATTCAATGGCTCTCTCTTGGGCTCTTTTCCTTCTATTAGTTTGCCTTTGTCCAACTTTGACTTGATGGTTTTTTGTTTTACCTTATTATATTTTATTTTATCATGTTTGGTTGTTATGCTTTAGAAACCCTCTAAATGTTTCAATGAGAGATAGAGAAGGGAGGGGATCTGGATGGAAGGGGAGCTGGGGAGAAACTGGGAGGAGTGGAGAAAGGGGAAACTATAATCAGGATATATTGTATGAGGAAAGAATCAATATTTAATAAAAGATAAAAATAAAACTCTGTTGAACTGGACTCATATGGTTCATATACAATAAAGCTATCATATTCTGCATGTGAGAAAGAGGTAAAATAAACATGAAGGTGACTCATAGACTTATATTTTTAAAGGAGCAATCAGGAAATGGGCAGTGGCTTTTGATACATTACTTTTGCATGTATCAAAACAATTCTTACATTATCATCAAAACTGCTAAAATAGCATTAATATTAATTGCATTTTATTATTTTTCTAATTATTTTTAAAGTATTTTACCAAAATTTTATATAAACTCTAATTTAAGTTATTACAGTAATTATTTAATTAACCCTCTCCTAGCCTATTTCACACAAAGCAAATCTAATAACAAAATAATGAGGGTTATTTAATTTATATGGTAGGAAAGGGAGGAATGAGAAGCCTGAGTGGGCCACTGAAAATAATAGGTTTACCCACATCAGACACAGTTCTGACCTCCAAAATATACAAAGAAGTCAAGAAATTGGTCATCAGAAGAACAAATAATCCAATAAAGCAAATGGAGTACAGACATAAACAGAGAACTCTCAATAGAGGAATCTAAAATGGCTGAAAGACACTTAAGGAAATGCTCAACATCCTTAGTCATCAGAGAAATGCAAATCAAAACAACTCTGAGATTCCGTCTTATACCTGTAAGAATGACCAAGATCAAAAACACTGATGACAACTTATGCTGGAGAGGATGGGGGGTAAAGGGAACACTCCTGCACTGCTGGTGGGAGTGCAAGCTGGTACAGCCCCTTTGGATGTCAGTGTGGCAATTTCTCAGAAAAACAGGAAACAACCTTCCTCAAGACCCAGTAATACCACTTTTGGGTACATATCCAAAGGATGCTCAATCATGCCACAATGACATGTGCTCAACTATGTTCATAGCTGCATTGTTTGTCATAGCCAGAACCTGGAAACAACCTAAATGCCCTTTGACTGAAGAATGAATAAGGAAAATGTGGTACATTTACACAATGGAGTACTACACAGCAGAAAAACATAATGACATCTTGAATTTTGCAGGCAAATGGATGGAGCTAGAAAACATTATTTTGAGTGATGTAACCCAGACACAGAAAGACAAGTATCACATGACTCACTCATAGGTGGTTTTTAAACATAAAGCAAAGAAAGCCAGCCTACAAACCACAATCCCAGAGAACTTAAACAACAATGAGTACTCTAAGAGAGACTTACATAGATCTACTCTACATGGGAAGTAGAAAAAGACAAGATCTCCTGGGTAAATTTTTGGAGCATGGAGACCTTGGAGGAGGGTTGAAGGGGGCAAGGGAGAGGCAGGGAGGGAAGTAGAGAAAAATGTAGAGGTCCCATAAAAAAAATTAATAAAATAATAAAACAATAGGTTTAAAATGCAGCTATTTTGAGGAATGATTAAATAAAAACACAAGATTGGGGCCTGAAAGCTGTGTCTAACACTGAGAGCACAAATAAATCAATAAACAGAAAATAAATGGTAAAAGAACTCCAATTTTACCAAATGTCATGTGACATTTATTTTATTTCCCACATTACAAAATTACAGTAGAAGGTCATTGACCTGGTAGAGTTGAGTTATGCAAAGACAGCCATATGCATAGTATCTGTCTTCATCTGCAGACAGTTTAACTATTGATCTGATGTAACATATAGATGCTGACTTCCTGGGTCCTTCAGTAACTAGAGAACATTAGAAATTCATAATAGCTTCCTTAAATTATCAATTCACAAGAAGAACAAAAGGCTAATTTAACTAAAATCTTCTGGTGCTGATGATATTAAAACCACTCTCCTCCTACATAAAAGGCAAAACTTCCAAAACAAAAGGAGTTCATTGCAGAAATCTAAAGAAAAGTTCCATTTCATGTCTAATTCTACTAGACCCTCTGCTGGACTCTCTAGAGCCAAAAGGGAAGACTGGGACAAATGAACTCTTAGTTCAGTAATGTTCTGCAGTATTACTGATAATAGCATCTTTTTAAATATTTTATTAATTCTTTGAGAATGTCATGCAATACATTTTGATCTATTCATTCCCTTTCCCAACTCCTTTCAAATTTAACCTCACCTCCTGTATTCTCTCTCTCTCTCTCTCTCTCTCTCTCTCTCTCTCTCTTCAAGAAGTCCAATTTGTGCTCCAAAACTTTTGGGAGAGGGCTTTGCCCTGGAGCATAGTCAACTTACAAAGGGATCACACTCTTAAAGAAATTAGCTCTTGTTCTCCCAATGGTTCTCCCAGACTAACAGTGCCTTGCCTGTGGATGGTGCTTCATGCTCATCTGCCTTCCTCTGTGCCAGGATTTGTCTGCCTTGACTTTTCACAGGTCTTGTGCATGCTGTCACAACTCCCCTGCTGTTTCTGGAGGGCAGTCTGCCTGTGGCCATCTACCATCTCTAGCTCTTACGATCCTTCTGTTCCCTCTTCCTCAAAGACCCCTGGACCTTGTCAGTAAGGATGTAATAAAGACATTCTATTTCAAACTAAGCACTCCACTGTCTCTTATTCTCTGTGTGTGGACCAACTGTGATTCCCTCAGTTAATTACCATGTACTATAAGAAGAAACATCTCTGATGGGGTTTGGGAGATACACTAATCATTGGGTATAGCAGTAAGTCATCAGGAGTCATTTTGTTGCTGTGTCTACTTGGTAGACTAATAGTAGTAGGTTTTCCTCTAAGGAACATGGCCTATCTAAGGACACGTTCTTAGCCCAATTGACAGATAAGATACGGCTCCCATCCCATGGAGCAGGCCTTAAATCCAATCAGAGAGCAATTGGTGACTCTCATAATATCCATGCCACTGTTGCACCAGTAGGCATGCCTTGCCAGGGCAGTCATTATCGTAGCTTATAGAGTTAGTAGCTGAATAAAACTAAAGATTACTTTTCTCCTCCAATAGCAGACGTAACACCTTCCAGCACTATGAATGCTAGCCAATAGAGAAAAAGCTCCAGGTCCCACTGGATTTCTCTATGTCTTGACAAAAGAATGTGGTATCTTGCTTGCTGTGAGAGTGTGTCTTCTAGTAACTTCGGCAGCTACATCCAAAAAAAGTGAATGTGGTGATATTTGTTTGTGACCTAACAAATAAAGTTTGCTTGAGGATCCAGAGTGTGAAGCTAGTCACACTAGCTAGCCACAGAGACCAGGCAGTGGTGGCACATACCTTAAATTCTTGTACTCTGGAGACAGAGAAAGATGGATCTCTGTTAGTTCAATACCACCCTGGGCTACATGAAATTGATCCAGTTCAAAGGAGAAGCAGAGCCAGGCAGTGATGGCTCACACCTTTAATCTCAGTATTTGAGAGTCAAACGCCTTTAATCCCAGCACTAGGAAAGTGGAGACAGGAAGGGTTATGGCTGTACGGAGAAAGAAGTATGTGTGAGGAGACAGGAGCTCAAGGCATTCAGTCGGAGGACTTGTAGAAACAGGATACCCCATTCTGTCTAAGGATTTCATAGAGGTAAGAACGAAAGGCTGGCTGCTCTGCTTCTCTGATGTTTCAACTTTCACCCCCTAATATCTGACTCGGGGGTTTTATTCTTAAGGCTAATTAGAATTTGTGCTACATCTGGCCAATATCATTTTCCAAGCAAGAGCTGAATAAGGAAGACACCAATGGACATAGCAAGCTGGGGAAAGAGAGAAAGCCCATGAGGCCCCAATGTTACACAAAGAACTAAAGAAAATTAAGGATAGCTGGGAATGGAGAGGTGGTCTTCCCTGGGAAAGAGTACACCATTTGGTTGTCCAATGCCAAATCATCAGCCCTGAAAACACACATACAAGTAACATTATATAGAATGAACAAGTTATATTTAGGAAATATACATATATGCATTCATAACAATTAGTGAGAAAAGAGGCCAAAAATTGAAGTAGAGCACCGAAGGGTTTATGAGAAGATTTGGAGGAAGGAAGAAGAAAAAGGAAATAGAATTATAATCCCAAAAATTAAAAAGAAAAAGGAATGTGGTATCTTCAGCAATATGGTCGTAATGTCAAGTTCTAGAGAGTAACCAAGAGCAATGACAACAGCCTAAAATGTTTAGGGAGATGGGCCTATGAGAACCTGTTGGCCAATAACTCAATAAAAGATAATGTATTCCTGATACTAGGTCTTCATTTACTTGCATTTGGTGTCTAACTTGGGAATTCTCTTCCCCAGTATAACTGACCAGGACATGTAAGTAATGCTTTACTTGCTGAAATTAATGTTGCACTAAAGCAAAAAATGAAACTGATATATATGATTATAAAATACAGGATACAATAACCAGGAATTCCTGAAAACAATATAGAAAGCCTAGGAAGGTGACAAAATAGAGTTTGGGGGAGTACCTATTAATGCCAAAAGAGGGTTTAAAGAATTTTGTTGTAAAATTCAGAAAAAAAAATCATAGTTGCAGTTCTTATTCCTCCCTTTAAAGGGATCACTGAGCAGTTAAACGAGCAAGAAGAGGAAGTGCCTCAGGACACGGCTACTATACAATGATGAATACTTCACCCCTGGAATTTTGTACAGACCTAAGAAAATAGGAAATACTACCTGCTCAAAAGCCCAGAATTCTCTTCACCTTACCTAAATGCCCTTTTCTTTTCAATACAATCAATCTCACTGAGTAACACATTTTCAACAAAGCTGAAAAAAGAGAGGCTAGAGCTCAGATCCCTGACCACACTCCCCTTGTGCTCAAAAAACCAACAGACTGTGGAGAGAAGTCTAAGCACACTCACTCTGCACCCGCAGATGGGTGTGGCCAGCTAATCCACTGCCAGCAACAGGCAGACTAGCACCTGCTCATCCTCACAGGGCAGTGCCTACTTCTGCTACATTCTCTGCGTTCAAAAATATTCCATCAAGCCTAGAGAAACAAGACTGACCTTGTCCTTGAAGAGTTTAAAGTCTGGTGTAGAAGAAACATTTGCATGCCAAAATTCTCTAACAGAGAAAAATGTAATAACTCCCATAAATAAGGAAAAATCACACATCCAAGAAATTCTAGGGACGATAGTTAAGTCATGAAAGAAGGAAGATTTGTAAACACTTTAATAATCACTCTTGGAAGTATTCCAGATTATTAAACACATCTTAGAAAATAAAGCATTATCATAAACAAGAAAAAATGAACATTTGAAAAATGGATTTAAAGTAACCCTGTTTTGTTTTCCCTTAACTACACATATCCCAGAAAGCCACAAAAAAGTGAAATTTCATCAATAAAACATTGTCTGTACTCTGTAAGAGAGGCAGTTTCCAAAAACCAACAGCCTTTAGATTAAAAGAAAGGAAGGAATATCACTTTATTAGACATGCACATTCTCAAATTACCCTTAAGATTCAAAGTTACATTTTCTTTTTTCAATTAACGCTCGAAACACGCACAGTGAGATGTCTCTTACCTTTGATGTGTAATGATCCATCTCACTGCAGCTCAATCCTTTTACAGCCAAATTGGGAGAAAAGGATTCATCTGTTCTAAAGCACATACAGCCTGTCTGTTCAAGCAGAAAGTTGACTAAATTCTCCTAGACTAGGAAGAGCCTGGCATGTTTGTTCGGGCATATCAGAGGATTTAATTGCAAAACTGGGAATTATTCCACAGATGTGAATAGACATCTAATTTATGTCACAAAGGAGAGATTATCCTCTCCGGAGTCGCTAGTTACACAGTCATTTCCCTAACTAGATTTCCACACACACGAGAATTTCAAGTCAGGAAAGGGTTGCCAAAAAAAGCTTCACCACGCCGACCAAGAAGAGGACATAAATGTCTTGTTAGCTGTAAATAATGATAAAAGGAGATCTTTGGGAATATAATTATGGCTGGCTTATCCTGGAGTTTTAAATTTATATTAGCCCAAGTCAATGGCAGCATATTAATTTTGATTAATCAAATAAAAATGGGTTTGTTATCCTTATCTCTATAAATTTCAAATTTAGAAATGCCAAGGGAAAAGATCACTTCTATTTTTCTCTCAAAATACTTTTTTTTCCTATTTTCCCTAAATCCTCCTCTTCTGTGTAGGTTAATATATGTACTTCTGTTCTCTCAGCACAAGTCCAATCCTCCCTACAGTAACTTTTCAGGACTTCTTGTATAGAGTATTCCCTGGAAATATTTATGTTGATCTTTGGGGAGGGGATGGCTTATCAGGATATTTATGACATATTTAATTTTCACCCTACTCCTCTGTAACTCATGGAGGCTTATTATCTTTACCTATGGTTACTGAGAAGCTATTCTGAAGGGAAAGAAGACTGGACTGGACCGTCAGAAATATGAAGGTTGTTCATTTCCTGGTGCTGGGAAAATTTGCCATTTGCTGGGTCTATTTTCAGCACAAATGAGGACACTACTACACGATCAATTCGTCTCTGTGGCTCTAACAACTATGAAACAAACTAAACTTTAGCTTTTAGTAGGAATTCACAGTTAGAGGTCAGTTGTCATTGAAAGAAAAGTTGCTCTTTTCCTTGGTTAATATAGAGTCAGAAACCTACAAAGGGCACAGGCCTGAAGAAAGAGATGAAGGTGGCAGAGCCAGAATGCAGAGATAGACGAGAAGGAGAAAAAAGAAAGACACTACCCGGTAGCGTCAGAGTGCAGATTGGGGGAATCATTTAAGAAAAGAGAAGAGACATAGAGTTGAGGGAAAGAGACTGTAACCATACCTCTGCTTTGAAAACTGCCCTTTCCAGTTTCACTTCCTCTCCTTTCACCCCACCAAACGGTATCTACATGATTATTATTTAAACTGCTCTGTAATCTTTCTTTAGATTTATGGGTCTCAGAGCATGTGGTGACCTTTGATTAATATCAGAATGTTATTATTTAATCCTGTGTATCTCCTGGCACAAAGCATAGACATTGCTGTGACCAATGATCTGCAGGAAAGTGCTGTATTTGTAGCAAGCCCAGTGACGTCTGGATTGACTTTTGATGTTCTGCCCTATGTACAAATAGAAGGACGCATAGTGTCCACGATGAAGAGCTCATCCAGCATGCAGTCTCCCTGTCCTCTGCCCCATGGACTTCCTTTGCTCCCTGAGTCCTGAATACAGAGCTTTAGAACCCCAGTCTTTCTACCTTCTTGGACAGCTGTCTAATAAACCTACCTTCCTTCCTATGTGGATCTCGAATATTAGTGAAATTTTCACATTGCTGGGACAAACTATCCCACTAGAAGCAACCTTTGGGTAGGGGGATTTTCACTCACAGACTCATGTCACCAGAGCCATGGTGGCTGGAACTACCATGTCTGAAATTTTCCATGATCTCCAAATACAGAACCACCACCTTGGGATCAACTGTTCAAACACATAGGTCTGTGGAGACATTTCACGTTCATACCATAGCAGCCTATCCCCTTAGTGGAGGCTTTTAAATAGTGCTTTGAGTAACCATGAGGAAAATTTAAAGAGAATTCAATCTGTAGGGGGAAAGGGGATGTTTAACAACAGTATAATACAAAATTTAAAATTGTTTCACATGCATCTTTTGCAAACCAACAATAACTCCAGGTGTTTTTGTTGCTGTTCTCTCTGGAAATAAACCAAAAGTATTTGTACAATAAAATGATAGCTTTAAATTCTCTGCAAAGATTTATAAAGTGACAATTATTTTGTTATGGTTTGCTAAATAGTAGATAATGACATTTTAGAGCATGTTTTTAGCCACAGAAAAAGTACATTAAGAGAAAGTTTACCACTGTTAGTAAGAACATGGACAGATGGAGTAATAAAGGCTTTTTTTTAAAAGACAGGGTCTAACCTTGTCTGATCTGGAGCTTGCTATATAGATCAGACTGGCCTCAAATACACAGAGATTTGCCTGCTTCTGCCTCCCAAGTACTAGTAATAAAGGAAAATGCCACCATGCCTGACCAAAAGCTATGTTTTTAGAGGTATATAAATCATCTGGAGCTTGAAGATCCTACAATTCAAAACAAGAGATGGAAAGGAGGATAAAATAGGACTCTGTAAAATCTCTTAGGCTTTGAACATGCAACGAGAATTAATTAAGTAACCATAACTTAGATAACCAGAATCCTCACTGTATTAGAATCACAGCTACTGCCCCACATGTAGACCAGGGAATGTGTGCTTTACAATCCAGAGAAGTTGATCACTTTAAACAGTTTCCAACTGGAAAGTCTGAAATGTTAGCCCATCCCTAAAATTTTAGAGCCAAGGTCTCCAGATGATAGCTTGCTTCCTTATTTTTTGTTTTACAATTTCAGGTCTGTCCTGCAATGTGAGTGGGCTTGCAGAAAGTCACAAGCATAAAATACCAAGTACCACATACCAGCATCTTAAGAATAAGCTAGCACAAAGGGAGTGTGAGAGGCTGTTTGTGATGAAGATTCTGCCTCTGCTGCTCCTTCCTTACTTTCAGGCTACAAGACACGGTGGGTAAAGACTGAACTAAGGCCAAAAACCATATTGGACAGTAAGCCTTCCCATTCATTCTCCCTTCTTGTAACACCTCACACTGAGAGGAATTGTTCCTGTAACAACATAAACCTAGTCTATCAATAAAAGTGCCCGTGTTTTTATTTCTCTCTCCATACCACCAGTATTTTTCTTTTATTTTTGTACTTTTATCTAATGAAAGTCAACTATTGAGTAGAATGAGTAATCTACCATTTACCAAAAGATGAGTGTTATCAATGAAACTGCTCGTCCAAGGTAACTCACACTGTAAACAGGCCCTCTTGAGAACACATCATTCCTTAACTTGTAGAGAGACCTTCAACAGAAGACAAGCTTTTGAAAATGGGGCCAGACCAATAGCAGTATTCAGACTTCTTGGAACACCTGTAATATATATATTACAGGTATTGGTTGCTTCTCTGGGAAGTCCCTGTATATGAACAAAGTACAAGGAACTTAGGAGATCAAGAATAAGTTTGTGTTAATAGGCCCCTAGCATGGGTCAACAGACAGTCTCTAAAGAGAATTAAAGCTCTATTACCAAGTAGTGCAAGGATTCAATCAGATAGCAAGATTTTTCCCTTCCTGGTTTCTATTACATTTCCAGAAGTCTCATCCTACCATAAGCTTTATTTAATTAATTAAAAGGACATTAATTAAAAGACAGAAGACTTGACCTAAATGTCCAAAGAAATAGCTATAACTATCACCCCGTCATTCTCTGTTTGCTTCAGAACACGAGCTGCTTGGAAGTGGATGAAGTGTTAGCTTTCCCCTCCGTATAAGGAATCATGGCGACTCCAATTCAATGTTTTCGAATGCTTCTTTATATGACTCTGCCCTGTGGGTTCAAAAAGGCAGGTAACCCTTGGAATCCAAGGAACAACCCCAGGCTTCAAGGCAGACAATGTGCGTTCCATAGTAATAGATCCTGGTCCTGATGTTCAGTTGCCACGAGGACATGGCTTAGATACTCTCTGCACCTCAATAGCACCTGTCAAGTGGGGTTTGTTTGAGAACGCAGACAATCACAGCATGAATGGGAAAGTGTGCAATACAGTGCTGCCGGACACTTGACAACTGCTTTGAGTATCCATGACAAAGAATTTCCTGCTTAGGAGTCTTTCAAAACAATTCACTTATTTATTCAACCTACAAATAGTTCATTGTGCATTGACGATATAGCAGGACTCTCCACTGAACACCTAAGGAGCCACAGGAGCCACACACCATCCAGTCACTACCGGATATAGCTTTCCTTCCAAATCACCTCTCTCCTAGTGCGGCTTCCTTTTGGAAAAAGTTAAGAATGTGCGTCACGTTTGCCTGCTTACACTGTAACTATTTGGAGCATTTTGGAACGAAGCCCATTGCTCCCTGAGCTTCAGTATGCATGAAAATTCCCACAGTTGGTGTTCTTTCCAATGCAGAAGTTGCACAGTCTCCAAGACATGCTCTCCTTAGCTTGATAAAAGAGAATTAAAATATATCTGGACTTCATCATGTCGGGCTTCAGGCTGCCGTGGGAGGCTGCAGTTGTCAGGGAGAAATTAAATTATTAGGAACGGAAGTTTCCGATAGCCAAAAGAGAGGTGCAGTCATGAGCTTTACATAAAGATCATTAGTGTAAACAGACAACAGGACCCAAATGAGGTTTATTCTGCAGTATAAATACACCCTTCCTTATTCTGTGGCCACTGCAAACCAAAAATGTAAAGGACAAATATCTGGATAGCACTTCTGATCAGCTGGGCTCCTTCTTACACTGAAATACAGGTGGTTTCTGTGACGTTGCTGTGAAACTTGAAAGAGGATTTTACTTATAGATAATCATTCCCAGCTCGTTTGGGTTGATGCAAGTTTTATTGGTTACAAATAAGCAATAACATGAAGAGTTGAAGGATTCTATTTACACTACGAATTCAACTGTCAACTAGAGCAGAAGAATCATAGCTTTTCATGCAACCAGTTATGGTCTAAATATCAAGTATCCTCCCCTGCAAAAAGGAGGTGCATTAACTTTTTAAGACTGGGTCCCCAGATGGTAGATCAATCTTGGAGAAGTGATTGGATCATAAGGTCTCTCTGGTGGACTCATAACGTGATGGCATTATTGAGAAGTGATGGTTGGCTTTCAGAGTTGAAACCCATTTTGGTAAAAGTAGGGCGCTCACTGGGGGCACATTCTTGGAACATCTTAACCTGAGCTTGTGCCCACCCTACTCTGCCTTCTGGCTGACATGACGTAAAATGCTTTCATTGAGCATGATATACTACCTCACCACAGACTTGGAAACACTGAGCAAATGAACCATGGGCAGAAGCCATGAGCCAAAGTAAATCCATCTCCTTTTAGTTAACGTTCCTAAACATTTTGTCACAGAGATCAAAATTTGATCAATAGAAATCCCAATGACATACACTGACCCAGTGTTTAACGTCTTTGGTATGCTCACTAGAAAGTCATTGGTGGCATAGCACTTGGTCATCGATGCCCCAGTGGCTTCTCCTTCACTAGCTCACATTAATAACAGAAGAAGAATCAGCTCTTCCTCAAAGGAAGGGGCAGAAAGTGTAGAAATAGCATGATTTTTGGTGTTTTGTTCTATTTTGGTTTTAGTTTTTTGAGAGGGTTTCTCTGTAGCTTTGGAGCCTGTCCTAGAACTTGCTCTGTAAATCAGGCTGGCCTTGAACTCCCAGAGATCCTGCCTCTGCCTCTCAAGTGCTGGGATTAAAGGCGTGTGCCACCACATTTCCAAGCCTCTTATCAAGCACTCATCTTTCCCGTCTGGCGCTGAGATGACAGTAAGAAATCAGAACTGCTGAGGAAGGGTACGGTTGATGGAGGACACACATGCATAGGCAGGGATGCTGTTACTCCATGTAATCTATGAAGAAGCTCTGGAAATTTGACTTCTGGGACTGAACAATGTCCAGTCTGTATGCTATATACCTCAGAACTCTACCTTCAGGAAAGGCTCCCAGCTAAGAAATACCTTGTTGCCTTTGAGCTAGTTCAGCACTAAGAAGTCATAGAAAAGACAAAGTATATGCCTATCTTAATAATTACTTAAGAAGTGCTGTAATTAGATGTAGACATATCTGAGATGTTTAAAGGTTTCGTTCTGTAATTGCAGACAAGATAGTTTTTCCATTTGGCTGATCTTTAGACAGACAAAGCCACAGCGGGAATGATTGATCAACACAGTTTTCCTGTCTTCATACCCACACATCTGGTGGAGCATATCACCAGCAAAGAAGAGCTTCAGCAAATTGCCATCAATGAACTATTCCGCAAAGAGGTGCCTCCCTTTAGCTTAACTTTTAAAACATTAAGCCGTATTGTTTACTTTTCTTCTGCCCTTAGCAACAAGATGATAACCTAAAGTTGTCTTTTTATGGACAAGATATCCAGACGCTGAACAAGGGGTTTGTAGAAGACCAGTTAAAGGTAATCCCATGGAGTTCAATTAGATAACAAACACTATCTACAGGTGAAGTACTCTTATCTAAACACTTTTAAATGGCATAGTAAACCAGGATGCTTGAGAATATATTAAAAGCAGGGTCTCTGAAAAGTAGGAATATAGAGAGCAGGACCACTCTGGAGCCAAATAACCCCAACTCGGAACTGGTGCTTTCTAGTCTCTCTTTTCCCCTTAAGTCATGCCTCTATGTGTGGCCATCACTCTGTTTGCAGTAGGGAGCAGAATACCTATAGTGACAACTTTCCTTCTAGGTTGTTCCCAGGTACTTATGATTTTGGGATCCCATGTGTGAGTCTTTGTTCTCTCTGAGCAGATCACTTCACAGCCAGAATATATATTGCAGTCGTGCAGTGTGGCCGTGAAGGACTGTGGGTATGGGTAAAGCATAAATAATCAGGTTGGCATGTCCATACAGACTCTTAGGAGGCCTCCCTGAGAATACAGCGCCATGGCAGGAAGAGGAAGAATAAAGCTGAGGAACCATGGGGCTTTTGTACTTTTGTAATTCGCAAGTATTAGGATACGTCTTAATTTGGTTAAACCACACAGGAAAATGAGTGGTATCCTGGACCTTCAAGAAATGTCTTCTTTTTCTCTCTCTCCTAGACTGACAGTGACCATTTGCTTCACTAGCCAAACCAGGACACCACTGGGCATGAAAGGGTGTAAACTAGATGAATGAACATCAACTCAAAAGAAAAAACTAAGAAAGTCCTGAGACTTGGTATATAAATCCAATTCACGCACACCAAACTGTAGCCAGCCCTCCCTTGAAATGGTCCCTCAGTGACACTGAGTCCACAGCTCCATGAAGTGTCGCCACACAAAGCCAGGCAGCATTTATTTCCCCGTTGGATTCTTACCCCTTATTAGAGAATGTTATGTTTGATACACCCAAGAAGTAAATAATAGAGCACTCTTTTCAAGCATGGCAGCGCCTCAAGCCTACAACAAGAAGGATCGCATCTGTGAACTTCTCGGACGGTCGCTATTAAAGCGACAGGTTGGCACCCCAAAGAAAAGCATTGAAAATGAGAACCATAAAAAACCAGCGAACCCTCAGAAAGCCTTACAAATATCTCAGAGAGAGCTGGGGGGTGGAGGGGGATGAAGTCCCAAAGGAGAAAGAAAGTCAAGACAAATAGTAAAGAAAACATTGTGAATGACCTTCCCGGAGCCAAGCCTGTCCAGGCCTCTGAATTCAGGATTTAATCAGAACCAGATGGAGCTTTCCAGAACTTCACACCCTAAAGGAGGGGTTTCTGGGAAGGCCTGAGGCTGTATGCTTGGCACCTGGCTAATACGTCTTCCGTGCGGCTCCTTGTTGAATTCTAGTAAACAGATTTCACCCCACAGAAGTACACGGCACACCCGGACAGACACAGACACTGCCAAGCTGTCCCGCTGCTAACCATTATTGACTCCAGCAGTTCTGCTACCAAATATGGAAACTGTCCCGAGAGCATTTCCACCATACCGATTCCCAAGCGGCACCCCACCGAGCCTGAATCAGGAAGTCTCAGATGATGATGGGATAATTCCGCTCTTAGTAAACAAGATGACTGTGATAGCAAAGGCATCCAACCCCTAGAGAAGCTCAGAGCTAGAACACCACTTGCCAGGAGAGCTCTGCCAGACCAGAATGCTGCCACGCCCGACCCTCCCTTTATCCCAGACGGTTCCCCCCAGCGACGCCTTTCTAGAAACCTCTGAAGATGCCCCGCTCAACAGGATGGCAATGAAGCCGCACCTGGAGTCACCCTCTCCTGCCCTGGCCAAGCTCCAACTCACTGACTGCCAGTTCCACACCTCCTGAGAGGTTTCTCTCCTCACTCTCTATCATGGAAACAACCTGAGTAAAAGTAGAAAAGAAAAGAAAAGCGAGACAAGGGCTGGATGCACAAGCATGACGACCCGTGTTCAGATCTCCGGCACCCACAGAAAGTATCTGTGACCCCAGTGCTGGGGGGAGGGGCTGGGGGGTGGCAGACACAGGTGGATCTCAGCACCTGTTGGCAAGCCTGGCCAACTGGTGCATTGCGAGTTCAGTGAGATACTGTCTGAAAAAATGAAGGTGGAGAATAGTAGAAAAAAAATACCATGAATCAGCCTTTAGCCTCCATAGTCACACACACACACACACACACACACACACACAAATATTTTAGAAATTAAAGTACATACATGCGACAACAACTTCGGAATGAACACTTCCTGACAGCTGTCATTCCAAGTCTACCGACAAAAGCATTTCTTTGAATGAAATGTTAATCAATTTTTTTATCCTCTTTCCACCTTCCTCTTTACCCCACTAGCAGGCAATACTCTGATCCATGGGATGTAGGGTTTTTTTGGTTTTTGTTTTTTTACTTTTCTAAATTTTATTTTTTTTAAAAAAAGAAAACAATTTTTTCACTTTACATATCAATCCCAGTTCCCCCTCCCTCCCCCTCCCATTTCCTCCACTTACCCCCACCCCACCCTCCATCCACTCCTCAGAGAGGGTAAGGCACATTGCTTTGGGCCCTCCCTACTATATGTAGCCTGAGCAAGGTATCCATCCAAAAAGAATAGGTTCCCAAAAAGCCCCTCAGTCTGCCCCAATCATACAACTGTCACCACATTCAGAGGGACTAGTTTGGTCCTATGCTGTTTCCTTCTCTGTCCGGCTGGAGTTGGTGAGGTAAACTGTTTCAGTGGGTCTCCCCATCATGGTCTTGACCTCTTTGCTCATATTTTCACTCCTCCCACTCTTCAACTGAAATTTATGCGTTTTTATAAAATAATGATTATCTACAAGGGGATCCACTGTGCTTCTAGAAGAATATGCTCCTAGAAGGATAATATCTCCAGGAAACTCTGTAAGTTTCTGTTTCTGAAAACAAACCAAATGTTTGCAAGGGTTAAGGGATCGCGCTTCCATTGTCATTGATTCCATCGGGAATACAGACGGAGGAAATTACAGTAATCAATCAACTTTGTGCCTAACAAATAATGTAGCACAACCAAAAATAACTTTAAATATGTACATGACTGTCTTTAGAGAATAGCTGAAATAAATAAAATTTGAGAAATGTGATCAGGCAGAACCCCTCCCCCCTTATTCGTGAAAGGGTAGATCATGGGAAGTCAGGTGTCATTCTGGATGCCGTCAGCATCAGCAAACTGGAGATGAGTGTGCTGTTGACAGAGCAGAAGTTAACGAGCCCTACTCCCCCAGCAGCTTTCTGAGTGGCTTAGTAAGGCAATCAGTGCACTGATTGACACTTTTTCCAGAAGCTGCCATGACCTGTCGCTGGATCTCCAGATCTCAGGGTTGGAGCTTTTCCATGAAAGCCCTCTAACCTCTAAGTCTAAAGGATCAACACCGTATGATAAAGATTCCCCTTGCTGATGGAACAAATCAACGTTGGGCATGCTCCCCAGGTTCACACTGACATGGCTTCACATGCTAGGGGGCTGGAACATCAAAACAAAAGACCAGATGCCAGTGTGGAAAGTGTACCCACTTGCTTCCTGAACTGCTGTGCTCAGGCAGGATGAGATGCTCAGGCAGGATCTCATCAGACTGCGGGTCTTCACACTGCCCTTCTGCTAACGTATGGCTCCTTTCTCTTTACTGTCCTTTTGCACTAATATTCACACCGCTATCCAGAATAATTTTGAAAATGAAGCTAAATGGTCACCTTTTGCGATTATACATAAACTGTGCATAGGCCCGTTCATGTGCTCTGCAAGTCTTCATGAAATCACTTGGAACAAGTTTTAACAAAATGCATGATGGCATTCGCGTTGGTCGGTTTAAGGTAGCCAAATGTTTTCATTCCTGCTATGCTCCATTCTATTTTAAACACTACTTATAGGCTTTTCAACCTTTATCTTTAAAAAAAAAAAAAGAGAGAGATAGAAGTAGAAAAAAATTTAAAGTTATTGCCAACGGAAGCAATCAACACCATTATTCCAAACCTTTAAGAGTAAATAACTAACACTGGACTTTTGATCACATCACTTCTTTCATTGGTGCTATCAGCTGCTCATGTTCTCTGCCATTGCTAGACTCTGCCCATTACTAAGGGTAGAAACATGCATCTGTAACTTTAAAACATAGAAACGAGATAGGCACAGATGATCGCTTACTCTCCTAAACTAGCCACGAATTCCACAAGACACCTCCTCATTGTTGGAGACAGACATTTTTACGGATGAGGTTAATAAAGACTTCTATCAAAGGGTTGAAAATGTGTTTTTAAAACCTCCCCAGTGTCAGAGATGACATTTCAATTGTATAGGTCTTCCTGTGTCTACACTTAATGGAGACAATATAGCAAGTGGCAGACATTAGATGCATCCCCCTAAGAGGATTTAAATTGGCTCTATTAATCTCTGCCTCTCACTTCAAGACAATGCTTAAAAATAAATACCTAGCTTACCATCTTACAAACGCTTCCTTTGAAATATTAATAATTCTTCTGTTCCCTTCAAGAGAGAAATTTGACATTGAGGAGCTAAACCAAAAACAACCCAATGAAGTTAGTGTTACCCTAGGCAGTCTCCATCTCCATCCCTCCCGTCTCCATCACTCCGTGGCCTTCTTAGCACTGCTCTTGAACTTCATGGCACCAGGAACTGTCTCATTCTCAAACTGACATGTTGATATGCCCTTTTATCTACAGTTCCATATGTCTGCTGACCCTGCTCTTTCCCACTCCTGCCCCTTACTGTCCTCTCCCTTTGACCCTGCTCTTCTTTGCTTTTCTCTCCTGGCTCCCTTAATCTGGAATAAAAAAAACCCACTCCCCAGTCACACTCACATCTGTCCTTAATGTAGAAAAACAAGGTATTGATTTTTAGGTAATTATTTTATCAAGAGCCTAGTGCTTCACTTTAAATTAAAATAAAATAGACAATAGCATTTTAAACCTTATAAAAGTAAAACTTAAGGCATCAGAATTTTTGTTCTTCAGATAAGCTACCTTGAGCCATGCTCCATGTTCCCCTATTTCCCCATCTCAAAGATAAGCTTTCTCTTTTTTCTGGCTGTGACTATCTTTTTGTTTGGTAGGTTTTTGGGGGGGATTTTAGACAAGGTTTCTGCGTAGCTTTGGACACTGTTCTAGAAACTAGCTCTTGTGGAACAAGTTGTCCTCAAACTCACAGAGATCCTCCTGCCTCTGCCTCCCTAGTGCTGGGGTTAAAAGTGTATGTCACCACTGCTCAGCTAGCTGTGAATATCTTGAAAGAAAAACTGAGAGAGCCTTAACCTAGTCCTTGCAGGCCCCTCTAGTCTTCACAGCATGCTGTTAACCCTTTCCAACCAGATTCTCCATGACCTCTCAGGTTTCTCAGCATTGTGGATCTTCCTTTCAAAGCTCTTAGAATGACCCCATCCATTTCTTCAAATTCCACTGTGACTAGAGAGAGCAATAGCCAACGGGGCCCACAGAAAAGCCTTCCCCACTTCTAAGCACAGGCCATGCCTAAATTATTTTCATCCATAGTCTCAAACATACTTGTTCTATAGTAAACTTCATCGTTCACATACTTCCCAGAGATTTGATGTGGGATTCCCCTCTATATGCTGGGAATATGTTTTATTACCATCGGTGAATAAAGAAACTGTTTAGACCAATGGCTTAGTAAAGCCAGGCAGAAAATCCAAACAGAGATATAGAGAGAAAGTAGGTGGAGTCAAAAAGATGCCATGTAGCTGCCAAAGGAGACAGATGACAGAGAATCTTACCCATAAACCACAAACCTCATAGTGATACATAGATTAATAGAAATAAGTTAATTTAAGATATAAGAGTTAGTAAGAAGCCTGAGCTAATAGATGAAGCAATGTTGTAATTAATATAGTTTCTGTGTGACTATTTGGTCTAAGCAATCGAAAAACAAGCGAGCAGTCTTTGCCTACAGAGCCTGAAACAGTTTTAAATAAATTATAGTCACCAGTGTTGAAATGATCCCTATTCTCTTCAGAAACTGCTCCTAAAACCATGTTCTCTTTTAAGATTTTATTTAAGTTTTTGAAAATTTCTTACAATATATTTTGATCATATTCTTTCCCTTTCCCGAATTTCCCCCAGATTCTCCTCCTCTTCTATATACCCACACAACTTCATATATTTTCTCTCTTTCTTAAAAAAATGGAGAAAACTGATTATTCCCTTTGCCAGCAGTGATCAATTACAAATAGCTTCTTGGCTGGGGTAGGACCATAAGTGCCACTGGATATATCAACCACATTCCAGGACAGGCCGCAAGTCCTCACTTCAGGATTAGTTGGCCAACACAAAATAGACTTCATGGGATTGTTGGTTGGTTGGTTGGTTGGTTGGTTGGTTGGTTTTTGTGGACTCTGTGTCTTATCTAGGAATTTTATCTTATTGGTCTTTGGCTTCTTTATTTTGATTTTCATTTTTCTGTTTTTATGGGTATTTATATTTTATTTTTGTTTCTTGTTTTGTTTTAAAAGAGAGAAAAACAGCATTATGCTGACTTAATGTAGGGAGGTGGGAGAAATTGGGAGGAGTTGGAGGAGGGGAAGGAATGTGGGCAAACTATATTGTATAAAAAGTAATTTTAATTAAGAATATAAATAAATAAATAAATAAATAAATAAATAAATAAATAAGCACAAAATAATATGGAGTCCATTTGTGTTATCCAACTACTCCTGGGCATGGCACCTGCCTTGGAATGTGGTTGGTATACCCAGTGCCACTCCTTTGGAGAAGAATGATTTTCTCTTCCCCGGAAGCTATCATTGTGAATAGCTTCTTGGTTAGGGGAGGGACTTTGCCCCCACTTCCCCTTTTCCATGCTGGGATTCTGTATGGACTGAGCTTTCTCAGGCTTTGTGCATGCTGTCACAGTCTTTGAGAAATTGTATTAAAGGGTCACAACATTAGTAAGATTGAAAACCACTGATCTAGAGAAAAATATTCTATATGCGGGGGGGGGGGGAGCGAGGGAGAGTCAGACAAGGAGAGAATAACAAAAAAACACAGAAAAGTGTTAACAGGTCCTAGAAACAGCTGAGAAACTCTGTAAAGCTGCTGGACAACTCTTGCAACTTCTTTTTTTCTGAACACAAAATACTTCAGAATGAAGCTGTATTTAAAAGTTACCCAATCTCCTTGCCCACTGGCCCATGCAGACATCATCATGGCCCTTAACTGCTATTACATTCTCCAGAACCAACTCATCATTTTCCCACGACCACATGTTGGAGATGGTATGTCTGTTATCGGTGCTGGGGCACATTTTCTTCCTGAAGACCAACACTAATTTCACATCTTCCCTCCAAAACCTACCTTGAATCCTACTTCTTCCAAATGGCTTCCAAGATCAGTTCGTTTGGAATTTATTCACCTTACTCCGTCAAAGCGAGGAGCAACCTCTGCATTTGGCTTGCTGTCTTAGTACATTTGATACTGTAACACAATAATAGCCTATCATAGATAATTACTTTTTTAAAAAGTATATTGCTCACAGTTCTGGAGGCTGGGAATTCCTAGATCACTATTAAATTAAAAACCTACACTATAAGCACATTCTTGCATGTCTGTTCTCTGTCTTTAAACCATTACTGGTTAATACCAATAGAGCAGATGTCTAGAAAGAGCGTGTTTCTTTTATTTAATATCGGGTGTAATTTAATAGATCTCCACAAAATGAACGCATACGTTTAACAAACATCTGATCAGAAAACAGAATTTTCTAGCATCTATAAGTGCCACAAGGTTGTCACAGGCTTGGGCTCCCCAATGATTGACACTAAACTGACTTCTAACAATACAGATTCTCACTGCTCCCATTTTATTTCTAAACATGTGATCAGACATTAATACTCAAAAATATATTTTAAAAGACGTAGTTTTTCATTCGTGCACTTATCATAAGGAAACAGTTATATTGTATCTATATTACATGTATGCAATAACCTACTCACGCACAGGTGAGTTAAGATACACCTGTATGCAAATGGGAGTTCCAGTATTTTTTTTCCTTCTGCACCTCACCTCATATGGACAGCTATTTTATGGGAGGGCAGTAAGAGAAGGACATAACACTAGCATCCAAGCATTTATTTGGTGTGTAATACTCAGTGTTTACCAGTGCAGGAGATTCTGAAGTTCTTAAGGAGTGAGTCACTCCAAAGACCCCAATATGGCCATTCCACTGAAATTCCAGGTGACCGCTTCTCGAAACATCCCTCCTGTGAGGGAAGCAAACCCCAGCACTCATGGAGGAAGAGATCCTCTGTCGAGTTCCCATTGGGCCCTTGAGCAAGTTTGTCACGTGCAGGGACCTAACTACTCAAAGTCCCGATGATACATCGCTCTGCAAACCAGACTAAGTCCTTGTTCTCAGAAGAGTCACCAGACCTATGTGTGACTCTTACAATTTCACTGTGTCTGGGAATGCAGAGAGGACTTCCTAGAACAAGTTCTGATTCTCTGTGAGTCACTTCCCTAATCTCTTAAATGAAAATGCTAAGACTTTACCACCCATGTCTTCCAGGGTTAGAGTGAGACAGAATAAGGTATCATCTAAAATGGAGCCCATACTTCAATAAATAATCGATAAATTGTAATATCTAAAGTCATCCCGTAGTATAAAACCACCTAAGTTACTATCACTAGCCCTCAAAAGTGAGCCTTATAAATAGCCTTATCAGCATCCCCATTCTAGACATCCAGTAATGCTCCTAATTTTTACTACCTCTAGGAAATAATCAATACTTTATTCTTAATCAGATAAAAACTGAAACTACAGGGTTTACCTCCAAGTTTTCTGTTTCCTAAGGAGCATAAGATCCATAAGTAGCTGTTAAAACTTTAAGATCCATTCATGTGGCAGAGCACTCAAAATTAACTCAGATGCCACCGGATGTGTGCTGGGTCTGCTTTGGGAAACTCTCGCCATATGCTCAGCTGTGCGAAGTGATCACGGTCTCTAAATTTAGATTATTTAAATGAAACACACTCGGAAGGATCGGCCCTCCCCTCACAGCCTGCACTCTTACTCGCCTAACAGCCCCTCAGCATCTGTCTCCAACACAACCCTCACAGGCTCCGGGCTTCAAAGCTTGACTCCCTTCCACTGCCCATTCAGGCACAGTAGCCAAACACCCGGTCGTATCTCTCCCCTGCCCCCAAAGGGCGCACAGATTGCCACTGAACTTACTGTGTATGTGAAAAGACTTTGCCGTTCAAAAGGGTCCTGCGTGATCTGCCCCATGGCTGTCCCCTCATCATGTTTCCTGCCTTTCCAATGCAAGTCCCAGCAGTCTTTGCACCTGCTAATTCCTCTGCTGAAAACACACTTAGCCCAGATAGTCACAGCTCACTCCCTCACTTCAGAGGCCTTCCTCGAACACCCAACTGAAAAGCATGTCCACTATCGCTCCATCTATATGCTGATTCATTTTTTTCCACAACGGGTATTGCTACCAGACATTAATTTACATATTCAAGTCTGTTTAATATCGCTTAGGCCAAGCAACTAGCGGGATCCCAGAAGACCTACAGTTTGTCTATTTTTACACAACTGTATTATTTATGATTGAAATAATATGAAAGCCACTCAACAGGGTCCCATTCAAGGGTGTTAGAAACCTGGAAAAGACAGGCAAAGAGTATTCTTTGCAACATGCTTGTTTGAAGTTTCTCTAGGACACATACAGTGGGCAGTAATAAATGCAAACATGAAATTTTGCACTGAAGAAAGTAAAAAATATATATATAAAACTAGTAAAACCCACAGATTTCCCCACCAAATACTGTTCAAATATAGACCCTGCAATGGAACTGCTTAGAGTAGGCTTCAGTAGAGTTCAGGGCCCAATACATACAGGACTGAAAATAACCTTGGATTAGAGAATCTGTACCATTTGATACATTTAAATGGTGGTGACCCCACAAGAAAATCAAGATTTTCATATAATGACAGACTAACCTCTCAGCAAGCATTAAGAACAGGTACTGAGAAGTGTTTTCTGTTGTTTTCCTTTTATTCTACCAAGTCTTTAGAAATACCATAGAACAAGACAACTGGAAAAACGGAGACTACATATTTGGAGAAAAAAAGTTGAAATGATGTTTGGTACACTAAGTGTATTAATGACTTCAAGTCACCGCTGCCTTGTATGCACACTGCAAGCACAGCTTTGTCGTCCCCCCCCCACCACCACCACCACATATACACACAGGACTCTAAGATTCACCGTGCCTTGCCTTGACCTGTGGGGTACTAGCAAATGTGATCTCAAGACTGGAAAAGTAAGTGTGTGTGTGTGTGTGTGTGTGTGTGTGTGTGTGTGTGTGTGTTGTGACCCAGCCTTTTATGTATTTGACCCGCCTGTTTATAGATCCTGAACACCCATTTTGAATGCATACCTAGACTAGTCTGTTGGAGAGATGAGCAATGTGTGTAGCATTGGATGCCCCAATTCTTAGGCGACTGATTAATAATCACAGCCAGGTTTAGATAAGTAGAACACCCAATCTGATTGGCAGACTGGGAAAACAATCCCTGAGTGACGTGTTTAAGATACTAGGCTTTGTGACTTCAAACTCTACTACAGAGCCTCAGTACTGAAATCAGCCTGGTATTGGCATTAAAACAGACAGGAGGACCAATGGAAATGAATCAAAGACCCGGATATTAACACACCTTCAAACACCTGATTTTTGACAAAGAAGCAAAAAATATCAAATGGAAAAAAGAAAGCATATTTAACAAGTGGTGCTGGCATAACTGGATATTAACACATAGAAGAATGAAAATAGACCCATATCTATCACCATGCACAAAACTCAAGGCCAAGTGAATAAAAGACCTCAACATAAAACCAGCCATACTGAACCTCATAGAAGAGAAAGTGAGAAGTACACTTGAACACACTGGCAAAGGAGACCACTTCCTAAATATAACACAGCAGCACATACACTGAAACAATTAATAAATGGGACCTCCAGCAACTGAAAAACTTCTGTAAAGCAAAGGACACAGTCAACAAGACAAAATGATAGCCTACAGAATGGGAAAAGATCTTTACCAACCCCACATCAGACAGAGGTCTGGTCTCCAAAATAAACAAAGAACTCAAGAAACATCCTTAGTCATCAGAGGAATGCAAATCAAAACAACTCTGAGATTCCATCTTATACCTGTAAGAATGGCCAAGATCAAAAACACTGATGACAACTTAGGCTGGAGAAGTTGTGGGGTAAAGGGAACACTTCTGCATTGCTGGTAGAAGTGCAAGCTGGTACAGCCCCTTTGGATGTTAGTGTGACAATTTCTCAGAACACATAACAGCATTGTTTGTCATAGCCAGAACCTGGAAACAACCTAAATGCAAAAACAACCTTGAGCAAAGAATGGATAGGGAAAACGTGGTACATTTACACAATGGAGTACTACACAGAAGAAAAAAATAACGACATCTTGAATTTTGCAGGAAAATGGATGGAGCTAGAAAATATCATTTTGAGTGAGGAAACCCAGACCCAGAAAGAAATTATCACATGTACTCACTCATAAGTGGAATTTAAACATAAAGCAAAGAAACCCAGCCCACAAATCACAATCCCAGAGAACCTGGACAACAATGAGGACCCTCAAAGAGACATACATAGATCTAATCTACATAGGAAGTAGAAAAAGACAAGATCTCCTGAGTAAATTGGGAGCATGGGGACCTTGAGAGAGGGTTGAAGGGGAGGGTAGAAGCAGGGAGGGGAGCAGAGAAAAATGTAGAGCTCAATAAAAATTAGTAAAAAAGATACTAAGCTTTGAGATCTTTGTTATACAGCCATAGGAAAAGAGCACAGCTTTCAAATAACCAAGACATCCAAAAAACAGGTCTGGGTCTTTCTAAATTCAAACTCATGATCATAATTTGAAACTTTTCCTCTACATATCTAAAAAAATTAAATATAAACTACTTATACAAAGAAAAACAAATGTTCGTAGTAAGGTTTTTGAAAATAAAATGGAAACAATATAAATACCAGGAAATATATTTAGTATGGTTACAATTCAGAGCAATGATCTCTTAGACGCATGAATGCCTTAACTGAGCAGAATGTTGACTTTCTTTGTGTGGTTCAGTAAAAACAACATGGAGTCACATATGTTTCTCTCACCCCTCAGAAACTCTGCTCCCGCTTCGTAGCAAGAGACTTCTCATTTCTACCAACTCGTGTCTATTTTCATTCAAAGGAAACATTCCTCCCTTTATCTTTAGAAGTTAGCAACTTTGCTGACTATGTAAGAGATTCACTTAAAGGCACTGTTTCTGAAATAGATAGGAAGGATTTGCTTCTAGTCTGTCTTTTGCTGCGGCAGAGACATACTGCCTCCTTCCCTTCCAAGGTAACTCTCTTTCCTTCATCTTTGCATATCTCCCAGGAGCGCCACACTACAGTGGAAGCTTCCACTCGAAAGACGTGAGGAACAAAGCAGACCCCACTCGGGAGGGTTGCGCACGCTCTCTAAAGTCTCTCTCCTTCCAGCTCCCTCACAGTTACAGACTCAAACCCACCCAGCACAGATGCCAATTTTAGTTCATGCAGAACGACTTTACATTCTTTTCCATAGACATACACGTACCCCTGTACGAGAAGAAACCGAGCTGCTCTGAGCATATCATTGAAAGCCCGAGAACAAGCATGTACTATATCCTTCTTCTGGGCGCGGAGTCAGTGCTTCTCCGGGGGGATGTTAAGCAGAGCGGGATTCTCGCCTCGATTTTACATGCTGTTGTAATGAAACCAAGGATGCTGTTGTAAATACAGCTTCTGGCAGTCTTCTCTTCAGTATAACAAATGAGTCTGGATGCAAATCAGCGTGCACTATGCCCCTGCACAGTACAGTGCAGGTGGAAGTGTATTCCATGGGAAAGAACAGAAAGGCACTTGTGAGGACTAGAAGGATGTGGAATACAGTCAACTGAAGCATTTACATTTCCTTTGAATATTTATGTAAAATAATCAGCTACCAACTGGTAACCTTTCTAGAACAACATTTTTACAGAACACTATATACTTTGACATTTGACACGACTTTATCTACCATTAACAGCTGAGCAACAGACACCAAAGTGAAGATTCCGCACAATGTCACTTGACACAGCCATCTCTATTTCCTCTTGCCTTCCCCTAAACATGCTGCTGTGGATTGTTTTCTGCAGATCCAACGAAGATTTCTGAAATAAATTCTTATTTATCTAAAATACATTTAAGGGATGCAGCACCTGTTACAGATCCCTGAACAAGACAGGTGGGCTGGAATTTGGCCCACACATAGTCGTTAATCAACACTTCCTCTAAAATAGAATCTTCACACAGTACGAAAAGGTACCTCCACGTTCTTATTTACTCTCAGAAAAGAGGGACCACCTTGACTACATCTGTTCTCTTGCTTCATTCAAGAGTTTTAGAAACAAGGCTATTTGGGGGGAGTCTGGTGATAGGGCTCAGTGGGTAAAAGCACATATTGTGCGAATGTGAGGACTTGAGATTGAATTCCCAGAAGCAAGGTAAAAACTGAATGTATAACACAATCTGAAAGCCCTTTGAAGAGAAGCAGAGTTTCCTGGAAGACCATAAGCGAGCTATTCTGGCTTGTGCAGTAGAAAAACTATTTTTTAAAAAAAAATATACCCTTTCTTAAACAAGGTGGACAGTAAGGACTGACATCCAAGGGTGTCCTCTGACTTCCACACAAGTTCTATAACATGAACATGTCCACTTTTATGAACATAAGTGTGCATGCATATTCTTATGCAAATACGACACACGTGTGTGTACATGCACACAGAGAGACATCAAAAGAAGCAAGGCTATTTTCTTGCTTATATAAAAGCAGAAAATTGAAATGAGTGTTATTAGTATAAGCCACAGTAGTGAAAGCCGAAATCCTTTCAAACATAACAGGAGGATTGGAGCAGTAATCTGGGTCTATGTGTATAGGGGGAAAGACTATGCCTGGGCCTCTCGGTGCCCCCTGAGGACTTCTGTGTTAACTGCTCAAGACCAGTGACCAATAGCATAGCTGCGTTTTGATGCATACTGATGCATCTGAATCTTGATGATGGAATGAACAAAGGAAAAGTGCCGTTTAATCTCCTTAAATCAGAGCAGCAGCATGGAGCTATGTAAGATCCATCTGGAAAAGCCCATGAAAGCGGACTCCTTCTAATTTTGAAAATAGCTGAACAAACTTCAGTCAACAACAACAAAAAAAAATGGTTCTGTGGAAGAACCAATTCCCCTGATAATATGAGCAAGATCAACAAACATTGGCAAAGCGGTTCGTATGAGAACCGCATCATTTCGAGTGCTATATAAATATCAATTTACTTATTCTCCACTTAAAGTACTTAGGTGCTCTTAATGACTCCATTTTTATAAGGAAATGAAGACAGAGGGAGATGAAAGGCTTTTCCAGAGTAACAAGCTATTAAGTGGCAGAACTGGGGTCTAAACCAAAACAGCCTGGTTCTCAATACCATGTGTTTAAGAAGGACACTATGTTAAAATATGATCTTAAATCCAGATGTTGGCACCCTAGTTTACAACCTAAGATGATAAGACACCTCAGACTCGGGAAGAGAAATTCTGCGTGTTCCCTTTCATCAGGGGATCTTGGTGTCAGATCTTCAGATCTGTGTGGCTGATGGAAGTACTAGAAAAGAGCTGTAAGGGAAGGGAAGGGACCCTTTCGGGGAGGGGCCTAGGAGGATGCAAGTGCGATAAGGGGAAAGGATGGGAGTGGGAGGTTTAGATGGTGAAGGGGAGGGGAGAGGTTGGGGACAGATAACTAACATGAAGGATGCTTAGAAAAGCAATATGGAAAACTAGCATGTTATAAACTTCTGTGAGTCTGTGTGTATGTGTGTACAGATATAGACACAGAGACAGAGAGAGAGACAGAGACAGAGAATTTCAATGGAGCTACTCTAAAAGAGGAGATGATATTTCTCGCAGCAGAGGATATATTTAAAAAAAAAAAGCATTTCCAAGTATGAAATACAAGTGTTGGTCAGGGAAGGGCATAGACCCCCCGCCCTCGACATTACAGACTATTGCCATTGCTCTTGGTTACCCATAATAACTTCATAGTAAAACCATATTGTTGAAGATATTGCACACTTAGGTCATAAAACATGAAGAAACCAAGCTGGTACTGACCTAGAAGCTTCCTCATTATGGGCTAATTTTAACAGGGAAGGTGCTATGCAGACATCAGGGAAAGAAGTCACTAACAGTCTGACCATGAACTCTGTAAGGTATAGGAACGACCTTCCTGACAAAATATGCCCATTGGTTCACTAGTGGCATGAGCATTACGAGTAACAATGGCTGATTAAACTTAAGGCATGTTCCACAGCGGGAATCATGCCTCGTGCTGTAACTTGGCCATAATCCATGTTCGGGGAGGTCTTACACACTAGGAGAGAAGTTTCCACTATTTGTTTACAAAATTGGCACAGTATCAAACTGCCTTCTCACCATTTATCTCAATACCCCTAGATTAGTCCAGCTCTCTATCCACAGAAGTTTCCTAGTCTGAGAGGTCTCTTTATGCAGTGGACAGTAGCTACCACAAAGAGTCACAGCGGACAGGAGAGGAGAGAACAAGTGACCTGCAGTGCTCAGTCCAAACGGCTCATCTTTATTACACCATTCCCTGTGGTGGCAACATAAAGAAAGAGCAGAAAGAGTTTTAAGAGCCAGAGGTTGGGGAGAACATGGAAAATCGTATCTTCTAGACATGCCAGGGACATTACGCCCATTACTACCTAAACAGATCAAGTCGGTCAATGTTTCAGAATGCATGGGAAGAGCACACGGAGTCCCACTCCTGTGTACAGAGTGGTCATGGACAGTTGGAAGCTAATGGAATAGGCAGATGCAGTTTTCTACAGGAGTATGGCTCCTTGCAGTATTGCCCACACTCTAGAGAGTAGCCCCACACTCAGGTGCATATGGGCAGAAACAGCTGGACTCATTCACGCATCTTACTTTTAAAGGGGGCACAGAGTTGGAATGCAGATGTGAGGAGAGTCTAGAGAGAGTTGGCGAGGAAGGTGGGGGTAGAGAGTATGCATGTATGCATGAAATTCTCTAAATATATATATTTTAAAAGAAATATATGTATTTTAAGTCTTTATTAAGTATAATCTATTCTTCAGATTAAATTTAAATGTTGAGACATGTCAATATTTTCCAATGCCTTGGGGTAAAGCTTCTAAGTGTCTATTGTTTTCTTTTTCTTTTTTAGCTCTGAGGAAATTAAAAAAAACTGCTTAAATGTTAGACTGATACTTTACTCGTTTGCAGTGGTACATTTAAAATGTTTTGGAATGAGCCAGGAAAATAAACAAGCATATGGAGTTATGGGAAAATTTTTTACAGGCACTCTCAGTTCAATCAGATAAATGTGAGGATGTTAAAATGAATCCTTATGTTTTCTAGGTCAGAAAATAAAGCATAAAAGAGATTTTTGTTTGTCATCTTTATTTCCTAAATGACTTGACTGTAAATTTGCTTTATAGGAAAGAAAAGTAATTTGGTTTTTAAGTTAGTTGAAGTTATGATTGGCTCAACAGCTAACAAACTATCAAAATCTGCTATATACAAGAAGGCAAAATTTGTTTTATGATGCTTTATTAAGAGGAAATTAAAAGTTCGTAGGGGGATTTTAAAAGCAGTTATTTGAAAACTATTTTATTCCCTCCGTAGATGTCTGTGTTCTTTTATGTTTGCGATGTGAATGTGTTTATTAATCACTGGAAATTTGGAGCAGACAAACTTTAGCTTCCAAAAAAGCAGAAAGGCTTTGAACCAAGTTCACGTTGGTCTGGACACTGGCTGAACCCCATGCAAAAAAAAAAAAAAGTGGGGGGAGGTCCTCAAAAAGCCGTATAGATACTCTCAGGCAAAAATCAAGCAGTTTCTGCTGGTAAAAATCCACATAGTTTATAAAATACTCAGGAAAACTTAGTGAATGGCTCCATTTTGATAAGCCATTTTAACACTGCTGCCAGTTTTCTCCAAACTGTTTCCTTAGACAACAAAGCAAGACATTGAAATAACCGGACACATGGGAGGGAAAGGTGGGAAGAGAGAAACATTCCAGAAACACTTTTCACACTAGAACGGGATCATTACATTGTAGCAATCTTTGTAATCATAATGTGAGTTAAATCATAATGGCCTAAGGAAAAGACATAACATACAGATAAAAAAAGTAAAAGTTAAATTATACCCCTAATTGTTTTCTAAAGGACAAATATGATATTTCTTATTTATCTTGCTATTTAGAAGGACTATATCCTACAAAGATGTAATAAACAACTGGGGGAAGAAAGAGAAACTTTCAAAATAGAAATGAAGGTGTGGTATTAGTTAATCACGTTATGACTCAAATGTTTATTTCTCCCAGAATTCATTCGCTGCCATCTCAGGCCTTATGAGATGGTATTTGGAGATAAAACCTTTAGGAAGAAATTACATCATAGAATGGAGCCCTCCAAAAGGGCATTGCTTTATAAGAAACCAGAGAGCTAGTTTTTCTTTTTAAAGTGCAAAGATACAACAGTATGCCATTCATATAACCTAGAAGATGGCCCTTGCCAGACCCCAACCAAGCTACCACCCTGGTTTCAGACTTGCAGTTTGCAGGAAAGTGAAAAACAAATTTCAGTTGCAGATAAGTAACCCAGTAGCTTCGGCACACGAGTACCTTGGTACACACCTTCCAAATTAAAGAAAATACCAAATCAACTTGCTTTCCCTTTTTGCCACAAACGAGTCTATGACCTTAGCCCTCGACCCACTAGGTGACACAAGTGGCCAAGCTCAGGTGGTGGCTCCTTTGCCCAAGCACGGCACAGGAAAGCTGGCAGTGGCACGTGCTGAGGGTGATATCACAAGAGCATCGTTTGAATACATGAGAGAAGTCTGCTCAAGTGGCTGCATTTAATAGAGGAGTGGATGGTAGGGGGAAGGGTTCAAAGGAGGAGAAGGACAGGAAGTAGGGAAAATTTAGGAGTAATAGGGAGAGCCAACTGAAACAAGAATATCAGGGAAAGCGCTATAGGAACCCACTGCTTTATAAACTAATCAAAAATTATGGGAGGGGATTGAATAGAACGCTCCAGCATTCACAGATATTATTTCCAGGAGTAATAAGTCTTTAAACAAAAACTTTGTTGCCAAGTATAAGATATCTCCCTGTGAGTTGTTGGTCAGGAAGTCCCCAGAGGTTCCTAAACCAATAGACTACTGCCATTGCTTTTTATTGTCCACTAGAACTAGACAGTAAGACTGTCTAGTCACTGAAAATAACATACACTTTAGATGATGGACACTGAATTCAAGGTGTAACTGAGCTGGAAGCTTCCTCTCTGCTGTCTCTCATTGACAATTCTGCAGGCTTTGGGACAGAAAAGTTATCAATGATGTGATCAAACTCAGGACCCTGCATTCAACAACACTAATCTGCCAATCAAGATAGTCCAAGATGCAAGTGTGGCATGACTGTTCCAGGAACAACCCAACACTTGCAGCTGAGCTCTGAAGCCATGAGAGGGAAGAGTGGTCTGGTATTACAAACCTGGGCAAAGCATGTGGCTAGGAAAGTCACAAGGCCCAGTGGTGGAACCTACTACTGATGTTGCTCTAAATTAAATGTGTAATTAAACTGCCTCCTAAATAGGTATATACCCCACACCGGAGCAACTCTCTTTTATCACTGTGCTGGAAGCAGAGACTCACCGTTCATCAGTGTTGAAATACACTGCTGAGTTCTCAGCCTTGAATGAGATGTTTATCATTTGGTGGAAAGGCTAGACACCACAGAAGCAGTGGAGTATCTATTTCATTAGTAGTAGTATCATCATCATCATCGTTATAAGCAAATTTTAATTTAAATGTATTTTGAAGGACTGTCTTTAAGAGAAGGTAAGGAGTACTACAAAACAAAGCCACTGCAGTCATGAAAATGCAGTATCTGTGACAACCGTCATAAGACTTTCACACACAACAAAAACATGAACACACACACAGACATGTGTGTGCCCACACATGCACACACATACATATGCACCCACATACATTAATTCACATCCATTCACATGCATGCACACACAAGCACTCTTGCACATGTACACATATAAGCATACACATGTACATGTGCCCCCACTCACATGTGCACAAACACATGCACATACATATATAAACATGCAGGTGCATACACATGCACAAATACATACACGCATGCATGTACACATACACATATGCACATGCATACATACACATGAGGACATGCACTTACACATGTCCACATAGATATTAGTGGACATGTATACACAAACAAAAGCACACACATGCATATGTGTGCACATACCACCCACACACACTCATATAAACACACATGCACACACACATAAGCACATACTCTCACATACATCTGCACATATACATGTGGGTGAACACACATGCAAACTCATACATAACACATGAAAGAAGGAAAACCAGTTGAGACAAAAAAGGGTGATGAATGGCTGTGGGAGGAGGAACAGCCAAAGCTAATGGTGGAGGGGAATATGACCACACTACTTGACACACAAGTAAGAAACTCAAAAAGGTAAATCAGATCTTTACAAAGAAACTATGTGGGGAGGATAATACTTTGGTCTTCTTTTTAATTTTTTTAATTTATTTATTTATTAAAGATTTCTGTCTCTTCCCTGCCACTGCCTCCCATTTCCCTCCCTCTCCCCCAATCAAGTCCCCCTCCCTCGTCAGCCCAAAGAGCAATCAGGGTTCCCTGCCTTTGGTCTTTAACGGAATGAGAAATTTCTGTGCAAAGTGATTGCAAATATTATGGTCACTAATGCCACCAGAGCTGATGTGTAGAAAATAATCAAATTCATATCATAAAAATGGGATTTTTCTGCAATGACAAAATTGTATTCCTTTCCTGTCGAATTTTAGATCATTATTTAATATATTACATTGTATTCACTTATCTTCTATTAAATACCATGCTCACAGATGATTATCATAGTTATAAAATATGTAGATGCAGTTTTATATAGTAAGTCTATTGTTTAATACGAAGGTCCTAAAATAAGGCAAGAGATCAGGGTTCTAGTCCGTAAGAGATACTCTGCATCTTCATGATACCTGGATGACCGAAACAACACAGATGCCAAGCCTATTGCACACTGTTCTTTTCCCTATACATGCATGCAAACGTATAACAACCTTTTAGTCTTTGTTGATCATGTACCATGTGCGGTGACCACAAATGACTTTTGCAGTCTGAGATGTAACAACACACAGCACGGCGTCATTTCTTTTCTTCATAATTTCACAGACAAATGGTTTGCTCATCTGTTCTTTGTGTAGGCTGTCGCAGCCTCAGCCTGCCGTTTGCTTATTTCATTACAGCAAAAACTTTTACCTCTTCGCTGCAAGGAAGCGCTTTATGGCTTCTCTTTGACATACCGGAATTTTCAACAGCACTGTTCTTCCACTTTCGGGCCATCGCTGAGTCAAATAGATATTACTTGAACAGAAGCATCGCTGTATCAGCACATAGGTTTTAGAAGCGGGTGGACTACTGACTGACTGCAAGGCAGGACACACATGCAGCATGGACAACTGGACATAGGATAATCACATCCTGGGGCAGAGCAAAGCATAGCATCATGCAATTTGGTATGTGTGCAATTTCAAATTTATGAACTTTGCTTCTCTGTGGAATTCTCATTTAACATTTTCAGATCATATTAGACCATCAGTAACCGAAATCACAGAAATTCAAACCACAGGTAGGAGAGAAGTATCACACTACAGACGTCCTGATGAATTCTACTACGTGTGAAAATTAGACAAACCCAGTAACACCCTGGGGCCACCGTTCCTTTGTCCAGAAAACATAGTAACAAGACTGCTACATAAGATTCCAGCTCTTAGGCCAGGTGGTGGTGGTGCACACCTTCAATCCCAACACTTGGGAAACAGAGACAGGCGGATCTCTGTGTGCTTGGAGCCAGCCTTGTCTATAGAGCTAGTCCTAAGACATCCAAGACTATACAGAGAAACCCTGTCTCAAAAAAACAACAAAAAATATTATTTTATAAAATATTTCTGTGTTGTGAGGAGCAGCGGGCTGCGTCCCCGGCACCTGGCCGCCTGCATTGCTAGCTTATGCCCCGAAATAATTACACAGAAACTGTATTTCTTTTCAACACTGCCTGGCCCATTAGTTTCAGCCTCTTATTGGCTAGCTCTTACATATTGATCTAACCTATTTTCTAATAATCTGTCTAAACACTTTAAGCAGAGAGCAATAAGCCCAAAGGAACAACTTCTTGCAGAGTTACCCGAAAGTCATGCAAACACGAAATAAACTGCAGGGTGAGGCTGCATAAGGAAGTCATGTTTTATTCATTTTTGTCTTTCTGGCGCAGAACTATGGACCATCACTGAAATAGATGTTACTAAAAAGTTAGCACTTCTTTATTTTTTAAACTACACTTTTTAATTAATAAAGAAAACCTCATCTCATCACCAAAGGCACAAGAAAGCCAAGACAATGTGATCTCAGGTCCATTTTTCTAATTCCTGTTAATAAAGTCTCTTTGTTTCTAGAGAGTTCCCTCACACCACTGAAATGCAGTGCGCAGGCTAGGGCTAGTGTTCAAAAAGGATAGTAGCCTTCTGAAGTAGAATCAGCTGGAAACTGGGGATTCAAACCTGCTGATTAAGCTCCTTAAATCAGAAAGTTACAGTAAAAAGAGCCAACAATACGTATTGCTTTAAAACCTGCATGGACATTCTACTGGAGAAATTTAATAAAGATTCAAAACAGGAATAAAAAAGAAGAAATCAAGAACATTTGTCATTCTGAGTTTTCAAACTCAGTTTTTCCTGTGAGGAAATGCTGTTCTCTAAAACAACATATTTGGCAGTCCCAAACTCAGGCTGCGAGGGGATGCTTACCTAAGTGTTGCCATGGTGGTTTGCCTAAGTGGAAGAAAAATCGTCACACAAGCTTTCCGACTAAAGAAATCCATCCTGCTTGAGAGAAGCGGCTGGAGTGTAGAAAGTTAACTAATCAATCAGAAATGTATTTGAGAGTTTCCATTTCAACAGTGATAAATTGTACATAGCTTCTACAGCATACCGATAATCGCTGCAGTGGGTGACATTTACACGGCACCGAGTTAACTAAGTGTGTTTGCACATTCGTGTCCACATGTACTTATCACGACAAAGCCACTTGTGTTTTTAGTGCTCTCGCTGTGGACAGATAAGGACTGGAGCCCTTTAGAACTTTTCAGTACCAAAGGAAGACTTGCTTGGCTTTACCAGTATTCCTCACTCCTGAAAGTCCACCTCCAGGAGGAAAGGACATTGAGCCTGGTACAGCGAGCTGCTGTAACAACCCTGTGTGGTTGTGTGGTGCATTGCAAAGTCTCTGTTACAACGCTCTCTCCACAAGCCTTTCTCGTTGCCCTGTGGAAACTGGACAATCCATTCAAATTCTGAACATATACTCTATTTTGATTTTTTACAGGCAGACACTAAGACTTAGAAAGATTTCATGACCTGCCTGTGATCCCACGGATACCAAGACTGATTCACTGAAAGCCTCTGATTCTTGAAACCGTGGGGACAGTTTGGGCTGGTCATCAATATCCCTGGAAACTGTACCTGCTGATGTCATAAAGATGAGCTAATTGATTGCCGGGAAGTTAACTGAGAGCTCCTCTTAGACCAGTAGATAGCACGGTGGGGGGTGGGAGATGAGTGGAATGAGATCGGTCTGAAGTAGCTCACGTTTGGGGAGTGGAACTGTGCAATGCATCTGTCTTGCCCTTCTTCCTCTAACACATGCTCAAGATGGGATAACAGCTCTTGGAAACACTCATTAGAAATCACTAAATCCTCAGCAAAAGCAAGCTACCAGCATACCACAAAAAGCAGTGCCATGGGGAAGAGCTAGATTTTTCAAAAGACAAACTTTGAAATAACACTGGAAAATGTGGTTCAATCAAGAAATTTTTTTTCAATTTGGATTTATGTCATTGCACTAGTAGGTAGTGTTAATAATTTCCAAATGCCACTTAGCAAGTTCATGATGTCATACGTTCCTTCTTGGACACATCTTTTGTCAAATCCATCTGTCTAGGGCAGACATGCATAGTTGTACAGAAACGTCTCTACAACAGAAGTTCCCCCAGTCAGCCAAAATAAAATGACTTTAGAAAAGAGAGAGGAACAGAGACGAAAGATCAGTTGCTGCTTTTGGAGAGATATTTTCTTTTTCCCACAGGCCACTGTCCCCTGAACCCCTGGCAACCCTGAATTCCTTTTGTTGATCTCTTGCCCTGTACCAAAAGGGCTGAGACCCAGACATGCCCGGGAGAAATGAAAGCACGAAGGTCCTAGAAGTGCCAACACAAGATGAAAATGTCTCTGTGTTGACGCACCAGAATCTCTGACTCCTGATTCCAAACACTCTGTAAATTGTATACACAAATTTGTGTTTGGTAAATAATTATAAGTTATTTAATGTATCCCAGTAAGAGCCCAAGAAAGGCAGTGTGAAGAGTAAGAAGAAAAAGGTCGAGAAAGGTAAGGATGCAAAAGCTGCCATGGTTTGTTGTTATGGTCTCTGTTGCAAGTACCCAGGAAGAGCTCATCAATCTGTTATCCAATACCAAACGCTCAACCTTGGAAACAATCATACAAGCAACATTACACAGACTGAACAAGTCACCCATAGAAAAGTGTGTGTGTGCATGCATGTAGCAACAATTAATTTTATAAAAGCCATGAATTTGAAGGAGAGAAAGGAGGGCGTGTGGGAGAGTTTGGAGTGAGGAAAGGAAGAGGGAAATGATCCAATTATATTATAATCTCAGTATAAAAGAAATATTTTTGGAGGGCTGCAATAAAAGCTGTGCTGTGCCCTGGATAAGACAGGCAGCTGAGCAAGGTGTCAAAAGCCAGTCCCCCTTGAGGCAGCGTCCACCCAATGCGTCCCATTCTTAGATGGCCACAAACACCTGGGGAAGCGTTGTCTCACTGTTACAGAAGCATCTCTCCCACGTTCCAGCTGATAGAGGTGATTAGGAATGAAAAACCAAAAGTGAGTCAACCACCTTTCCTAGCATCCTGGGCTATTTTAATGAATGAACTCTATTTTGCCACCATAAAGGAACTCATTGTGCCAGTTCTTCGCCAAATAAATGCATTTATATGAATTGTATTAGATTTCCACTTTTCAAAATTATCTTATGTATAGCTGGTTGATACAGACAAGAATCCTACGCTGACAACATGTCTTTTAATAAGTTTTGTCCCCTGGTATAAGCTATAAGGGGTGGTTGTTCAGAAAGAAAAAGACACTTTTAACAATAAATCTCATCTAAAACTAAAATTTTGTAAAGCCATAATGAATATATCTCTCTTACAGGCTGATAGTGTCTGCTGTTTAAATATGCACAGCACAAATTAAACTGCTTTGAGTCTATAAATGCTATTTGTATAAGACTTGGCAAGTAATTGCTATCGCTATTAGGAATTTATATTTGCCACAGAAACCCGGGGTGTTACAAACTCTTCAAATTCTTGGTGCTTGAGACATATATAGCACGAATACATGGATTTGAATCAACAAGTCTAAAGAGAAAAAAATTGGATGCAAAGCAACCTGGAAAACCAGCCAAAAACTACAAGAAATAGTCTCGCTTTAAGCTGTATACAGAAATACATATATACATATATATGTGTGTGTATATATATATATATATAAATCATTTGAGAGGATGAAAATTTTTATAGGCACTAACACAAGTAAAGCCCTATTATTAGCATTTTTGTGAGTTAAAGGCCGGAGGAGATCTACAGTGATTTGAAAGCAAAACAAACGGCTTGCCTTTACCGGTTCATGCTCAGTGTAATTTCAGTGCCAACGCGTGTGCTAGAGAAGGAGAATGGAAGGGGAAGTGTTCTAGTTCCCCCGTCAGCCTGTCCCAGCTTTACCCTGAACCTCGCTAACGACAGCCGCTATCCCACTAGTTACACAAGCCCAACAAACCCTTCCTGGGTAAATGTGATTTTTCCTACCACACTCCAATCCCCAGACTTTCCACCCTTAGGGCTGTGTGTGTGTGTGTGTGTGTGTGTGTGTGTGTGTGTGTGTGTGTGTGTGTAATCTTCTCACACAGTGTTTGAAAATAAGCCCCTGATTTCCCATGCAGCCCTCCACCAAACAAACAAATCCCCCAAAGAACATTTTGACACATCCAATTCTGTTAGTTATTTGTGGTGTGCATCTGAAATGAACTTCAGCTGACAGAGAAGGAATACTCCAGCCCCGGATTCTCCTGCCCAGCACTCTCACTGTGTGGACCTCTGTCCCCCGGGGGTGGGGCAGATTGCACTGCTCTTCACTCTGTTTTGGACCGAGTGGATAGGAAACTCTGCAATTTGCCCGACTTGGGTCTGTAAACATCTGTTTTGAGATCCCTGCATTCTGTTTCAGCTGACTGGCTGTCGGACTTTATCACTTTATAGACCCCCATAAAACAAACAGCGTTAGCAGATGCCTCCAGAAGCTGCCTTCAAATGCAGCTTGGCTGGGGTTCACAGTGGGGGTAAAAAGCAGGAATAGCCCTGCCAGGTCCCAGAAGCTTTAAAATTCATCGCACTGAACTTGATACACACAGCAAAGCACCTTGAAAATGAATTATCTGCTAGTTCGGTATTTTCTCCTTGCAATCATTCCCTCCCAGGGCATGTAATTAATTTCCTGAGTTTCGAGAAAAAAAAAAAAACTGGATTACTCACACGGTCTTGAAGATGCAATGTCAGCTATTTAGGACAGAAACATCCAAGGCCGTGCTAGGTCTCAATGACAACAACATATGCACTAAGACAGGAACTGGCAAGCCTCGGGACTACGGCAACTATAGGGCTGGCGCTTCCCAACCGCCGGGCTATAATCTATGAAACTGATCCCGGATCCAGCCAATCAGTTAGCTCCTCATAACAAGTCTAACTGGCTCTGGACTGCTGAAGGGCTGTGCTGGAGCCCAGCAGAGGCGATATTCCACACAATACTTTGCTTATCTATACAGTCACTTTGCCTGGAAAGGCCAGAGGGGGAAAAAAAATGACAGCTTCTTTGTCTCGGGGAAGGAGGGCAGGTGATCTGGCAGGAACGAATCTGAAGCTGGAGCAAGATCTCCTGGCGTGGCAATCCCAGCAAGTGTCGACATTAAAGGACCAGAGCCACGCCAGACACCAAAGGGCCAGACCGCAGACAAACCTGAGGTAACCTTCAGCTTCCCTTTTATTGTTAGCAGGAATAACGTTGAGAGGAAACGATACCCACTAAGTTTCTTCTGCAACTAAATAGGCTTCTGTTTTATTTTATTTTATTTTTCTCTGTCCCATGCTTTTTGTGGATCACACTTAAGTATGAGTCCTGGGAGGTTTACGTCCCTAAAATAACATGCACTGGGGTAAGGTAATTTTCCAGGAACAGTTTCACAGCTACTTCCTCTGAGAGGAGAGCCCGTTCATCTACTCCTGAGAACGCAGGTCACCCGGGCCGGCGGGGCGGGGAGAGGCCGGGCTGCATGCTTCTGTAACAGGGAGGAAATAACTATGCATGGGGTGAGCCGGCAAGACAAGGAGCTGCGTTGCGCCGCTCCTCTGCCTGTTGGGCTACAAGAATATTCCATAGGGAGAGCTAAAGCAGAAAATATTGAGTATCAGAATCAAGGGACTTTGCAATTGCTCCCGGAGACAGAGTTTTACTATTTCTGACTATTTATTATCTACCTTATTTACCAACTAAATGCTAAGTACACCTGATATTTACTATACCAGTCTTCTACATTTCTTATTTCTTAAAGAAACTACAAATTATTTGAAATCACTACACGAGTGAGCAAAAAAAAAAAAAAAAAAAAAAAGAATTTAAATTCAAAAAAGAAAAAAAAACAAGATACACATAAACCCAAACCCTTTAGATACTTAACCTTTTTTTCCCTGGCAAGAAATTCAAATGCCCAGCAGATTGGACATCTTCAACGAAATTTATAGCAAATATAATATTAGCAACAACAAAAATTCTTGCAAAAAAACCTTTCAAATAACTAAATCAACTTATGTTTTCAAAGTGGCAAGAGAAGTCACAAAATTTTCAATTTGTGTTTTGATTTAATAGCCTCCCAGAAGGAGAAAAAAAAATTGCTTCACTTGGTAACCAAGGATAAAGCACACTAATGGGAGAGAGATTTCCATACTTTTGGTTTGCTTGAGATAATTGACTGAATTTAACTTGAGATGTGACACAAGAAAGAAAGCAGTAAAATAAGATAATAGAAAAAAACATCCAAGGGCAATTTCTTCCCAGGATTTGTTCTTTGACTTGTTCCATTTGTGACTGGCCAGAAAAGGATACTTTGCTCTGTTTAAATAACTTTTTTATTTAATTAGACTTGTGAACAGTGCAGCTGTCTATGGTGATTATGTGAGAATGGAAATTTCCAAGTAAGGTGTTAAAACTGTTGTCCCTTTGGGTCAAAGAGAACATAAGTTAATTAGTTTGAAATGGAAAAAAAAAACACCCTTAATATTGTCGAATCTTCAATTCAAACTCCCTGATTTTAACTGGTAATAAGAATCTCACTAAATCCCTCTTGAAGTCTCATTTCCAATCCCTGTTTCAACAGACAAGGCCAAGCCTCGTCAGCAGGTACCTTCGACCTTTTGACGCTGTAAACAGAACATTTCTCAAAATGCACACTCAGACTATACAACTGACTCACAAAATAAGCTGCCAAGGATGGTACACTGTTTGAAGTACATTGACGGTCTCCTGCTAAGCCACATGCGAAGCTACCTTGCCCTGCATGCAGACCACAGGCAACAGGCTAGACACCCCTGATGGTAAACTGAGGCACCGAAGTCCCTGCATGTTTATTTTTCTCCAGAAATTTTCCACTGGATAGAGCTCAGTTCTGAAAAATATTATGTCACCAGCCAAGACGGTGGCCAAGAGCCGTACATCAAGTCGAGGAGCGGCGCTTTTACAGCTATTATACCCTCCACCCTGTCAACACATAACCAACCCCTGGACCCCGACACTCGGAGATACCACAAGTTGTGGCTGACTGAGGTCCAAGTGGTTCCTTGTTTAGTAACTACTGTTCACCGCAAATACACTAATGCCGTGAGCTTTCCCTCCCAGAATCATCATAATCACTCTGAGATAGCTCCGGCAACAGGACATTTTTCAGGGGGTTTAGACTTAGCAATTGGTGCTACGACACAGATAGGGAACTCAACACTGAACAATGAAAGAGACAGCTTTGTATGAAGTACAATTCAGTTTGAGGCATTTGTATGTATCGTCACATTTGTCCTGTGCCCTATTAAAAAGAAATCAAGAAAAAAGAAAATAAAATACATGTGTCAATACTATCATTTTCTTCTGCCTAAAATTGTTAGCCCAGCATGTCGGAGTCAGTTATAGCAGACATCACTCTGGAACCTGAACCATCTTCTATTAGGAAGGCTCTAGCTTGAGAGACTATTCCCTGACATTGACACCAGTTCATCTCTAAGAGCTATCACATCAGGTGTTGCGAAGCTGTGGAAACCAAGGGATATCGAAACATCTGAATCCGGGTCTTACCCATGTTTCATGACCTCAACCTTAGGGCTAGGGACTAAGACAATTTCAATAGCTGAAGAGTAGTTCAGGGATATAAATTCTTTTCTGGCCCAAGAGCATCAGCAAATTTCAAATATCAGAGCAGCTATGGTTGGCTGACAATGTCCCCAAACTTGGGCCAAGAATGATTTATGGGCCCATGAGCTACTTTGTCTGGCATTGCAGTTTATAGAGCCAAAGAAGTCTCTTACAAGTGACTGATGTAGTCAGATCCACCACGTTGGTCCTTCAAACCAATTAGAACTGGCAGGACATTAACCATTCTATGTGACAGGGACAAACAGCTCTATCATTTTCACAATGCTAAACTCATTTCCAAGAAACCTAAGCATTGGAACCTGTTCTCTGGTAGGGAATATCTGACAACCAGACTTGCCTTGCCTTGACAAAAAGTGTTATACTTCAAATTAAAGTATGAATACTAAAGACCCGAGTTTGTGGTCACTGTGGGGACTGACTTGTGTTCTTGATTTATATAACAAAACTCTTCTAGGCACAGAGATTTCAAATCAAATTTACACTCACCACATGGAGGGACTTTGAAAGAGGGTTTTGTTTTTATTATTGTTTGTTTTCTATATTTATTAATTTTGTAGAAAAGGTGACTGAACCCAGAACCCCACGTTAGGCAAACACTCAAGTACTGAGCTACAATCCCAGCCCTAGTACCAGTTTTTAACTCAGTCTTCCCTAAGAAGGTTAGTGTATGGGATCGTATTAATAATCTACGTGACAGTTTTCTAAAATTCATTACACTTCAGCTTAACAAAATGATTTTTAACTCGGTCTTTTCTAAGAATATGAGCATATGGAATGATACTAATAATGCACGTGAAAAGAATTTCCAAATATATTACATGGTAGATCACACTTAAGATTTATGAAAACTGTTATCTTCTTATACTTAAACATGAATTCATGTTAAGTCAGGATTCTTTTTCTGCAAAAGAAGGCCTTACAAGGAGAGAAACCCATTGGGCTATGGCCTCCACGTTCTTTGCCTGTTTCCCTGAAGTGTTATGAAGTGAGACAGGCAAAGACTGGCGATTTAGTAAGGGAATATGTTGGGGGTGCATAACATGTCTTACTAACATATATTGTTCAAACCATGCCTGTGCTTCCAGCAAGGCCTCAAGCACAGGAGTCAGACTGTCTAGGTTCAAATTCCAGCTCTGGCATTTCATTGAGAGTTTGGCCATAGTGCCTAAGAGGGCTTGAAAGAAGAATTATTGTTGTATTGATTTCATTATTAAGATAGTAATATATCGCACAACATACAAAATGAAGGTGGATTATTTTCCATCCAGGTGTGTTGGTATGGTTCCGCTATTGCCACATGCTGTGCCTGAGGTAAATTTATACAAAAGATGTTTGTCTTGATGACTCTGAGATCAGCGCACAGCGAGATGCTAAGTCACGGTTGTCGCTTTTCTTCTGGTCGTCATGAGGCACTTTGAAACCAAACCTGCATCCGGCGCATCGCATCGGCATACCTTCCTGGGACGTGACAAAGAAGGGGTAACTGAAGCGGACATGATTCATAGGATAGTTGGCACGCAGTTCAGGCAAGTAAAAAAAGTCTTGCACGAAGAGAAAATAATAATGGGGCCATTAATCTTCATTCCTGGTATCCTAACCAAAAAAGGTTTGAATGGGGGTGCCTTTTCTGAACTGTGCTGATTATCCAAAACACATGAACCATGTCTCAACTCATGCTGAGTTCCCAGTTTAAATATGAGAGAACACTGAAGCTAATTATTTCTTTCCTCCCTCGGTTGAGAGTTTTCTCCATGCAAGAGACTATTAACAGGGGTTTAAATAAACTCTTTGAGAAGTGGAAAAACGGATCAATCAGCTTAGAGGGAGCAGCCTCCCTCCAGGAGTATAGACTTCATTCATTCATTATTTCCTCTATCCATTCGCCTCTTCTCTCACAGTAGGCCTTCACCCTCACCTCCTTCCACTTCCATACAAATACCCTTCAGCAATATCTACCTGCTTCTAGATCCTGAGATGAGCATCTGGAAATACAGACCCATCTACACACCCCCACAAGAAAGCTAAATGACAATAAACCCCTTCCCCGGGAGCCCTTTCCTGCTCACGTGCTCTTTAAGAAGGATGATTATTTCATACTGTGGAAATTAAGGAATCAGTACTCCTTCCCACATAATCTAGTGCTAAGAGAAAATAAACATTGGGAAAACGGAAGGTCATTTTCAGTTTGGGGGGGGGGGAACATCCAAAAAGAATACAAAGAAACTCCAGAATTACAATGCAGCCAACAGACCTACAGACAGATAGATTCTTTGCCAGAGTTAGAAAATCACCTCTAATCTTTCTTGAGTTGAGGAAGGAATGCCATGAAGCTCATTATGTTTGCTAGAAATCGTCACCTATCCAGAGCATTGTGTGGGGCCTGGCAAAGAGTAGAACAGACTAAGCTAAATTTCCTTCATTCTCATGGAAGAAAACACACTGGAAGGTCAGGCGTGGTTAGGACTCAGAAGCAGGCTAGAAGCTCCCACTTCCCCTCTGTTGATTCAGCTGCCGCAGGACATGAAGTTTCTTTTTCTCAATGCCCACTCATGACTCCAAGGCATTACTATCTGAAGTATTGTTACAGTGCATGGACAGAGACTGCCTACACTGGACATCCTCTGAGAAAGAGGACTGTGGGAGAGGTTAAAGTTTCCTAAGAAATGGGTATGCTGGGGAAGAATTGCTATTGGTTATGAGTTTTCCCCAGGGGTCCAGATAGAATCTCTTAGTCCCCATGGTTACAGTATTAGGAGGTGCTATGGGCGTTTAAGAATAACATTCAGTGGAAGGCTCTTGGGTGCAGACAAGATAGATTGTGTCTGTTCTCTCTGGATTGGATGGTCTTGAACTCAAATATTAAGAATATAAGTGAAAATAAGTATCTCTACTTCCTAAATAACTTGTGCCAGGGATACAAAACTCACTTAGAGAGAAATTCCATGATTAGGACCAAAGTAAAATTTGTCTTCAACTTCCTCCTAATCAATTTATTTCCATCCCCCTAATCATAACTTCCATTTATTCCTTCCTTCCTCCCCCAAAGGAGCCCATGAAGGAGTTTCTCTGCTCCTCTCACCAAATGAGCCGATTTTTCTCCATTCCCAGAGAAACAGACTAAGCCAGTCTGTGAAAATACAATGGAATGTTCCCACTAACTTCCAGGGGACATTTCACTTTAATAGGGGTGGGCATTACAACAACAAGACACACGAAAGGCAGACAGGAATTTCTGGGCCTGAAAGTCACACCACAGTATCAGAAACTCTCTCTTAGGAGCAAGCTCGTCCTGTACTCGCAGCTCTGGACCAGGGAGAATGTCAAGTCTTGACCTCTCCTTGTGGGACCACCACAGGGAGCCCTATACAGCCCTGCCCTGTCCCTGGAACTTGTGAGGCTTCCTCTCCACAGTGTGTAGCACCATCGAGCAAAGGGGGATTTCTCACTTATTTCTTACTCTTGTAATAAAATCAGGTGCTGTTTTTACCTCCTAAAAGGCAACTTAGCTATAGAAACCCATTTGCAATCATCAGCAACTGAAGGAGACGTGGTCTGCTCCCTACCTAACAGTTCACGAGACTTTATTCCCATGTCTCTGTGTGTCATTGAAATGTGAGCACAGAAATCAGAAAACTGAAAAGAAAAAGAAAACATTACATCTGAGTCCCATGTGAACTGGAAAATGGCAGGAGCCTTTAAACTTCGTGTGCATAAGGATTACCAAAAGGCATGTGTTAAATAGAAGATTCCTGCTTGCCACCACAGGATGCCAATACCATCAGTCTAGAGAGCAAAACCCTGGACTCTGCATTTTCATTGTCCAGTTCCCCAGCCAAGCTGGTAAAGCTAGCTATTTCTGCACTACCCTCGAGAACTAGCAATACAATATTTGCAAACCTTGGAACACAAAAGTCTGGAGTCTTACTTGTTCTCAGTACTCACTAGTTACCACTCCTGGGAATCAGAATCGATCCCAGCTCCACAGATTCACTTTAGAGTTGGTTTATTGTTAAATGAAAACTACACATAGGTGTGGTGGTATGAGAACAAGCCAGGGGTTGTGTGCAGAAGAAAGAAATGAGAGGAAGGATACAAGACACTGACGGTCTAATTCCTGCTCGTCCTAATGACCCTTTAACCAGTGATGAAAGTTCTTGAGCCGTGATTATCCCTCATTCTATACTGCCAACAGTTCCAAAAAAATAGATTGTGCAAAATTAACTAATATAATTATCCATGGATCAGAAATTTTCAAAGTAAAATCATAAAAAAATTACCATTTCATTTTTTAACCTTAGATACAGAAAGAAAAAAAAGGGAATTGCTACTTGTTTTTTCTTTAGAGCTAAATGGGCCCAAGGGGAGTTTGCAGGTGGTGGAGTCCACCAAATTCAGTGCAGTATGGCCGCATTGAGTCCTACCCCCTGATTGGCTGTTGTACTCTTGAGTCTGCTCATCACCCTTTGTGGACTATGTAGGCCTTCTGCAGGTGATTAAAGAAGCTTCTTTAATTGGAACAGCTTCTACCATTAGGCAGATGGCCTGAGGAATTCGTTGTTTCATGTCTTCCTGGGCCTAGGACAAAGCTCTGTTGTGTAAGAGTATAAATAACAAAAGCTTTGTTCTCCCAGACCAGAAGGGGAAGTGCGGATCTACACAAAATCATTTGGTCTTAAAGTACTAATGATGACAAGAATGTGATATTATTTTAGGCCCTCCATCAGCATCGGCCACTCAGTCTCCGCTCCCAACTTCAGCAAACAGTGACTCAATGTGGCCCTTTTCTGGCAGGCTGTCACCCATAGAGGACAATGAGGACTACTGAGAACTCAAGAACAATGGCAATGGGTTTTTGATCCTACTGCACGTACTGGCTTTGTGGGAACCTAGGCAGTTTGGATGCTCACCTTACTAGACCTGGATGGAGGTGGGTGGTCCTTGGACTTCCCACAGGGCAGGGAACCCTGATTGCTCTTTGGGCTGATTGGGGGAGGGGGAGGGAAATGGGAGGCGGTGGCAAGGAAGAGACAGAAATCTTCAATAAATAAATAAATTGAAAAAAAAAGAAAATACTAGTCCACATACTTGGAACGAGGGCTCTTCCTGCACAAAAATAAAAGGAAGCTATTCAAAACTCATGTCACTGTCTCCCTTTGAATCGTGGGCATAAGAACACAGCTGTTTGTCTTTCTATAATCAAAAGAAAATTGAAACTCTGAATGGACAAGGAATCAAAGCCCTTTTCATTTATTCCGTCCCAGGTGATTGACATGTGCTTCATGGCTTGATTCGCCGAGTAACCTCAAAGAGGCTGGTTTTTATTATCTTCATTTTTGCTAAGAATAAGAAAATTTGTGTAAGTTTCCCCCAAGGACGGCGTGGATAAGGCACACAGCTGGGAGTTGCGTGGGAAAGGAGGTACGAGGCACTCCAATTGTTCCTGTTCAGATTTAAGTGGACATGTCACATTTCTACCGACGTCGCCTTAGGGGCGCAGGTGAATGTGAGCCTATTTAACACCCTGCCTTGCATCGCTGAATAATTTCCCATGGCAGTAATCTAAAGAGCTACATAATAGGTTGACGCTGTGGGATTTTACAGTAGATACTGGGCCATACTTTAGTATACCAATCACCTAGCCTTGCTTCTGGGTTTCCTCCATGAACACACTTCTGCAAACGCATTGTGTGTTGTCTTTTGGTGCATATACTGTGTAGCTGTCTCCTAAAGATAAGTCCTAAACTAAGAACTGTTGAGCCAAGAAGCTATCTATATATTTTGCATGGCTGTGCTTATCAGAAAGGCTGTGCCTGCCTGGGAGCTGGAAAAAGCATACCAATTTCTCAGTCTCAAAGATACACCATGTTTGGCCAACCATTTACATTCCTGTAAATGCAACTGGAGGTGGGGGTGATAGCATTTCACATAGTTACTTTTATTTATACTTCTTTGATTATTAAGAAGGCTGGGCATCTTTTCCCATGCATCGGTTCCTTGCAATTCTTCCCCCAACTCATTATCCCTGTTCTTTATCTCCCTTTCTATCAAAGTCTAAAGGCAAAATTCTTTATACATACTTTCTCCAGCACCTATGCTCTCAGTACCTGGGTTCTCAGAGTTCATGGGGCTGGAATAGGAGAAGCTTTGATCTACAGCCAAAAAGACTTTGGTAACGTATTGCCAGGGTGATTAGTCAGGTTCCATAAAACACATTCCAAGAAGAAAAACTGGTTAAGTCTAAGGAGCACAAAGCCATAAACTCCTCCTTGCATGTCAGCTTCAGAAGTAGGTCATCCCCTAGCTTTATTGACGTCGTTTGTCTTACAAGAAACAATGACCCATTCAAACCTAATCTTCTTTTTCAGAACAGAGAAGTTTGGATAGGAAAAGAGGCCAATAGGAGTTTGGACAAACATCCCTAGAAACGGGGAGCTGGAGAAGAGCAGGACACAGACACACACACACACACACACACACACACACACAACTACACCTGCAGACTCCTATACCCCAGACAGAGGTAGACAAGAAACTTACCTGAGATGCCCTTACTCACAGGGAGATAAAGGCAGCACACATTAAGCAACGTGTCTAAGATCAGCTGTCAGAGAATAAGCCCTACTCCCTGATTCTATCAGAAGAAACTGGCCAGAGATAAAGGGGAGCCCAAGTTGAGTCTCCAGAGCTTAAGACATTAATTCTACCTTCCAAAGTGTGAGGGTTTATAATAAAAATATTCTGTTAGGAATACCTTTACCCTAGGCCCTGAAATTTGCCCAAAGGTGGTGAGCCATGTGGCTGAGAAGCATCTTTGTTTCTAAAGCGTATCATGGTTCTGACTAGCTGTGGAAAGAAAGCTTCAGAGACAATGTAAAGTTGCCCCTTTCATCTGCTACTCAAAATCAATGACCGAATACACATAGCAAAGAGGGGCAAGTGTCCGTCATGTTCCTTGTAAATATCTCTTGCATAATTAATTTTGTTTAGTCTATCTTGTCTTCAAGGTTCAGCCAAATTCAAGCTCTATATACAGGAAAGCTAAGCCTGGTTATGCAGAGTCTCATGCCTTCGCTCATGGACCCAAATGTGGCCATATTCCTGAGAGAAGAACTAGGTATAGCTATGCTATCCCAGCTCACACAATTTTTAATAAAATCCATGAATGAGTGGCCCACACATTCACCCAACTAAAGAGGTTCAAAATAAGTAGCACGTTAGCTCTCCGATGGTATCATTTCTCACCGTGTTAAGACATACCCTGGACCTCAACATGACTCTCTTGCCAAACCTACACAAAACTATATTCTCCCCATTAAAGATGTTTGATAAAGCCTTGAAGATCCAACATCTCCCATCCTTTCTGAATTTGAATGCATTTTCTTTCTGAACTCTTTAGATATTTACATGGGTCATCAGGATAAAACACACTGAGTCTTCAAGAACAACTGGAATGTCCTATTTAGGAAAATGGGGTTGGATTCAGCAGTGGGAATTGGTCTATGCCAGAGGATGCCCAGGTATTACGTGCACAGCTTTCATCTCACAATTTCTTCCTAAAGCAGGTCTTTTTATCTGAACCTTAAGCACAGGGAAACAGAAAAGGTAGCTCACTTCTGGGCTCAGCTGATTCCTGTGCAGAGCTTTGCTGACTGAGAGACTTGGCAGTTCTGGAAAATGTCAAGGGGAAAGCCTTTCTTGAATGTTAACCTGTCATGGAGATTAACCAGCTACCTGATAGCCTGACTCCCATAATTCTTTCCTTGGCAAGACAAACAGAGATATCTTATGCTGGTGCCTCTCTGTGGAAATAGGAGGCTGCCCTAGAAAAGAACACTTTCTTTTTTCAAAACTTGGTGCTTATTTCAGGACAGTTCTGAGAATTCCAAACAATCTTCACCCAGAAGTTTTATGTCTCTGTACCAAGGGCAAACTCTTCAAGTAAGTTTTAACAATCCTGTTGGTCATTGTGGACTCTAAAAAATAAACATTCAAGAGCCAGATGGGGGGGTTAAACTGTTGGTCAGTAGCAAAGATGACGCAGAAACCTTCAGGAGAGATACGCTGGTCCTTGTAGGCTAGTTCTCTCCTCTCCTCTGAAGTTTTTATAACATCATTCATGTTTCCGGGAGTGTTACATGAAGGCTGTGTTATGGGCAATTGGCTTTTATTTCTTAAAACAGTCATTCAATTTTTATTAGCAAATTTGATCCATTATTCCTTTCCTCTATAAAATGGAATAAAAAGGAACACGTGATTCTAAGAATGGCAAAGACTCCTACTGGGGTATATTTAAGATTTCCTTATAATACACCTTATACAACATACATTAGGGGGAATCCCTAATCTCATAGATAAGTTAACAACTGGCTCAAAGTTAAGTATTTATTATCCAGAACTCAATGAATACATGATAACAACTTCACACCCATTAGTATGGAGTTAGCAAACCATGCATTTTCAGAAAACTGAAGTTTTCAAAATGTTCACATGTATCATGTTTAGTGACTTTCAGGGTTCCAGGACTTTTTGAACATACATATGAAGTTTTAGAACCTGCTATGGATCTAGAGAGATGTCTCTGTGAGTAATAACACTGAATGTTAAGCCTGACAACCTGAACTCAAGCCCCAAGACCTCCACGCTGGAAGAAAAGAACCTTCTCCCACAAGTGCCCTCTGACCTCCACATGCTTGCTATGGCAGGTGCCTTCCCCCACCACACACACACACACACACACACACACACACACACACACACAAACAACACAACACAAGAACTAAAGAAGTGATTTCTTTTTGAATCTGTTGTAGCCACATGTTAGCTCTGTGAACGTGGGAGGCTTACTGAAGAAACCTGAGGTACAGCTTTCACATCTGTAAAAGATGAGTGGTAATATTATTCCTGCCATGCGGAACAGATGAGAAATGTATGATAATGTGTGCCATAGGCACAGCAAGTAGCTGAAATGGGGCAGGCCTTTAGAAATGGAAATGATCACCTTTATAAAATAGGACCGATGTCATTTTTCCTTCCTACAGTTGCTGGAAGAGATTCAGTGATTCGCGCAGGTCACTACAGAACTACTGCTTCAAGCTGGAATATTCCGGCCCACACAGGAACGTGTTCTCTACATGCGAAGGTGCAGGACGAAAAGCACAAGTATTGAAGATCGGGGGTTAATTTCTGGATCCTGAAAAAGGTTGATTATGCGTTCACCAGAGAAACACTGCTAAATTAAAACTCTGCTTCTAAAATATGTTTAATAGGAATGTAATTTAATTAGGAAGAAGCTCTTCTCTCACTTAGCGGCAAAAACAAAAGCCTTCTAAGGATTTCGTGTGCTTTACCACACATCTTATCCCTCAAACCTTTTGTTACCTGCTTTCAGAGATCTGCTAATACTGACACTTCTGAGTAGGTGGATCATCACCTACCCTTTACCTGAGGCGAGTATCATTTCTAAACAAACAGGTCCTGAACGATAGCTCTGGTATGGAGGAGCCCCGTCTCCCAGGGGTATCAGGTGGGAGTTAAACAATGTCAGAAGTCACTGCTTTTGATGTCTATATTTAAACATCGTTGTAATTTTTTTCCCTTAAAATAAGCTAAGGTGCTGGGGGAGGGGCAGTTGGACATCCTAACTGCTTAGAGCCTTCTCTCATACCAAGACGTCCCTGCGTGAGAACTGGCAGTGAATTTAATGGCCAGCTGAACTCCCTTCATGCCAGGACCAGGCACTTTAAATACCTCCCCACAGATGCCTCAAGGAAGCCACAGGACATACACAGCTGTTTGCGGCGAAAGCACAGCCCTGGTTCCTACGTTGTGCGGTGCCCAAATCACAACTATCTCAAACATGTTGACCTGGACTTGTAACCTTCACATGTCTCAGTGAAAGCTGGAGGATCATGCCACTGTTTCTGCACGTGCTGGAAAAGTAGGCCTTTCCCTTGTGAGGACATCCGTGTCTGGGGCAAAGGGGACAAGGCCACGACTGGTACGAGCGGTCCTTCATTTGAATGAAGGTCTTCTCTGAGCGATGTAAACACTGCTTTCCTAGCTGGAAATGTAGGTTCTCTATGAGTGTACTGGGAGACACCCTATGCTAAACATCATCCTCTCCCTGTATACTATAACAGTGGGCTTAATAATAAACAAACAAACAAGCAAACTTCTCTTGGGTCATCTTTTCTTGCCTCCTTTGAACATCATCTTTAGTAGAGTTAGATGTAACTTGAAGAAGAATGCAGCAATGTGTGCAGATGAGTGATCGTTTCGCCAGTAGCGGCAACTACAGCAACCACAGGGATAGAGACAACAGCAGCAAAGAGGCAGAAACAAAGGTGGTTCCAGGGGAGGCAGCCTCAAACCAACAGCACCACCAGGAGGGTGGCAGTGGTGACAGGGGCAACAGTGACTTGAGGCAGCTAGAGAGTTCCAGGGAATGCCCAGGGCAAGAGTGACAACCTAGGCCCAAAAGCTATAATCCAACCTGCTGTCAAAATCTAGGAATCCCAACTTCCTAGACTTGGGCACGAGCTGTAATGTTTGTCACAACAGAGCTAAGAATTTAGCACCCAGAAACCTACATCAGAGCAGAGACACTAGAGAAGCAGAAAACCATCATCACTGCCCATCTGCAGCCAGAAATGAATGGGGAAGAGACTAGGAGGCACCAGTACCGGAAAACCGACTCTTCACCTACCCATAATTCCCACTCGAATTGACAGAAAGATCCACAGCTGGTCAGTAACACATTCAGATGTTAGAGGAGGTCACAGTTCAAGTGTCATATCAAACCGGCTGCCCACTACCCCAACGCAGTGATCTAAACACTTGAGGACTTTTGATGAGCTCTGACATGGAACAAACCGAGTTTTTTCAAAAGCATTTTTTTTTCCAGCTCTGCAGCAGAATGAATTCCACAGCAGGGGATATTCTCTTGAGAACTTTCAAAACTATTGTATTTAATATTCATACATGTATTTGATGAGTTTTGATCAAATCCAACACTTGCAATGCCTCCCCCTCTCTTCCCTACCACTTCCCCTCTCACTTCAAGGACTCTTTACCTGCACTCATTCACTGCTGCCAGTGTGAACATGAGTGTGGACATGAGTGTGAACATGAGTGTGAACATGAGTGTGGACCATCCACTGGAGCACTGGTAGACTATCAGCTCCCTCCCCAACTCACAGGGTAGAGAACAAGTCAAAACACGCCACGACCTATGGATGGCTGCAAGCACACCACGCCAACACTGTAAATATTTATTTGATCCTCTGCCCAGTGCACTATTTAGTCAGTAACCAGGCCCACTTGTAAGTTTTCTTTCCATTTCCTTAATCCTGACTATTTTTTTACTGTCTTTCTTTGGAACTGTTGCTTTTATATCTGCTTGCCTTTTCTATTCTCTGTATTATTTCTACCTCTCCCATTATTTGTCTTTCCTTAGTTATATGACAAAAAAAATCAAGAATCTATAGAAATGTAATACTATGGTATCATTATTGCTATCGACTTGGTTACTCATGTGAAGACACAGCTAAATGTCTTCTCCATTCATATCCTCATATCTACACATTTCCCCCCTGCTTCTTGTCTTATCTGGGCTTCTACAGCTTTCTCAGAATATAGCATATAAATATTAATCACAGAAGGAAAGCTAAAGATTTTTCTATTAATGCTTTTGAAAGTTTTTGAGAACTTTATCCTGAACACTGTATGTATATCACTCTTCCCTACCTCTAACTCCTCCTGCCCCCTTCCAAATTCATATCTCTTTGTCAATAATTATTGTTACATGTGTGCACAAACACACACACACTACTGAGTTCCTTTAACACTGCCCATATGCACAAGTGCTCAGGGCTTGCCACTTGGGACTAGAAATACTGTGTGGGAGCTTCTTTCTGAAGAAAACTAAGTCTACCTCTCTCTGCAACATTGACCGCTTGTAGCTCTTTATCTAAGGATGAGACCCCATCCACATTAGTGTGCCAATTGGTGTCATCATTATGTTTGTCTCGTTCAAGCAATTATACTATTGAAGAAATCATGGGTACATGTTCTTTATCATGTCTGTAAGACACTGTCAGGCAGCAGTCATCCTGGGCCTTGGGCTCTTACAAGTTTTCTGACCCTCTTCTACAATTTACCCTGAGTTTTAGTATGGAGGTTGTATCACAGCTGAATCAGTTGGAGTTGGAACCCACATCCACTTATTCTTATCTCTGCATTGTTGGTCTCTCTAATTGTCTCCATCTATTGCAAAAGTGAAGACTTTTTTTAAAAAGGGTGAGATCTACAGTTATCAGTGAATGTATATATAATATGCATACATATGTATATGCATATATGTATACACATATCAATCTATAGGTAAGTATTTGGAGTACAGGAAACATGTTTTAATTCTGGAAATATTCAGTGAGTCAAGAAACATCCATTAAACAGCATCTATAAATACAAAGATTCTAGTGAAACCAGAGAAGAAATTCTAAGAAAGCTTAGTGTCTACTCAGAATGACAAGCTACAAATGAAAGACGGAAGGGGTTATCAACATGGTGCAGAGATAATCTCAGTTCAGAAAAATGAACAAATCTCTAGCAACTAGGTAAGGATTTCTGAAAGTGAGTTTTAAAAGGAGAAGAGTATTGGAAAGTCAAAGAGAACAGAGCCTTCTAGCTAGCCCATCAATGGTAGCCAACCATTTCCTATAGCTTTGCATGTTACTCTGGGCACTACTAAGTTCTCTACAAGACTTTTCCTTTCTGTTTTCAATACATTATTGTAAACACTCTTGGGTCTCAAGAAAGGTCAGTATAGCTTCCTTTAAGCAATTCATTTTTGCTTCTATGATCTTGCATATTAATTTAGTACAATCACATCCTACTTCTCCAGTTCTTTCAGAGGTATGGGGGTCTTTCGGTTTCTTTTGTTGGTTGGTTGGTTTTTGGTTTGGTTTGGTTTGGTTATTTGGTTTCTGGTCTTTTAGATATGTGTTTTTAGCAAGGCATATGGAAGGCAACTGTTTAAAGGTGGTGTTGTTGGATTTGCCCTTGAGACTTTGTTTCCTCCCTGTGTTGTCTCTTGGGCAGTTCATTCTCTCTACGGAGCATGAGCAGGTCATAAAACAGCCTCCTCCATACGGAAGTTAGGAAGCAAAGCTACTGGACGCCTGATCAATAAGCACCAAGCCTAAACTATAATCATCCTTGCTATCTTTTCCAACAGCTTTGCATCTTCCTTTTCAAATGTTTGAAACTGAAGTTGGTGAAGCAACTGTTAATTAAAATTCATCCTGGAAGGAAAAAGAGGGAGCCATGTTTTTAAACAAGAAGCCAAATTTCCAACAGTGGAAGAGTTTCTGTTTAGTTTTGTTTATTTTTCTATGCCAGTTACGGGTGACGAACAGGCTACATATGCAAGAGTTCCCCCAGTCCTAATCTACCTGTAATGTGCTCCACACACACACCTGCCTGTTCAACACATACAATGCCAAATGTAACTGTCAATAGAATGATATAAATTTTATATCATATTAAAGTGTGCTTGGCTGATTCTTTCTGAAAGGATTTCTTAGGAAAAGGGACTAGTGCTGACTGGAAGGAGAAGAAGAGGGGGCACCCTGGAAGATGACATAGAAAGGAGAAGGTGAGGCAGCCAAGAACAGCTGGACGGGAGAAAGACAATTAAATTCACAGTAATTTAAAGGCCAAACATGGCCAGGACCACTCTTTGTTTGTTTGTTTGTTTTTGTGTTTGTTTCGCTTTGTTTTTCAAGACAGGGTTTCTCTGTGTAACAGCCCTAGCTGCCCTAGAACTAACTCTGTAGACCAGGCTGGCCTCGAACTCACAGAGATCTGCCTCCAGAATGCTGGGATTAAAGGTGTGCGCCACCATGCCCACCACAACCATTCTTAAAGTATTGGGATCGTACTCCTACAATATGAGAGCTCCATCAGCCCCTGCTTTGCTGCTTGCTTCTGACCAGGAAAGCTTTGTGGAGCACATTCTTCATCCGTATCACTTTGCATATTAAAAGAATAACAATGGATGATGCTTTCATCCAGTTGGTCATAGTTCTGTCTGCTCACTTTCGTGTTCTGGGCAGTGAATGGAGAACTCTCGGCCACAAAAGGCCTCTCAATGTACATTTTTCTCCACTGTGAGCCGTTGAGCTCAGAGTCATGGGTGTCTGCACACTGCAAGACAGTGTCATATTTGTCCTGTGCTTTTCATCATTCCTTTGATTCAGCGGACAGATTTTCAAGGTTCAGTGCTGATGGATATGCCCTGGAGCCACTTTCAAAGCCAGACCTCAGATTTCTGGAAATCAAATAAGCATGCTACTTCAATTACACATACCTCCTTTGAATTCCAGTGAACATTCAAAAATATGCATCGTATAAATACCACTATTGATTTTTTTTTTTTTTGATCCAGAGAGTCTTCCGATCTGGCCCTTAGCACTTTCCTCACGGCGGCATTTTAATGCAGTCTGCATTCCTACATACAGCATATGAATGGACTTCCACCGTCATCTATATGTATCTGTTAACTGGCAGGCTGTGGGGGAGATTAAATGTCACCCTGCTTATCTCTAGGCCAGCTGGAAGGCTTACAGTGTCTGCTAGATTTATAACATCCTCGCTGAGATTTCGGAGTCTAGTTGCTAGCTTGTAGATTAGTCATCTATCATGCAGCTGGGAGGCCCTGACAGCCATCGCTGAAGGGGGAATCAAAAAGACAAGAGCAGTGAGCATCACCGAGTGCCCGCTCCTGCGGAATATATAGACTATGAAGTACCTGACCTAAGAGTCAGAACGTGTATTTACATACACTTGTATGTGTGCATACACACCCACACCCACACACACACACACATACATACATATGTGGATATACGTACATGCTCCTGATACAGGTGAATATAATAGAGAAATGTTAATGAGATTCCAAAAGAGATAAAAATTATGAAAATAATACATGTGTCTGATCAAGGCTCTTAAGTTTGGAAGAGATTGTTCTACGAATGCTTCCCCTGCAAAACGAAGAGCCATTATGACGAAGCAAAGAGGCTACAAAATAAAACCATGAAAAAACCATATCCAGAGTATGAAAGAGAATTTGCTAATGCCATTGTTAAAAAAAAAGAAAAGAAAAAAAAAAAGAACTGAAATTAGTTTTCAGAGAAAGGACAAAAAGGAGGAAAAGCTGAGTACAAAGGTTTAGCTGAATGATACTAGAGAAAGAAATGGAGCTTGATAATAAGTGTGATGTAACATGTTACCTCTTAACTTTCAGTCCATATGAATAATAGGACAATTCGAAAGGTAGACACTAAGACATGGATTAACCATATAAAGGGGAAAACAGGGCCCAGTGAGACATCTTGTGCGAACAAGCAAAATCTCCAGTACCAAGGATCTATCAAATCTTGTTGAGTTGTCCGTTGATCGACGTAGCCCCATGTATTCTCCCCCAAAACACCACAGACTATTGTCAAGGCTGTCGGTTACTCTCCACAGACTGAGAGCCACGTACTACTTCTGAAGACACCGCTTACTTAAGCTATTGACCATGGAGAACAGAGCTGGGGCCCAGTTAGAAGCTTTATCCCTACTTTCACTATTCATGATGCTGAAAAGTACTTTGCATGCTACTGTAGAAAAAAATGATCATCACTTTTGTTTTGTTTTGGTTTTGGTTTTCTTGCTCTTTTGCTCTTTACTCTTTGGGAGCCCACCGCCAGGCTCCCAATAAACATGGAGGCTTATTCTTTCCTAAGAATGCCCGGCCTTAGCTCGGCTTATTTCTAGGCAGATTTTCTTAAGTTATCTCATCTACCCTTTGCCTCTGAACTTTTATACCTTTCTCTATTTCTGTATATCTTTTCTTTCTTTTTACTCTGTGACTGGCTGTGCTGCTGGGTGGGTGCCCCCTGAAGTCCTCCTCTTCTTTTCCTCCTCGATCTCCCTTGCAAAATTTCTTCTATTTCTTCTCCCTACCTGCCAGTTCTGCCTGAGCTTTCTCCTGCCTCACTTTTGGCCATTCAGCTCTTTATTAGACTAATCAGGTGCTTCAGACAGGCAAAGTAACGCAGCTTCACAGTTAAACAAAGGCAACATAAAAGAAGGCAACACATCTTTGCATCATTAATAAAATGTTTCACAGCATTAACAAATATAACACATCTTAACCTAATACTCTACAACACCTTACTACCTAAAACAGGGCCCATCTGCACGATACACTGGTACGATAGTAGCACACGTAGTAGGAGAGTAACCACCCACTTTGTGATTGGATTGAAGGGCCGTTCCAGGAGATAGAACCTATACCTGACACTGCTAAAGGGGCCAGGAACCTGAGACTGGAGAGGCCATTGGTCCTAGGAGGAACCGCCTACCATTATTCTACTAAAGGAACATAGCAATAAAATGGCTTCTAGTGACATGTTGCTATATAGCCATGGGCCAGTGCATTGCTCGGCCCTCACCAGGGAAGCTTCTGTGTTTAATAGATGAGAATTAAAACAGACACCCACAGCTGGACAATGTGCAGAGATGGGAGCCTTTAGAGCATTCAGCCCTAACGGGATATCATTATTAAACCCTTCCCATCGAGGTTCAGGAACTGATGTGGAAGAGAAGGAGGAGAGATTATAAGAGCCAAAAGTGGTGGATAACTTCAAGGAAACAGCCTTTTCCAAACACAACATGACTGATGTGCAGATGAACTCACAGAGACTGTGACAGAATGCATGAGGCTTGGAAAAGTCCAAGCCAGACAAAATATCAACAAGAAGGGGAAGTGGGAACAAAGCCCCATCCCTAGCCAGTAAGCTATTTGCAATTGATAGCTGCAGGCAGAAGAAAAATCATTTTTCTTCAATGGAGTAACATTGGGCATATCAACCATACTTTAGGGTAGGCCCCATGCTCAGGAATTACATTTTGTTTTGATGGATTTCATCATAAGTTTTTTTTGGGTTTTTTTGTTGTTGTTTTGTTTTACAGAGAGAGAGAGAAAGAGAGAGAGAGAGAGAGAGAGAGAGAGAGAGAGAGAGAGAGAGAGAGAGAGAGAGAGAATGAAGTGAGTAGATATGGTGCTGGGAAAGGTTTGAGAGGTGTTGAAGGAAGAGAAAGAATATAATGAAAATACATGAAAGAAATAATAAAAAGATTAGAAAATAATAAGAACAAATTTTCCTCTAGGCAAGTCATAAGCCCAGGGAGATAAAATGTGGCTTATCATCTTTCTGATTATAAAAATACATGGCGTCATCCTTGCTCAAGCCAAGTTTAGATTTTACTGTTGAGAAGGCCTCATGGGTATGGCTGCTGACACTCGGGAGACACTGTCTCAGAGCAAACTCCCTGATCCTCTGGCTCTTACAATCTTTTTTCCCCTCTTCTGCAGTGAGCTTTAGGTGCAGGAGTTGTGCTGTAGGTGTATGAATGGGGACTGGGCTGCAGCATTCTGCATCTTAATCAGTTACAGTTTGCTGTAATGGTCTCTGTTGAGGTCTTAATGAGGGTGAGGGCTACAATTACCCGTGAGCATCTGAGCAAGCAGTTAGAATGAAGTTATAGATTATGTTGGTTTAGTAACGTGGCGGTTGTGCTAATAGACCTGCTAGCGTGGAAATGGGACAGCTCAGGAGGCCTCAACGGTAGGGAGAGACATACTGGCAACTAAACACTGGGAGTCAGAGAAATAGTCTTCCCCAGAAAAGATCGCATCAATTGAGTATCTAATACCAAATGTATGGTCAGCCCTAAATACATTTCCATGCAAGAAAAATTATATGTATGTACATACAAGTCCATTAAATGTACTGAGCAGGTTAGGTTTATGTATTTAGGAATGTGTACACACACACACACACACACACACACACACACAGAAGCATGCATGCACAACAACAATTAAAGAGGCCATGAAGGCCATGAATTTGAAACAGAGAGATAACATGGAAGGTTTCGGAACAAGGAAATGATATGATTATATTATAATCTCAAAAAATAAAAACTTATTTTGAAATATATATGGTAATTTGGTAATGCAAAATGAAATAAAAAAGAACAAAAAAAGAAATAAAAGAACAAAGAAATAGCCACGGTCTCATTAGCTAAAAACTAAGCAGTCTTTGAAAACTGCATTTTTAGACGTTTACATTAATTCCTAATTTTACATTAAAATGAAAGTTCTATATTTTTTACATAATATTCATTACTTCCTAATTCTAATTACTTTCTAATCACCTCCTTGGAATACATTGAAGAGCAAATTTTGACTCTGATTTTAAAAAAAAAAAAAAACTTTCCTTTCAATACTCCTCAGGCTACATGTTCTTAAAGTCCTCTGCTAGATGGGGCACAGAAGACAATGTCAAATACATTATTAACCGGAATCCACTCTACAACACATAATCCAAAGTCACCTTCTGGACGTGCACAGAAGTTCTTTTAATTTTTTAGAGCTATGAGTCCCTCTGAGAATCACATAAAATGCATGAACATATTCCTGTTAAAATATCCAGAAATGGAGAGAGATTCCTGGAGCCCATACGGAACAATTCAGACTGACGGCTCCACAAGCAACAGGCTTTGCACTCAACCTCTGGAAGCTCTTTTTCCTGCACACCCCCAGAGCTCCTGGATATCCCAGGCTTCACTGCCACGGTGTAGCTCCCTGTCCTATGGAAAACGGATGCTCCTTTCCTTTATCCATGCCTGGGGCCTTCACCAGCTCTGTCTGTCTGATATCTGCTATCTGTTCCAGAACAGAAATGATGTTCAATATAGTTTACTAAATACATCTCCTGCCTTACACCATAGATTAGGAGTGCTTTAAGAGCATAGACTCTCCAACTCAAACACACCCAATTTATTCATCATATTTTTCAGAAAATATCTGCTAACATGTACTGAGGGAATTCTAAACAAAAAAAAATTGTTTAGAATTTTGTTCTAAACAAAAGAAAGCAGTGTCTGTTTAATTAATTAAAAGGAGACCAGCATTGCCTAGGTTGATCATAGCTCTACACATTGTCTACACACAGATATGCATTGGCCATAAAAACATTTACACAGTTGATTCAGGTTCACGGGGGTTTATATATTCTATAAAGTTGCTGAAAATTCTAAATAAGCTCACATTTGTGTGCTGTGAAACAATCTTTTTGTAGTCTATGAATTGGTTTAATAAAGGGCTAACTGCCCAATAGCTAGGCAGAAAGAGGTTAGGCAGGAGAGCCAGACTGAAAGGACACTGGAAAGAAGGACAGAGTCACAGGAGTCGCAAGAGAAGTGTAGAGAAGCAAGATGAATATGCCATGCTGAAGAAAAAAAAAAAAAGGTGCCACCAAATGGCAGAGCGTGATAGAAAAAAAATGGGTAAATTTAAATGATAAGAGCTAGTTAGTAATAAGTCTAAGCTATCAGTTGAGCATATATAATTCATAAGTCTCTGTGTGGTTGTTTGGGAGCTTGCTGGTGGGACAGAGAAAGTCCACCTACACTGGTTCATTGCTCTCATTAAAAACATGAAGTTAGGTTCATGTGGGCCTCTGATCACAACACTTCCATCAACCACATCCTACAAATAAGCCCTGTTTTCTGTGTGTTCCTGCTTAACGATACTTCATTTAGCATTCATGGATAATTTGCTAATGCTGGACATACTGTCAACAGCTGTGTAACACCTACCTGAAAGAAACTTGTCTAGCACGCTCATTCTTCTAAGGCAGAAGTTCTCAACCTGTGGGTCATGACCGCTTTGGGGTCAGATGAGCCTTTCTCAGGGGTCAACTAAGACCATCAGAAAATAATTATAGTTCATAACAGTAGCAAAATTACAGTTATGAAGTAGCAATGAAAATAATTTTGTGGTGAAGGTCACCACTGTATTAAAGAGTTGCAGCATCAGGAAGGTTGAGACCCACTGTTCTAAAGGAACACACTAGTCTTCTTGTGCTTAGACGCGCTTCAGCACTGTGCATAAAAGTCATTGATGGATCCAATCACCACCAAACAACAACAAAAAAAACACAAAAAATTCAAAAATACAGTACCAACCATACCAAGAAAATATACTTACTCATACACAGTAGGAGAACAGAACGCAGAATCTTCACGTCACCTTGTTTAATCACGGCTTGGGATATGCTTACAACTCAAATATTTCATGGCTCTTATCCATGAATAATGAAAAGCCTGCCACTGCTCCCGCCACTATTATAAACTAACTTTAGCAAATAGATAAGTTCTCGAATATGGAATCTGGAAACAGGAATGACTAGGGCTCCTAGGTAAGGTAGCAGATGAGATGTTTCTCTGCATCCCTACCAGTCAGAAGCATCATAGTAACAGGGCACAAAGTCATTCTAAACCCAGAGAGGAAGAGCACCAGGGATGAAGAAATCAGGGATGGGGAAGCTGATAATGAGGAAGACAGTGATGTGGAGAAAAGCAGGGTACGGTCTGCAGGCCTAATCCTGGCTCTCTAAGGACTGAAAGCTGCAACTACAAGGCAAACGGACAGAACTGCGGATCATCACGCTGAGTGAAATAAGCCAGAATTAGAAAAGTCAAGAATTGCTTGGTTTCTCTGGCATGTGCAATGCCGGAAAAATAGAAAGACCTGAAAGTAGGAGAGTGTTAGGGAAGAGGGATGGGAGAGGACAATGGGGTGAATATAATCAACAGACATTATATGACCATGTGAAAATATCATGAAAAGTTTATCACATGAATATATGAAATGTCACAAAATACACTAATATACTACACTGATATTTTTTCTCTCCCTTTAGCCGTTATTACATCATTTTTTAGCCTCTGAGTCCACTTGAAATGCTAAAACACTTAGAATTTCTCATTCAATTCCTATCCTTCCTCTTTCTCCGTTTATGAATAAACATAATTATGAATTAGCCTCTTCAGTTCCTTCAACCCTCCTCAAGCTACAGTTTTGCTTCTTGGCTAGACTTCTTGCTGGTTTTGCCTGTGCCATTTGCCCTTTTCCCTCCCCCTGCCTACCTGGCCTTTTCTTGTAATCTACCTTTCAGACGCTGCCCTGCTCCCCCTCACCTCACCCCCTCTGACATCCTCAGACTTGTACAAGTCACGTGCATGCAGTCCCAGATGTCATAAGTTCAAGTGTGTATCAGCCTGCCACATCCTGCAAATACCCACTGGATATAGGTAACCACTACCTCTAGCTCTAACATCTGTCCAGCCCTCATCTGCAGTGATCCCAAGCCTTGGGTGTGTTGTTGGGGTATGACACAGTTTTGATCTGGGCACACCTGGGTCTCTTATTCTCTACTTCTAATCTGTAATGCTAGAAATCATTAAGCTGGTTTATCTGGAAATATTAAAAGTTAATCTTTATTAGGAAACAACATTATGCTCTACAAATGGTGTGGTGGTTCTGGCCTGAGTTTTCATTAGCTGCTTCTGTTATTTCTAAGTAAAGAAATGGAAAAACAATCCCTCCAAAGACAATCAATTCAGAAGGTCCACAAATTAGCTTGTATGATGTGTCTGTATTGCAGACAGTACATGAAATTTCAAGGGACACACATTGCTCTAGGTGATAGAGTTTTTCAAACTGCAGATAATGTGTTTAGTGAGTTATCAACATATTTTCAATAAAACAGAATAAGAACTTGTTCAAGTGCTTCTAGTATAATAAGGCATAGTTTCATGAGAGTACTTGTGTATGCTATATACATACATATACGTATACAAATATATGTGCATATATATAAACTATAATGTGGAATGCATTTCTTATTGTTGGAGGCAGATGTAAACATTTGCTGAACTATGCTGACAACTACCAACATAAACATAAATGTTATAACTTGCTATAGTAAGTTTATTGTGAAGCCCCTCCCCCTATAGGTTCATGTGTTATATGCTTGGTTTTTAGCTAATAGGCCCATAGGGGAATGATTGGATCACAGGAATTCAGTGTATTAATCTGCTGATGATTAATGATTTGACAGTGTTTTTGGAAGGTGATGGCTACTAGGAGATGCATGTGGGTTAGAAGATGTAGGTCACTGGAGGGAGTCTTTGGAGAATCTATCTTGCCTTCCTTCTCTTTTTTCCTCAAGTCTACTAGGATGAGAAATCCTCTCCATGGCTCTCTCCACTATGATGTCATACCTTGCCTTAGGCCCAAAGCAACAGAGCCAGAAAATTATACAAAAAAAAAAGTTTCTGGAATGAAGAATGAAAAGAAATCTTTATTGCCTCGATTTTGCTGATCTTTCACAACCATGGCAAAATTAATTGACTCAAATATGTAAATAAGTATTTTATAGTGATGGCATATTTTTATTTAGCTCGGATGTAAACACTAGTTTGTGAGTGCTAATTAATGATGAACTAGAATTTGAATGAAAGTCAACGATGAAAGATTCATAATTAAAGCATCGGGTTAAGAAAGAACTGTGGGTCATGGATGAGTTAATTAGAGAAGAAGATGAAAAAGACTTGCCTTTATCAGATAAAGGTAATTCATGGTCAGAACGTTGGAAAGAGTGTGTTTAGGAGCAGCCAGTAGGAACCTGAACACAACACACTTTGAGAGGGGTCAGTGGGCCTTGCAGAAGCAGGGAACCAGGACGAGGGACAGCTGTCTTTTATCCAGATCTCTTAGCTTCCATGTTGGGTTTCTTCCTGTAAGCCATGCTGAGCCGTGGTCCTCTGTGTCCTTCACTCTGCCCCTCCAGATTCTTTCAGTAAGATGACAATCATTTGGCACCAGTAAGAAAAGGGCATTTCCATCTCTACCCCCTAGTGCCACCTTGACCCTCTCTTTACCATCTGGATCAGGACATCCATAGCACAAATGTCCTTCAATCTTTTTCAGCTAGTCTTCCATGAGAAAAAAAAATTTTTAAAAATCTGGAATTTTAAGGCATGAGGAGAACTTCAAGCCAAACTCATAGGTTTGTGCAACTCCACCAAGAAGAGACTTTGCAGGCCAAAAAGATGGTATGCCATATGGAAAGAATTTAAAATATATATAAAAAAATTTATTCTTAAGTGAGAGTTAATATTTATTGATCACCTATTTTGTATGAGGCATTTTACAAGCATCCAACCACCTGATCTTCACGATCATGCTCACGTGGATACTGTCAACTCCATTTTTCAGGTGAAGTGGATGAGGTCAGGATTGTTTTAAAGCAACTGACACAATCTCGCAGATCAAATTTGTGAGGGATATGGGAAGAAAAGAATGAAGAACAGACTAGGAAATAACAAAGAAAGGGAGAATGTTTCACTGTCAGTTTGTTAAAATCAGATGTGTAAGTTTCTAGCTCGTGTTTACTTAGAACCACAAAGATTCACTTTCACACGCACACATGAGCACACACTCCCTCAAGGTGGAGCCATTCTGATCCACCTGCTTTTTCCTGTTGACTTCGATGTGACGTTTGTGGGTTTGCCCAATGTCAGACCTCCAACTTTTCCTCAAGAAAGACTCTGTATTGGAAGCTTCCAAACCAGTTCTCAGGACAGAATGCTGGGCCAATGCCTAGGGGCTCACCGGGACACTCATCCAAAGCATGAGGTACTGGTTTGTTAGGTGACAGAAATTCAACCAACCTGTTAGAGATGGGTCAATCCTCAGCCTTATTTTAGGAAACCTAGCAGGAGGAGATGGGGGATATTCTGGAGCTGCCAACCACAGGGATCCCATCAGTGGGGTTAAGAAGAACCACCAAAACCCCTACGCCCCCCCCCCCCGGGAACCAGGACACCCAGAACTGATGTCAAACAGCTGCACTTGATAGTGAACACTTAGGGAGAGTTCCTCCATCGAGATTTTTAAAGAACTTTGAAGTGGAAAAACAAAGAAGAAAGAGGCAGGTCTAGGGGTTGGTCTCTTGGTTTTTTTCTAAACAACTTGAAGCTCTTCTGAAAATGGGATAGAACTTCAAGCCAATGATGACGCCCTTGTGATGACTGTAATCACATTAGAGTTCCATCCAAATGCAGTAACTGTGGAAGAACCTGGCCCCTGCTGTTCCTACTCAATTCTAAAAGTCAGTAGAGAACTCCTTTCTCAGATCTCTTGGAGCCACAGGGAGCCCAGAGAACTTCACAAAAGTATTTCAAGAGCAAAACACTCCCAAAGTTAGCATGTGGCGCACACTGGCCCTTCCTAACATGGGCGTTTGGTTAAAGCCCTGGAGACTGTAAAAGCTGAAGCTCTGCAGTTTTAGAAGAACCAGTTGACCTTTAAATGTGCTGGTTTGAGTCCAGACACCTTTCAACAAGCATGAAATCTGGCGCAAGGCGAACTAAAACACACCAATTATTTTCATGGTGTACATGACTGAGCTCACTGCGTGCATTTAGCAAAAAGAATAGTGATCATTTTCCAAAAGCCAGACCTAGTGGCTGAGCACCTCTGTTGGAAAAATTTCCCTTTGCTAACCATCTTTTTTTTATTTTATTTTTTTTCTGAAGTCTTAAAGAGCACAACAGTACAAGAAAAAATATTTTTACTATATCAAATAGATTGTTGAATATGGTATTCTTTAAGAAATACTCAGCCCTGGGGCTGAGTTATGACTCAGTGACTAAGGGCACACTCCACTCTTGCAGACAAACTGAGTTTGGTTCCCAGCACTCATAGGAGATGGCTTACAACTGTCATGTCAGCTCCAAGGGGTTAGTGCCCGCTGTGGACTCTTGTGGGCATCTGCACTCATACACGCACATAGCCATAGACACACACGTGCATATATACACAATATAAAAATACAATCAATCTTTAAAAAGAAATACCCGACTTTAGAAGAGAATATATTATTATCTATGAAAATTAGTTGAGAAAATAGTCCTGATATATCCCCTATTCTGTCATTGATAGAAGCATTTGGATGGACTCGGTTAACATTCAGGTAGTGTGCTTTCCATGTGCTTTCCAGTCTGTTCCTGTCTTTATACCTAAACTGGGCTTCTTGTTAATGATGTGCAGTTGAGTATTATTTTCTTATGCTGTCTCTTTGATTCTGCCCTTACTTGGAGTTTGTAATTCATTCATATTTAGTGAGGTATAGGCACAATTGGATCTGAGTCCATCATTTGAAAGCATGGAATCTTGAAGGCAAGAACCCTGTGCTTTTCTTTATTTAAATTCTACATAAAAAGTAGTACCCCCAGCTTTTCGGTATATCGGAAATAAAAATAACTGGTTATTTTGCAACCAAACACTTAGCAGGATAAATAAGCTGAAGCTGAGTGTTGTGGTGCATCCTATGATGTCAACACTCTAGAGGCAGAGGCAGAGGCAGGAGGATTGTTAAATCCAAGTCCAGCCTAGCATAAAGAGTGGGACCTTGTCTCAAAAAGAGAAAACATTCCGGAATCAGTAAAATGGTTAAGAGTTGGCTCCTACGAGAGGAAATTCTTTAGAATCCAGAAGTTCAAAGCCAAACACTGAAAGAGCATCTACTCCCTAAAATACTTCTTTGCTGTTAGAGGGTAATTCCCATGAGCGTCTTTTAAGTGCTGAGGTTCCCTGGTGGTTTCAAAAAAGTAAAATCCAGTTTACAAATATTCCACCAGCAGCCTCTAAAAATAATAAAATGCAGTAAACATTGCATAGCTTATTTGGGGGCCATGTGCAGAGATGAACCCCTAAGTGGGTGCTGGACCATCATCCCTCTTCTTGCCTCTGACCTCTGCAAAGGCATGTCCTTCCTGGCCTCTGTTTTTTTATCCTCCACCTCCTTGGTATCCCAAGCACTCACTCCAGTTCCATCAGTGCTTGCTCCTAGGTGGGCCAGCTACATGGAATCTCAGCCTCCACACCTAGACCATAGTCACGTCCAAATCCAAGCTTCCTTGGGTCTTGTTTGTGTCCTATTTTGAAATTTGAAAATCGTTTATTTCGCAGTTTATAATTCTAGAAGGTCAGCAACACATTCATACAATGTTTCCCCACATGAACTAGGGACAAAACAAAATTTGACTTCAAATGTCCTCATCTGGGACTGGCTAGAGCTTCAATAACAATGCCATTGAGAACTATCTAAGGTTTAATCTTCTTCTTTCGGAATGCAGCTTTGGAGATGGCAAATCTCAAAATCCTCTGTGATGCACACTCCAGAGTGAGACTTCTACTGGCTGTGCCCACATCTACGAAACCTTGCCTTCCCTAACATTTCATTTCCCCTTGTCTGCTCTGTTGTGAGTCCAGAAAGACAAAGGTCAGGGTCTAACAGCAATGCCACCAGCAAGCAGCCTGTGGGTTGTGGCCTAAGGCCAACACCCACCTACCACTTCTGCTTTAGGGCAGAAGAGGGAGTGGCTTGGTTCAGGAAGAATAGAAACTGCCTGGCTGGGACAGCTCAGTGTCAGGAAAACACCTGCAGGCCTCTGGGTCCTGACACAGAAGGACCCTTGGACATTAACGTCAGGACAGTGTGGCTGTATGTCTGGTCCTAAGACCTGCTCTAGAATCTGAGGGTTTCCTCCAGAATCCAGTTAGAGCAAGTCATTTCATAAACTTGAGAAACAAGGCAGCAGCCACAGTTTCCAGTCTCCCTCCCTGGATCCCTAATAAGCGGAGTTCCACCACTGACTTCTAATTCTGACCCTTTTTTCCTGGCTACATACTCATTTGACACCAACTCACAGCTGATTCCCCCACCTCTCTTTGCCTTACCAAGATTGGGGTAACATGAATGTGTCTTGACTTCCAGCAGAACATGTGTGCCACCAAAAACAGCATGAAACAGGGCTGGGTCCATACCTGACATTTCAGTTTCTCCCATAATTCAATTAATGCAAAAAAAAATTTAGTGGGGGAAAAAAGGCTTCTATGCCAAAGATCTCCATGCCAATTTGATTTTTTTCATCCGGGTACAAAATTCAATTTTGCATAGAAATTTGCCCATGCTTCCCAGCCCAACCACTTTTTTCCTGCTTCCTGCCAACATCGTACCAGAAAATCCATGTGGTGTGAGGAGAAGGAAACCCAAGATGTCGGAAGATGGACCACTAGAGATTCATTCTTATGATGTCGTTAACTAAGTAATCTAAGCTAAGTCACTAAAACCTCAGTTTCACCTTCTGTAAAAGGGAAATTGGAACATCCACCTATCAGTGCATTGTGAAGGAAGCAAATGGCATCAAGAACCTGGAAACACTTTAAACTCTAGAGAAAAGGGAGTGAGGAAAAGGGTTGGAGAAGAACCACTCGAGAGACCACCCTTCCCTCACCCCTCCCATGAGCAGGCACAGTGAAATTTTAGCCAAGAAAACCTAGAGGTGCTGACTCGTGCCGAATATCCCTAGCAACTGTCCAAGCAAGCCAGAGTCATCTGAAAACCTGGTTGAGGTCTTGACCTGAGGAGCAGGTTTTGAAATTCAGGTGCGTGGAAATGCGTACTGAAGACTTGGGACTTGGACCTGAAGAGTCATAGTAAAAGCTCTTCTCATTTCACTCCCAGTATTAAAAAACTAAAAGAGCAACTGAAAGGTACACTGTGGGACAGGTACCCCCGAACCATGAACTTACTGTATTCCCATGGCAAATCAACTCCACAAGAATTCTTAGTTTGGTGTGCTCTGCGGGATCCCATTGGAATGTGATACTCAGCGCTCCGGAACAGAAAACAGGAAGTCAACAGAACTGATGTGTCTAACTTCCGAAATGCCAACCCTCACCACACTCAGTCATGGATGAGAAATACAGTAAGGTGTAACCCTTCCCTTAAATTGTGGACCAAAAACATTTTATCCTGAAGGTGGGGGTGGGGTGGGAAGTGCAGGCGCCTTCTGCCTTAAAGGATGACTGCAAACTGAAGGCAAACTGCCACTGCGCCTAAGGAAATGACCCAACGAGCGCCTGGATGCGCTCTCTAGGGATAGTGGTAGTGACGCTGAAGGCACTTTTCTTGAAGGGAACAAGAAGTCCTCTTTCCAACTTCCTGTTCAGAGGGCTTGGTTTGACTCCAGTGGAAACCCGGAGCTCTGTCCTGTACGGCTGCTAGCTGGATTCCTTCATAGGCCATCTCTGCTACCTGGTTTGCCTCAACCACACACTCTGCTGATCCTCCGGTCTGATTTGTAAATCCAGCCCCTCTGAGGTGGACTCTCTACTGTCCTGCCCTTGCCCAAGGCTGCAAGGTGAAGTCTTCCAGCAGTGTATGCCCTTCCAGGGTTGCCTGCCAGCCTGCCATGCCCCTTAGTACCAATTGATCATATCTACCTTGTTCAGCAGTGGTCCCGCCCTGTATACCGGGGTGATGTGTTAGAGTGGAAAGCGCATCTGCCTGGGGCCAAATAAATCGGGTAAGACTTCATCTTAGGGTAAGCTTTATATCTTAGTAGCTATCATAATCTGATAAATTATAAAATCTCTCTGTGCCTCAGTTTTCTCTAGTGGAATGGAAATAACACCCATCTACACAATTGCTAGTAACAGGGATAATAGAGATAAGGTGGTTGGTCCTCATCGACTTGAATGAGAATTAAAGTTCTTATTATGAAGTTCTTACTATAGTCAAGCTCTGCTCCTAGCATTGTGTGCATGATTGCATGTGCAATTATTTATTAAAACAGCTATACACCTGATTTTACTCAAGGAGAAACTAAGGCAAGACAGAAACCACAAGCCAGTCTTGCTCCGTGGCCACCAACTTTTGCTACTTCCCTTCCGCTAGCTTTTTGTTTGCTTTGGAAGAAGTCCCACTATGAAAGCCAGGTTGGTCTTGAACTCCTAATCTTCCTGTCTCAACCACCCAACTGCTGATGCCATGGGCCTGTGCCACCATGCCTGGTTTCCCTTGGCTTCTGAGAGCAAAGCTAGTCCTTCCCATTCTTTGAGGACTTCTTCCATATCACGGTATTGCCTGATAGGTGTGAGGAAGACTTTTTTTTCTCTCTCCCCAACCCCACCTGATACCCTGAGGGACAGACTGTCTGAGTTCTCTCTGTATCCAACCTAAAGGCTTCTATTCCTCAGCACCCTTTCTCTTACACACCAAACCATAATTATTCTCCAGCTTTTTCTGCAATTTATTCCTTGAAATGCCCTCCAAAAGCAATTAGATCACATCCCCAAATTCTAGCTAATCTAAAACAAAGCACTCATGTCCTCCAATGGCCGGGATGCCATCCCCCAACTGCCTCTGCTAAGGTGTCATCACTGTTAGCACTCGCTAAGGGAACATCTGCCATGCCTGTTGTGCAGATAAAGGTAAGTCCTGTCCTCTAGGGGCTCGTTGATGAATGACGTGAGTACATGGAAAATTTTATTAGGACATAATGAGGACAACATCTATGTTACTGATGTCAGTACTGTCTCTGACACTTTTCACGCTTGTTCTTTCTGTGCCGTGTCATTCGCCGAGTGACACTGTGCCATCTTTCCATGTCTCCAGACACCCTGTGATTGACTTCTTACGTTCCTTCATTGCTGAGCTGTTAAAAGTCTCTCTGGGCACGCCTCACCATGTGATTCCCCTCCAAACATTCCCTTCTCCTTTTGACATAGAACATTGTTGCTACTGAAGTTCAAGCTAATAAACCCTGATGGACTAACTCCCAGGCCATGAACTCAAGCTGATGAAACTACCTGGGAACTTGACGTCCCAATCATACTTTGTCCAGTTTTCCTCCCCTACACACATCACTTCATATGCCACCACTAGGAGAGAGTTTTTGAAGGCTCCTAAAAGTGACTCAAGTTTCTCTTCCATGTTCTTCCTCATTTTACATCTGGAATTTAGGTTCTCCACTAACGGTGAAGCCAAATATCACCTTATCTGTGAAACTTTCCTCCGTTTTCTGATTTTCCTTAAGCAATACTTATATCTTAGTGAAAGCAGTTAAGTCTTACTTGTATTACAGTCACCAGAAAAATCTATGTTATGCTCTCGGTCTTCAGGATAGGTATTTGTCTTAATCATATTTGAACCAGTAAGCACTTGGTTGTTGGTTTTAGTGTTTTGTTTTGTTTGAGAGGAACTCACTCTGGAGACCAGGCTGGCCGCAGACTCAGAGATCTGACTGCCTCTGCCTCCTGAGTTCTGGGATTAAAGGTGTGTGCCACCACCGCCTGGTTAATCTTATTTAATATAGTGCCTAGCAGAGTAACTCAAACATAGTATGTGCTACTTATATAATGAAAACATTTTATTCACATTATATGTTATCATATGGAAAAAATTTCATATGGATCCAAGTGGGAACCCTAAAGTTTGGGGGGGGGTTCTTTTGTCATTTCTATCAATGGTAATGATCAATTCACAGGGTAGCTTAGTGGGTCTAAGGGAGACTCAGGTGTGTCTATGAGGGTGTGTTTAATCAATATCAGCATTTAAATCAATACAGCAAATAAAGAAGTAGGGAAAGCCTCATTCTATCCCCTGAGGGCTAAGAGTAAACAAAGAGAAAAGAAAAAGGTCTTGAGCTAGGTGTCCATCTCCAGAACAGGGGACCTCAGGCTGAGGTGTCCATATCCACAACAGAGGACCTCTCAGGCTGAGGTGTCCATATCCACAACAGAGGACCTCAGGCTGAGGTGTTCGTGTTCGTGTCCTGTCCTTGGACTTTGAAGCTCTCGGGACTTCAAATCTCTGGGACTTCAACCAGCAGACCACTGTTTTCTCAGGTCCGTGACAGCAGTTAGAACATCCCCTTCCTGGTTCCCAAGGCCTTCAGACTTTGACTAGATCTCACCACCAGCTTTCCTGGCTCTTCAACTTGCAGACAACATATTGTGAGACTTCTCAACCTCCATAAGCACATGAGTGAATTCACATAACAAATCTTCTCTTGCTCATCTACACATTTCCCATTGGTTCTGTTTCTCTGGGAATTCTGGTGACATCTCATCTAACCATTTATCCAGCAGATCTTTTTATCCCTAAGCAAAGTTATTCATTAGGGGTCAAAAATGAAGACACAAATGTCTACACTCAATAAACTTACATTCTGTGTTAGAAAGATTGGCAGAAGATATGAATAAAATAATTATACTCCTAATAGTAGGAATTGCAAAATCATGGCAATTAGATCATCAACTAGGTATGTGACCTCAGGCAAACCATACTGTGAGCTAGGTGTCAGTAAGTATATACTGTGACTCTTAGGGACTCTGTGAACCTGAATCCAAGTACGTGCGTATATAACTGTCCTTTGCTAATGGATCATATTGCCCTGTTGGTGACAACGAATTTACAAAAATTAATCTGTTATTCATGCTAATTAATTCTAGAGAAATCAAGACAAGAGTCGCTAAAGAAAGGTAGAAAAACAGCAGCTGAAATTAATAATTACAAAAGGAGAAAAATGAATTACATGTACTTCATCAGCACCTCCAGGTAAATAAATCTGTGAGATCAAGGCTGTGAGCCACAAGGCAAGCTTAGTGGGAAAACAGTCTCCAGAAAGCTGGAGAGAGGCTCTCCTTAGGGCCCTGTATTCTGCACCAGAGATCATAAATTTGCATGTAGAAGTCAACCCATGTCTGCTGTGGGCAGGATCTTTTTCTCACTTACTCTTGCATCTGGTGCCTTACCCGTAACAAGCATTCAATAAATGCTTGTGAGTGGAGCAATGTATTATCACCAAGAATTGGGTATGTAGCCGGGTGTGGTGGCAAATACCTTTAATCCCAGCATTTGGGAGACAGAGGCAGGTGGATCCTTGTGAGTTCAAGACCACCCAGGTCTTCTACTCTGGCCTACAAAGAAAGTTCCAGAACAGCCAGGATTGTTGCACACAGAAACCCTGTATCCAAAAAAAAAAAATGTATCTATGGGGCTGGTAAGATGGTTCAGTGGTTAAAGATGCTTGCTTCTAAGCCTACTGCATGTGGACACACACGCTTTCCCCCAGATTTTATTTTTTACGTGTGTGTGTGTGTGTGTGTGTGTGTGTGTGTGTGTGTGATGCTAATGGGCTGAACCCAAAGCTTTGCACATGCGAAGCATGCACTCTACAACTGAACCTCACCTCCTCGCCCTTATCAAAAAATGTCCTGAAGATCTACGCACGCTAAATCTAGAACCATATCACCAACTAAAATCAGCAAAAACCTTACACTGGAGCTGTGAACCACACTTTGTTCTTAGAGATGTTTATCAGGGAAAAACAGCTCTGCTACCAAGAAGTGGTTTCAAAGCCGCGAATCCTCTCTGACAGCCCTCCACACCGTGACAGGAGCCTTTGTCGACAGCGGCAATCCAGGAAGCCGCCCTGCTTTCATGTGGTTGTGTCAAGTCATAGGCCCTGTCATGCCCCTTTCTCTTTCACACCTTCACCTCAAAATTCTTTCCTAGCCCCGCCCCTCAGACGGCTGTCTTCCTGTGCCTGGAGCTGTCACCTTGATTCTGCATCACAAAACCCTCCAAACACTGTCCAGGGATAGGCCTTGCTTCAAATGTAGGGAAGCAAATACACACACACACACACACACACTCTTAAACATACACATTCATGCACATTCTTATACAAACTCACACACACTTACACATGCACACTCACGCACACACAGACTCTCACCCTCATCTTCATACACATACACACTCTCTTTCACACACACACACACACATACTCTTAAACATACACATTCATGCATTCTTTATTTATTTATTTATTTTATTAAAAATTTCCGCCTCCTCCCCGCCTCCCTTTTCCCTCCCCTCCCCTTAGTCCCCTCCTCCTCCCTCTCCAGTCCGATGAGCAGTCAGGGTTCCCTGCCCTATGGGCAGTCTAAGGTCCTCCCTGCTCCATCCAGGTCTAGGAAGGTGAGCATCCAAACAGACTAGGCTCCCACAAAGCCAGTACGTGCAGTAGGATCAAAACCCAGTGCCATCTTATACACACTCACACACACACATGCACATTCACACACACTCTTACATACATTCACACACACAAACTCTCACCCCCATATTCACACACACTCTCTCTCTCTGTGTCTCTCTCTCTCACAGACACACACACAAAGAGCAAAACCAGACCTAAGACTGTGAAAGAGGAGCACCTCAAAGTTTGCACCCATGGCAGGTATTGGCCTGATTTAGGTGCTGCATAAGGCTGCCAAAACAAAAAGAAAATAGTAAAGAAACAAAAGTCGGCAAATATGTGGTAAGTATGTATATATGCTGCCTGGGAAGTTTCTGGAATTCAAGCACAAAATATTTCTAGGGTAGCTACTCTAAGAATTGTTTAGGAAGGGATGTTGTGTACTCCATCCCCCCACCCCCCAGACCACACTCCTCCATTTGCATGTTCAGCAGGGACCCAGGCAGGGTTGGAGTTAGCTGAGATTTCCTGCAGTGATGAAGGAAGCGGTGCTACTGGGGAAGAACACACACAGAAGATGCAGGTGCCCTGTGCAGACTTCGCGCTGCTCTTCTCTCCCGTGCAGGATCACACAGATTCCAGCCACTAAAACTCAGTGACTGGAATACGATGTTTCAGTCCAGTTCATTAGGAATTAGTGCCAAGGGCTTTTAACAGAGCTGCTCATACAGGCTCCTTCTGTCCAGCATTTCAAACAATCCCAGACTCCCAGAAAGAAAGCGGCTGTTTAAGCACAACTGTGGCTTGTGTAAGAGCTGATGCTCAGTGAAGTACACAGTAGCCAACTATTGACTAAGAATACTCTAGGGACCAAGTCCCCAGTTACCAGTCCTGGCCCAGACTTGCAAACAAGCATTCGAAATGGCAAGAACCTCAGGCTTCATATGCATACACACACAACAACTCAATTTTTACATGAAGGCAACTCAGATTTGGAGAAATAACTATACTAAAGCATGCCGTGCCTGCAATAGGTGTAGCGTGCTAGATAATACCGAAGCACTGTTCTCCAAATGTCCTCTGGATGCCTTTACCAAAACCACGAGGGCGCTTGTTGGTCTAGTGGCTACAACCCAACACCAGAAGAAAGGGGCATCCATCCAAGCCTTGGACTGAGGTGAGATTATGGAAGACCTTGAACACCAGCATGAAAAATTTGATTTTCATTTCAGTCTTCAGAAGCTATTGGAGGTTTCCTTGTCCTTTTGCCAGATAAATTAACACGTTAAAAAACAGCACGGTTTTGATCCTACTTCATGTTCTGGCTTTGTGGGAGCCTAGCCAGTTTGGATGTCCACCTTCCTAGACCAAGATGGAGCGGGGAGGACTTTGGACTTTCCACAGGGCAGGGAACCCTGACTGCCCCTCAGACTGGAGAGGGAGGGGGAGAGGAGTGGGGGGGAGGGGGAGAGGAGAGGGAGGAGGGGGGAAAAGGGAGACGGGGAGGGAAATGGGAGGCGGGGAGGAGGCGGAAATCTTTTTTTTTTTCAATAAAAAAATTATATTTTAAAAAAAAAAGAAAACAAACTTTGGGAAGATAGTGATTTTAAAGTTAGCAATAAAGAAAAGATATATGTTTCAAAAAAAAAAACAGCACTGTGTGAAGACAACTCTGGTCACCTTGTGTAGACTATGTTTAAAGAGGTAGGGACCAGAAGCTAAGAAAGCTGGAGCGAAAGAAAGAAAGAAAGAAAGAAAGAAAGAAAGAAAGAAAGAAAGAAAGAAAGAAAGAAAGAAACTGGTCAGACCTTATGCAAGAGGCACTCACTTGGAGTTAGACTCCGCTCAGGTAGTTCAGTGGGCTCTCCAAGGGCAGTTCTGCCATCCCTACTTTCGGGATAAGCCTGCTCAGTGTCACCTAAGTCATGACAAAGGCAGGGAGTGAGTGGTAAGTCGGGATCTTGTAGCAAAGGCCAGGAAAATTTCCTTAGTAACTCCCACTTGTACCCTGTGTTTCCCTCCCTTTGACACATTCATGGTAAGGGACATAGAAAGGCACCTTCCCAAAATCAAGAGGGTGAAGAAAGAACTAGAAGGAGGAAGTGCTGGGTGGTCTCAATGAGAGAGGGGACTAGGGAAGGAATGATGCATCATCATGCTTCTTCCTGGCCCGGATCAGAAGAGTGGGCACCTGCTGGCCACCTGTGTCCTCCACATCTCAGAGAGATGTACACTAATAAAAACCCCCATCCTGGGAGATGCCTCCAACATCACTCAATAAGGAAAGCTAATTACTCCTGAGAATGTAATTACTGAAGTGTCTAAAATTACTACTCCCGAAGAATCAGTGGTGCAGTTATTAAGACAATACTTATTGATCACTTGACTGTAATAAAAGCGTTTGTGAGAGCTGGAGGCAGTACACCCCAGAGACCTAGGATAGAACCCTAGGATCGAACCAAACATGAATGGCAAAAAACAGTCATGAAATGATTCCTAATGATATTCTGATATACTCGTAGACTGGTTTGTAGCCCAACTGTTACCAGAGAGGCTTCACCCAGAAACTGATGGAAACAGACGTAGAAACCCACAGCCAAACATTAGGCAGAGCTCAGGGAATCCTGCCGAAAAGGGGAAGGAAGGATTGTCAAAGCCAGAGGGATCGAGGGTATTAAACCAACAGAACCAACTGACCTGGGCTCACCGGGGCTCACAGAGACTGAACTGACAACCAGGGAGGCTGCATGCGACTGACCTAGGCTCTCTGCATATATGAGACAGTTGTGTAGCTTGGTCCTATTGTGGAACTCATAACAGTGGGAGCAGGGGCTGTCTCTGACTCTGATGCCTGCTTTTGGGACCTTATTCCTCCTACCAGATTGCCTCATCCAGCCTTACTAGAAGAGGAGGTTCCTAGTCTCACTGCAAATCGATATAGCATGGCTGACTGATATCCACTGGATGTCCACCTGTATCCAAAGAGAAACCACAGAGGAGTGGATGGGACTGGGAGCAATAGGGAGGGATGGAGGATTGGAGGGAAGAACTGGGAAAAGGGGAGAGAGGGGAAACTTTGGTTGGGATGTAAAAACGAAACAAATTTTAAAAACCACAAACAAAAAGCGATAAGAGATATTCGTCAGTAATGCTATAGGATAGGGTCATTTCAGGTTCCCTATCCTCAGCTTCCCAAGGGACTAACTGGGGACATCACCTTGGGCTCCTGGGAGCCACTCTAGGTTCAAGTCTCTTGCCAACACTAAGGTGGCTCCCTTAACTAAGATATGTGCTTCCCTGCTCCCCTATCCAACCTTCCTTTATCCCAATCTTCCTGTTT
>NW_026067997.1:1745042-1813868 GCF_014885135.2 Alexandromys fortis
GGAAGGGGGAGAAGAGTGGGGGAGGGGGAGGGAAATGGGAGGCTGGGAGGAGGCGGAAACTTTTTTTCTTATTCTCAATAAAAAAAAAAGCGATAAATAGGAAAACTCAAGCAAAACTTTTAAACTTTGGACTTGAAACCAGCGAGATGGCTCAATGGGTAAGTGTTTGCCACATGAGCACAAAGACCTGAGTTTGAATTCTGAAAACCCACGTAAAAAGTAGATGCATAGTGCAAGTATCTGAAATCTCCGAGCTCCTGTGAAGAGATGAGAGACAGAAATAGTAGAATCTCTAGAAATTCCTGGAAACTCATATCATAGAAACACAGCAAAGACACCAAGGCAGAAGGCAAGGGCCAATGCCCACAGTTGACCTCTGACCTCCGCATGCACACTAAGGTATGTGTGCGGGCACCAGCATTCACACACACGAATGTTCATGTGTGCACATACATTACTTAAATATCAGCAGCAGCAATAATAATAATGAAACTTTTAGCTATAACTGCATGGCCTGTCCAATGAACCCTCTGACTGGGCCAGACTCAGACAGCGTTCTGTAACCAGATAGTCACAAACTACACGAGAATAATGGTTAGAAATTATATGAAAGGCTTTACTCTTCCTTGGGGCTTTGGATTACGGCTTCCAGCCTTATAGCTCGCACATGCTGTAATAGGACAGATGAAAACACAACCTGCTTTTTTCTTGAGAAAGGCAAGGCAGTTGCAGACAGCAGCAATATTGGAATACGTGCCTAAGTCTTTACGAGCGGTGGTCAGAAGTGTAGGTTGTGGAAGTCCAACAGCCTAGATTTCAATCCTGGCTCCAGTAGCTACCACTTTGAACAAGTTTCGTGACCCTCCCCAAGCCTTAGTTTCCCTTTATGGAAACCTGCACTAATTATTCTAACACCCAATCCCTAGGGCTGTTCTGAAGAGGTACAAAGATAATGAAATGAAATCCTTAAAATAAAAGAAGCTTAACAAAGGTTATCTACTAATATCAAAGGCAAAAAGACTGCTTTTGTTTTCGCTCCTATTGCCACACCTACCTAACCCTACCACTGCCAACAGTATTTTTGCCCCCTACCTTATCAATAAAGTAGATCCCATGCTGCTTGAAGCTGTCCGGTCCAGATGGAATAATTCATCCTGGCCGGGAGGCAAGCAGGGCCCCACACTCGTCAGCTGTCAGAGGAAAGGATTTCAGAGAGAGGAGTTGGTACAGAAGGAAGTGAGCCTGGCATGGACAAAGCAGATAAGCTTGTTCTAAATGGCTTCCTGGACTGAGAAGGGCCACATGCTCGGTCATATGATGAACTGAAGAATTGCCTTAGAAATGCTTAGCTTACTCGGGAGAAAAAAGCTGCAGCCTTTGGAGAGGCACAAGAATCGTGTGCCTTCCTCTAACGCTATTCGAAATTGCGTGAAATAAATTTAGTGCCGTGAAGCAGGGAGGGGAAACGTTGGATGCAATGGCAACATTGAAAAGAATTTTATTTAGCTCCTGAAAGATACATATTCCTTCCCCTGGTCATGTGGTAACAGTGTGAGCCCTGAATCTGCTTGCTCACCATGGTTCTTCAGCCCTCAGGGGCGGTGAAAACAGCCTGGCTCAGGTTACTCTCAATGTCGTGTTTATCTGCTGAGTAATTTCAAAGTTGGTGACCCTTTTACTTCAATCTTGATAAACTCCAAATGGGCCGGCAGCCTGCTTCCTCCACACCCCTGTTTCACCAAGGGACAGAAGAAGACTCCAGTGACTTTTTCTTAAACACATCTGATTGGCGGAGGAGAGGAGCCCAAAGTTGCTGATGGAGAAGAGGGAGGGGAGAGACACGACAGCATGGCTTGAAATAACTTGCTGTGGGGAACCAAGCGATGTGGGCAGCTCTTCAAATTTCAACAAGAAAGGCGCCTAAATAACATAGTTTTTGAGGGGAAGCATTCCTGAAGCTATATATAGTGCACAATAAATTAGCTATGTCAGATTTTTCTCTATGTCTGCTCCTTTTGCTACTGAAGGCTAAATATCGTGTGTGTGTATGTGTGTCTGTGTGTGTCTGTGTGTGTCCTCTTGGTCTAGAGTGTCCTCCCCAGTGTAGGTTTCAATTTAGGGACTTTGATAGGGCATTTTTTCCAGGTAGAATCCTACCTTCTGCACCCCTAACTCCTTCCTAGAATATGCAGGGGCTTTTGGGCACGCCTCAGACGTGTGTGCTCTTGGTGGACTTTCCGACGGTGACCCTTGCTTTCAAGATCTGACATTCATAACATTTTTCCAAGAGGCATCTACCAAAAAGGAACTTGGAGTTGGGTTTCCTTCTGTTCAGCATTTCTCCTGGTCCATGTCAAAGACTTTGCCAGGGGGGAAACTTGTAAAGGCAATGTAAACACATCCGTGTTTGAGCTGCCCTCTGGAAGAGAAGTTAAACATGCTTGTGATATGGCCCATGCTAACCAATAAACCAAACTGTTCTCACTGGTGAAAATATCCTAAAAACCAGGGAAACTGACTGGGTGTGGGCCAGGGAATTTCGAGGTTTCTACATATGTGGGAGACGGAGCAAACTGACATACCCCCACACCTCACACAGGAGTGCATTTTGGTGAAAGTACATAAAATCTAGTCTCCTGGCAAATTTCTGATCTAAAGTCATGCTGTTAACTTTCTTTTTCACTCTGCACATTGGCTAAGTTTACTTGTTCCCCATGACTAAAATGTATACTCTTTGGTCCCTGCCTTCCCATTTCCCCCATTCCTTCTAACCCAACTAACCACTTTTCTACTATTTCTATATATTCAGCTTTGAGTTTGCTTCGTTTAGATTCTGCATGGGATATTATGCAGCATATTTCTTTCTCTCTCTGGCTTAATTCACTTAGCAAAATATTAATTGGATCCGCTCATGCTCTCACAGATAATTTGACTCCTTTGTATGAGGCTGAATTCTGTGAACATAGGCAAGTGTGGGTGTGCATTTTGCAACTTCCTTGTGCATCCATTTGCTGACAGGTACATCTTGTCTACTGTGACGAATGCGAGGGCATAAATCTCTTTCTGGGTGGGGATTCCATTCCCTTTGGATGTAAGACTCAGAAGAGGGGTGGCTGGCTTGTGGTTTTAATATTCATTTCTTTAGGAACCTCCACAATGGCTGAACTAATCTACCTTCCCATCAACAGCACACAGGCATTCACCTCTCTCTGTATCCTTGCCAACATTCGCTCTTGCTTACCTGTTTTATTCATTAGCCATCCTAACAAGCAATATGTACCTATCTGCAATTCCCTGACGATCAGTGATGTTGAATACATTTTCTTCTACCTTTTGTAAGGGAATTTCCATGCAGCTGTGTTTTCAAGCATATTCTATTCACGGGAAGAGCACATTGGTTGGCAACCTCTTGGATTTCATCAGGAAAATATCACTTTCCGTCTAGTGAAACTGGAAGGGTTAAAACCTCCACCTCCAACCCCTCCTGCCCCCTCTACTGGAGACTGAAGGAAGAGGGAAAGTGCCACACAGGTCAAACCTTGGGGAAATGGGGAAATGCTGGTGCCTAAGAGTTCCCTCTGCCTAAGGTATTTCAACCTTGGAAGCTTCCAAGCAGACACCGAGGCTCTCGGGGCCCTACTGCAATCCAAGCAAACCACTACACTCGTCCTCGGGATCTTTGATTCTTTATAACCTTGTTTATAACTTAAACTAGATTTACAAAATTATATAGACTTGCTTTTCTAAAGCAACAATACCACAAACGGCATAAAAATCTGCAAATTACACAAGAAAACTATAGAAACAGTAGCACTGATCTCCTCCATCTCCCAGACTCCTCATGAAGCTTGGTCTCCTGAACGCTTCCAAAAGCTGTCCCGTGCATAGCCTACAGTAGACGTGCAGATTGCTTATGTAAAATGTGTATCCACAAACTTCTCCTGTTGTGGACTTCAAGAACAAAGGAACTAACTGTGTCTTCTCTGCCTCGGTGTAGCTCTCTGCACCAGGATGAGGTGGTGGTCGTCATTTAACCTTGGAATACTTCTCTCTTTGCTGCTCTGAGCGCATCACTGTCCTGGCTGTTTTATTCTTCCACATATAACGTCAGCACCAGCTTCTGGGCCATGTGGCCCTTTATTGTGTCATGCCATGTACTGAGTGTCTACGCATATAAGGCTGTTCATTTTTGCATCTAGCCAACCCCGCTCTCCTTTCTTGCTTATAGCGTTGGCAGTGCTCTTCCAAGTAGTTCTCTGGAATCTTCTACGCACAGTTATATTATTTTTATATATGCTTGCTTTTATGTCTTCTTTTCCTATTTGTTCACTTATCTGAAAGAGGCCAGCACCTCAAATCAGTGTTAAATAATGTCAGCGCTGCTGGGTTTTTCCTTGTTAACTATGAATGCTTCCACTGTTTGCCCCATCTGCATGAGCTACATTGTGCATAATACAAAATATTTTTTAATCATGAAATTGCTAATTCAGTCTGGTGTATGGGCTGTTCTTTTTTTTTTTCCTTAATAAGTAGTGGACTTTAAGCTTCTAATAAACATGTTCTGTAACCACGGTGTGAGCGTGTGACTTCACTATTTATATGCCAGCCGGCACTGCAAATTATTTCATTATGCTTCCTAAGATCAAGCAATCTTGCCATTCTTGAAATTAACCTTACTTGACTTGGTCCTGCTGGAGAGACAATGCCGCAAATGGTACAAACTTTACAAATGACACAAGAAACCTTTCTTTTGCCGATGCGCTGAAATCTAAGTGCTGGCTGACATTTTGTAGATCATTACATTGATAAAATCAGAAAACATTGATCTATGCTGTTCTTTCTTTTGGGGGATTTATTTGCTCATTGGTAGACTGTCAGCAATATAATTTGAATTCCATATAAAGAAGTTAGCAGTCAATGTGCTTGATTCATGAAGGTTTGGAAGAGTTCTTCTCTGCAAACATCTGCACCCAATAGTTGTGTGGGGGGGGGGGGATTGGCTTTTAACAATCTCTCTCTCTCTCCATTTCTTTCAATTAATATTTTTATTTTCAGTATCTCCTGTGGCCATCCATAGAATCTCATTCTATCTAATTACTACATGTTTTAATCCATATTTCTACATTTATGTAGATATTGTTAAACTATCACATTGTTGAGCAAATCTACATACTGTTGAACAAATAACCACCACCTTTCAATTCCTTTATTCATGTTTATTTCCTCGCTATTTTGCTTCATCTACTTTTACTTTCTTCCTTTTAAAAACTAATGTGTCTCACAATTATTCACAGTAACCAGAAGTGGGTGCAATCCAGGTAACTACAAACAGAAGCTGGATGAGCAACATGTGGCAGAGACAGGACTGGGTATACGCTCAGTGGTAGAGCTTTTGCAGAAAGCTATAGGTTCGATCCTCAGCACAGCTCACATGCACAATAGCATACACGCACACTCACACACACACACATAAAGTGGCATAAACATGCAATGTAATACTATTCAGACATTTGAATAAGATCTGATGTAATCTGTGATGTAATAATTTCGAGAACATCACACTAAATAAAATAAGCAGACGCAAAAGGACAAGTATTATATGAGAGCACTTGTATGAAGTACCAGCTTTGGCGAATTCATAGAGAAAGAGTAGGTCAGGAGTTCCCAGTATCGGGGATGGCGAGATGGAGGAGCGCTGTGCCAAGGGCACAGAGATCTCTTCCACATGGTGCCAACTGCACAACACCGCACATATAATCAACATCGCCAAATCACACACTGCAAAGAACTATTTGAATTGAACAAATTTAAGTTATATGTTTTTAAATACATACACACAAAGTAAAATTCCAAAAACTATTTGTAGCCAATGTCTTCCTTAAACAAGTCTTTGGGCACAACCCTTATCCCAGTTCTATCATTTTAATGGCTTTCTGTTTTGTCCCCATCTATAGTACCCATGTTGTCTTCTGAGAGTTTAAAACTGATCTTTTTCTTCTTCACAGTCCATTTCTAATATTTCATTAACATTAATGTAATAAATTTCAACTTCTTGCTGGCAGTCTTTTTATATTTATACTGGTGAGGATTTCGTCCAAGAGGATCCCCTTTCCCTGTACCTCTTGTCAATTTGTGTCACGGTGTCTTACATAGAACCTACCCCCTCTCTCTCTTCATTAATTGTATTTAAGTTCAGTATATTCTTCTGGCCCTTGGAGATGGCTCATGTTCCCGGCCAGCAGTTCTCCCTGGCTCTAAGAGAAACTGACAGAATCAGTGCACGCCATTGTGGTTTCTACTTTCCAGATGACCGACACGAGCTATTATGGACACACCATCCTCCATACCATCTTACCAGGAGACGAGCCAAAAGGAACAGGCTTATATGTTTACAATTTTGCTTGCTCCTTTCTTTTATGAAGTCAAAGGGAGCCCAGGAACCCCGCAGTAAGACAACACATATGTGCTTTTCCTGGGGTTCCAAAGAAGTGGTTGGTTTGCTCTAAGCAAATGCTGCTTAAGGAAATATTTCTCCACCACCTATGTCTGAGATGTCTACACACCCATGTGTCTTCTCTGGCTCTCTGCACTCATATTTGGTCTTTATCACAGTGGTAGGCCTCTCCAGACACTATCACTTGAGAGTTAGTCTTTAGGTTTTATCAAAAGTGAAATACATATATATCCATATGTAGATGAAATATACATATGAAACAAATATACATATGAAATACATATAATGTAGTATATTATACACAATGTGCTATATATGGTATTTTTTTTACCTCTCCCTCTTTTATCCTGGCAAAACTGGTGGAGAAAAGTGGAAGACATACCTTCAGTCTCTTTAGTCTGCTTCCTTAAAGGCGAGTCCCATTATACACAAAGGTGAGTTTTAAAGTGAGCACTAATAGTGAGCTTAGAGGAGGGAAATGTCTTGTCAGGGGAATCTACATGTCTGAAAACTAACTGTGAGGTAGGTAGGTCAATCCCTTTGCCTCTGCCCGGGTGGCTGGGAGTCAGAAGGTACCACGTAGACTGTGTGAGCACATGCTCATCTCTTCCAGAAACCAGGCTTCACTTTATCCTTGCCCTGTAGTAACCACTGGTACCCACAGTGTGGTCCAGCATCACATGGGAGCTTGGCAGACATAGTCTCAAGTGCCTTCCAACTCCAGTCCCAGGATGGAAATCTGCATTTCAGCAAGAGCCCCAGATGATTGGCAGGCACAAAAAAAAATTGCTGACATACACGTTTCAACCCTTCCCTCACCCCATCATACCAAATTCTGTCATTGCTCAGATTCACACAACATTCCTACCCTAGTAATCTCTCATCGTGCTAGGATTATGTGCTTATTGAATAATTCTTCTCTAATCATGAGCAGCTCCCCCTCTAAACTCCTGCAAGCACCATGATTATCCTGCAATCAATCAATCAATCAATCAATCAATAAGCCTTTGCAGAACAGGCACATGAATGTGTATGGTATCATTTCCGTCTCAGAGTATTTCGGTGGCACTTAGCGCTTCCCCAGGCTCCCACTAGCCGACTAAGCCATGTCCCAACCAACCTGGACTCTGGATCCAGGGTCCTAATTGGCCCCACTTGGCTGATCTTAGTCACGGCTTTGGAACATGCCCCCAACAGAAGTGAATGAATAAAGAGCGCAATAACAACATTAGCAAAATCTCTGACGAGAAATGTCATCAGACCCTAGACCCCCAACGTCGTACATACCTGGAAAGGATGCATAGAGATTCTGTTTCCCGAGTGTTGTGTCAGCAAATATTCGTGACTTCTGAGTGGAAAGGGAAGGCACACCGTCCAGACATTAAAGCGGTCACAGCTCACTGTCCCACCCCTGCCATCAGAGACCAGGTTCCAAGAGTTGAGTCCTGGCGAGAGGGGGAAGCCACAGCACATATGGCTGATGTTGAAGACAGACTTCAGCAGGACGCCTATGCTCAGACTATGTTCGAACGATGGAGTTTTCTCTTGTCAGTTGTCCTCACCAGGTGTAGCTAACATTGCCTTTTTTTTTCAGTCTTGGCGGCATTTTGATGAGCTGGAAATGAAAGGTGATCATTTCAAACTAGTTTCCCTAGGTGGGTCATCAAACTTTCACTAAAGACAGTAAGTTTAAAATGAATGTTCGCAACACGGAAACAGAATGTGGTCATTCTAAAAATAGACACTTCCTTGCTGTGAAAGTCCTCTCTGGAAACTCAAACACAAACGCAAAGCAATGATTTCATCTTTTCCGGCTGCGTCCTGTGAAGCGATTTTTTCCCCAAGGCGCAAGGTTCACCACACAGCAGGGAAGCAACCAGACTGGTTAGCAGGACCTCCAGGGAATCTCAGGAAGCTAACTGTAGGAAGTCAAGGAAAATTACACTATAGGATGAATACATTCTCTCTGTGGGGTACTGCTCTGCAGCAATCTAAACAAATGACATTCGTTAAGTCTTCTGGTATATACAGGGCTCAAAGCAGTGGAAGAAGGAGTTGGCATAGATTATACTACATTGTAGTCTATATTGTATCATACTAGAAATAAGAAATACACGAGGAAACCACCAAGGAGGGGATGGATGCACCAGAGCTGTGGCCTGATAACATTATCACCTTCAAGTACTGAAATATCACACTCAGCTCCAGAAAATAAAAAGCATAGTTGTATAAGTGTTGTTTTAAAGTTGAAAAGCTTTTGAAAGATGGCAAATCACTCAGTGGGAAAAACCAACTTCCTTTAGAACATAAACTTATAAGGAAGCTACTTTCCTGAATGAACGCTCACTCTTTACAGGGTTAGAATCCCCAATCCAAACATCAGAATCTACAATGCTTCAAAATCTAAACTGATCTTAGCATTAACATGATGCCACACGTAGGAAACGCCACATATGACATTGTGTATGATAGACAGAGTCCAAATGCAGGCACAACAAAAATATCATGGAAGAGTAGCCTGAGGAAATTGAAGAAGGTGGACATGGAGCACATGAATGTCATACTTCAATTTAGGTTCCATGTGTATGCATATATCCCAAAATATGGCACTGCAAACACCTGTGATCTAAAGCATTTTAGATAAGGAATATTCAACTTGGAAAGACTAGGAAGCAAATATACCCACTTCCTCAACAAGACTCCTAGGTCAGGGTCCACTCTGAAATGCAGTTGGTTAATCACAAATGGCCAAACCAAACCTTTGTGAAGTTGTCTGCTCTTTCTAACTCTTCTCTACCTTTTCCTTTTGAAGTCACTCCAAACACACTCACACACACACACAAACACACACACATACACACACAAAACATATACCACATACACCACACACACAAAAAATATACACACCACACACACACATACACACACAAAATATACACCACACACATGCACACGTGTGCATGTGCACACACACACTTCATATTAAGGCCAGAGCATCTTTCATGGTGCTCAATCTAGTGGTCAACCCTGTCATGGAGACAGGTGATGACTGCGTTCTTGAAAATCTTTTTCATTCAATCCATTTACATTTGTGTCGTTGTTGTTAATTCACATTTGATTGATTTATAACAGACTTTACATTTTTACTTATTCATTTACTAATTTTGATCAGATTCACACACACACACAAACACACCCCACTACTTCCACTAACTCCTCCAGAGTCCAACTCCCAAGCACCTTCCCAACATCATGTCCAATATGTTTAATAACTTACTGGTCCTAATTAGTGCTTACCATAAACACATGAGTGTGAGACCATCCAGACGATTGACCTACTATGGACCATGTTCCTAAAGGAAACCAATTCTCACTCCTCCAAGAGTTAGCAGCTCTTCAGCTACGAGCAGAGACTTGTGAACCCTTAGACCCTCCATGCCGGAAGGTTGATTGCCTTAATACTGCACAGGCCTTGTGCAAGCAACCACGGCTACTGTGAGTTCAGGAGTACAGTAGTCTTGTCCTGGTCCTCCGCAACCTCTCCTCTTGGAATCGTCCCAGAATCTTAGAATCTTCCTGTCCTCCTCCATGTTCCCTGGGCTTTGTGGGGAGAAAGTAGGACATGGTGTCCCATTAATGACTGAGCATTTCACAGACACGTATTCTCTGCTTCACTTCAGTCCCTTGTGAGTTCTTATATTAACTGCTGTCCATTCCACAGAAAAGCTTCCCTGATGAGTTGCACTAATTTGTGTATATAGAGATTTGGATTTCGACAGCATTTTGATACTAGGTCAGTTTGGCAAAATAACAGTATTAGATTAATTCTTGGAACCTATAAGTTCCCAAGTCAGGGGTTCTTGTTTATGGTACCAGGCATGCCCTCTCTGATAGAATGGGTCTTCCATAAGTTTACTTTTACGCCTTCATTCCTCCTTAATTCTCTCCTCACTTTGGTAGGGACTTGACTAGCCCAGAAAATCCTAATTTGCTTGTGTGTGATTGTGTGTGCCCAGATCTCCACAGCTCCTCTTCTATTTTAAGAGACTTGAGTTTTCTTTTTTTCTTTCTAGTGAAACTGTGCACGCGGATGCGACAGAATAACAGTCTCTCTTCTCCCAAGATAATATGTGTATCTTCAATAATTACTTCAGGCAAGTTCTCTTGCCCTGTTTCCTAAAAATAGTAATTAGATCTGAAGACGTGTTGCTATAAAATATCCCATGAGGCGCTTTCACTTCTTTTTCTCGTCTTTCCCAGAAAATATGGCCCAATTTGTGGCTGTTGAATAACTGGAGAAAATGCAATCATGCAAAGAAAGGCACGTTTGATGCCTCTAGGGCTCTCTGGATGTTTCTGAAATCAGAAGCACCCCCTTCAGCTGGTCTCTTGATACATCTCCCTCTCTGCACACCCTGGTCCTCCAACACATACACATGTCCCTGATGCAGAGATTTTAAATGAGCTTCCTCGCCTTCTGGGTAAGAGTCACCATGGAATAACCAATGGGTCATGTCACTCTGAATCCTTCAAATGATTGTATTTGGTCTCCACTTGAATCATCACTAGGACAATGACTACCTGGTACTAAATGAATCTGCGCCTGCTTTTGAGTTTTAAAGGTCCTTATCCAATCCCCTTGAGCGCAGATGATGAGAGGCAGTCCTACAAAGGTTAGGACTGCCCAGGACCTTCACGTGGGCACAGCAACACTGGTGCTACCTCAGGCACCAGCATATCTTTACTCCCTACATGCTACTTGATCTCTAGAATGTTATCTTCTGCCAGGGAAGGCACCACATGGAGACCCCTCTGTTGTGCTCCTAGTCCCAATATAGTAAAGATATCTTCTCATGATTCTTAGGCACCGTATGGATTTCCTTAACCATGCATGGTGGTATGCGTGTGATCCCAGTAATGAAGGGCTGAGGCAGATATATCAAGAGTTTGAGGCTGGCATGAGCTACATACTGAGGCTTATTTTATTTTCTTTTAATCTAATAAGGGGACAGTTTTAACGTAGTGACTTGAAGTACAGTTTATATATATATATATATATAAAATAATCAGAACTGTTGCCTTGGGAAGACTGATGGGCATTTATTGATTTCTTAGCACAAAACACATTTCTATTCCCAGCTGAGATGAGTTTACACTGAGTTTGTTTTCTTCGGGGGATCCCCTGAGACTTCTGACACTTTCTTCTGTAGTTGTCCCCCAAGAAATGCTCTTTTGGTTATTTTCTAAGCAGAATAACAAAGTCCCTGAACTTCAGAGTGTAAAAATTATCTATATCTAAGCCTTAAGATTATTATCATCAACAATTGTACAGATTTATTGCCTACCAAACAGCTTTAAAGAAACCTAGACAAGTCTAATCATGGAGACACTCACACTTCAGACAATCACTAACATGCTGATTTCTTTTCAGTGTTCTGGGTATAAACCTGTCTTTTTTTGCCGCTTGAGATATGGTTGAACACTAATTCTTTCACAATGTTGGAGATAGACCTCCCAGTACAATCCCTGAACATACTCATCAGAACTTTTATTGGCATCATTAATGCTTTATTGACTTAATTTATAAGTTCTTTCTGTTTCTTTTGCTTCCTCGAGGGCAGAGACCACTTCTAACCCCACCCCACGCAAACTCACAGAAAATAGTGGATCAAAACCATTTCATGTGTTTTCTTAAGTTTTTCCCAGAATTTAATTTTCTGGACCCAGAAAGAAAGCCACACTGTCTTACTCTGGCCTGATCACATCATTCCATGCCCAATATATAGTAGGTAGAAAAGGCATTTGTCTATCTTTTGAAGCACATACGAGTTTGCTCGAGTCTGGTTCTTGGTCTTTCAGGATCTCAAAACTGGGAATTATATTGTCTAACTCATGTGCTTTGCCATATGGTAGATGATTGTCACTCAAACAGTAGCTGACTCTTCTAGAACCTCTGCCCCACCTCCAGGGTGCTGAACAGGTATCCAAAGCGCAGACACCAACCTCGGGGGTTGCGGCATTCTCTCACCTCCGTCTAACTTCTCTCTCCCACTTTCTTATCCTCCTTCCGGCCAGTTGTTCCAAAAATACAGATCTATGCAGCAGAAGTCAAGGTACAAGACATCTTTCTACATAAAACCTTCTGGCCATCCTCAGCAGGTAAAGATAGGAAATGAAGCCAGGAGGAAAAAAAGAAAGAAAGAATTCCGTGCTGCCACAAAGTAAGCTATTTTTACCGTTCACCCTAACATCCTAAGACAAGTACAACTGTGAGATTGTTCCATTAAAAAAATGTACATTTATTTCTTTTGTAAAGAATTGGGGCCAAGGAATAAGGAAGATGTGAGGCCAGGAGGATTCTATTTTAGTAGTATGAAATGCTGATCTTCTCCCACTTCACGATTCTCGAAATAACATAAACCGTCTTCCTTTTCTGAAGTAAGAAACAGTCATGTTCACAATAAGCCTACTTTCTCTTCTCCTTCTTCAGCACTGATAACTTTCTTGACCTGGCCTTCGAGTCACCGCACCAACCCAGACTGATTGACAAAATTCAGAATTGCTTCATATATTGTGAGAGAGCCTTCACACACACCACTTTGGGAGTTTTTCCAAATGCATCACTCAGAAACTTAGACTTGGGAAGAGATTCAGGTCAGTGCAGGAAGCCTTTCACCTTTGTGTCTAAACTCTTCAACTTGCCATCTGTTCTAGCGTCATCCCCACAGGACCATAAGTCGCTGGAATTTGCAAGTTTATACAGCTTGGGAAATTTCTTAGCATAACGTACATACAACACATTCTTGACTTCGAAATTTTAATGGGTGTTTTACGTGGTGTTTACTTTTTCCATGGGAGCCGAGAAAGAAATCTAGCATGTCTGACACTTTTAAGAGATGCGCTTGTTTCATATTCTGAATCCAATTCAAACATCCGAAGTTCAGGAGAAAATTCTTAAGAGGAATTGGCTGCAATGTATTCTCATATTGCAGATAATCGGGTTTACTATATAGCAAGCAATATGACATGTAATAAATATATAATTTATTACTGGTAGAATTTTAGCTAGTGAACTTTTCAAATGGACAGCTACCTTAAGATTTATAACTTAACAGATAAAAAAGAGAGTTGTGGGGTTTTACTTTGTTTTTTGTTTGTTTGTTTGTTTGTTTTTTCCTGTATTTGCTTTAAACTTCATTTCTTCATTCACTGTCTTTAAAGAAGGGTAAAGAGAGGCAGAAAGTAGACTAGGCCTATCAATTTTCCTGGCAGGAGTTTCTGGAGTGTTGTTGTGGGTAAGAACTCAACCTTGAAAGATGTTTACAAGAATGTTTCAGGACAAGCAAGAAAGGAAAAATCTCCGCCCACTGTAGCACCACCTAGGGAGAGAGAAGTTCCCTAGGGCAGAGGAGAGCAGAGATGAAGATGCAATGACACCCTGTACCCCCTATCAAGGCACAGAAACAGGAGACTTCAAAGACACAGTCCCAGACACGGGGTGTGCACACCATGGGAAAAGTTGCTCAAGATAAACATGCAATGCAGAGGGAAACCAGGAATGACTCAGCAGCAGTATATGAGAACTAAGGACCAAGAGCAGAGGCATGGTCAGTCATCTCACAGGTACCACCTACACAGTGTGGCACAAAGGTCATGCCCAGCATTGGCTACTTAGCTAGTAGTTGAGCTCCAAGTGTAAAATGAGAGAAGATGCGGAGCCAAAACTAAATGAGTGCTTCTATTATGCCAATGGAATGGGGATTAGCAATAGTGATTTTTTTAAAGGCTAATAATTGTATACTGAGATTATTACCCACTATGAAGGAAATATTTAACCATTATAGATTTTTTTCTCAGTTGAACAAAGAGACAAACTGGACTTTATTCAGAACCTATCTGCTTCAATGCTATGCAGTGACAATGTCCACCACATCAGAATGTTTACTACTTAGCAAATTAAGATGCAAACACATACAAATCTAAATGTTCCTGTACATGACAAAGTACGTTCATTAATAGTAATAGCTTTGGCTTATTCCAGTCTATAATAGAGCCTATGGTTCTCATACAGGATTGTAGCCAGAATGGCACAGTGGAAGATAAATAACATCAAGGCCAAAGTGCTACTTATCAAGTGACATTCTTTGCCTTGAATCAGTATTATTTTTTTCTTAAGTTATCATTCATTTGGGGGCAAATATGCCTTGCACGCAATAGAAAATCACATGTCTTCTTCAAAGTCAAGCAAGAAGGAGAGGTATCAGCCCTAAAGTGGCCATGGGTTGTGAAGTAACGCTCCCAAAGGTGACCAATAACCTCACAGTATTGACACTCAGCTCTTCAGATCTGCCTGCACAGCAAGGAAAGGAGTTTATCTTTCTATCTGCAACATGTGTCCCCTTTGGCTCCTATGACGCAGCCTCTGGGATGTGTGGGACATGCAAAGACATCCACTCTATTGGAAAGCACTCCGGGAAGTGAACCTTCATCAGACACTTCCCTATACACCCCAATGACTGGCTCCAGCTACTTTTACCAGCACAGCAGAGTTCAGTCCTGCTCAGTACCCAGCAATACAGAACTGCAGTTTATCATAACTCTCTGCTAGTCAGTGAATTCCTAAGCTCTCTGAAGCCTTCTCAATCAAGCCAGGTAGGGTGGCACTGGGCTACATTGCAAGTTCAAGACCAGCCTGGACCATATAGCGAGATCCTGACTCCAAAATATAAATAAATAGAATAAGATAGACATATTAATTTGTAAAAAATTGGTAGCTACTCTTTACACATTATGTTACATTTTCCCTGGTCATACTATAGATGAGGGTCCAGCTCCTGACTAAAAAGAAATCAGTATCTCTGAAAACATGAGATTGTGGGCTCATGTGGGTTGTGACCTTGGACTCAAGCATATTGAGTCCCTTTCTAGTGAAAAATGAGATGTATATCAGAGTTTATCAGAGACAGAAAATAGAAAGGATATATTTTTTGCACGTACAGATGCATATGAATACAATGAGAGAGACAGGAGGACGTTTTGAAGAATTGGCTCAGACGGTTGAAGAGAACTGGACAGTTTGGAATCTGTAGGTATACCAGCAGGCTGGAAATTCATACTAGTTGAAATTTAGTCTTGAGCCTAAAATCCATAGGCCAGCGTAGAAAATGATTGAGACCCCCTACATGTTATCCAAGATAATCATATTCTCTCAAAGTCAATTGATTAGAGATGCTGAACACATCTACAAAAAGATTTCATCGCAACATTTTGATCAGTATTTTAAAAAAAAACCACTAAGGCACTGTAACCTTACTTCTCACAGAAACCTAGCCATCCCAGGATACTAGTAACCACGATATGCACCAGCATCACAATTACAATGCCACACATGCTTACGTTCCATAAATTTATGTTTTTAAAAAATATGTTGCAAATGGGAGGTCAGTGGCCATGGTGCTTGTCTATCATGGCTGTTAATGGTGTCTATAAGGAAGATGGGGCAGATGGATTTCACTGAGTGCCTTTTACAAAAATAAATAGGCAAGCTTGTGTTCTTAACTATGCTCTGGCCACATTCCAAGTAATTCTAGAAAGATCTTTCTCAATTTTTTAGCCAAGGTACTTATTTTGCCAAAAAAAAAAATCAAAGATAAAATTTAATAGTATAGAGTAGACAATTTTTCATTTCACTTACTTATCTCCAAAGTCTCTGTATCAAAATTGAGTCACTTATTTGGAAAGAATGGAGCCCTAATATGTTGAAGGAGAATGTATTTAAGTAACAGCCACAATTCTGTGCCCACAAGTAACTCTGAGTATGTCTTACCTAAAGGAGAGGGCTTTCTCTCCATTTGCCCAAGGAGAAAAGAATTAATTTTGCAAAAAAAAAAAAAAAAAAAAAAAAAAAAAAAAAAAAAAAAAAAAAAAAAAAAAAAAAAACAAAGTGAAACAAACAAAAGCCTGCCTGAGATATCACACGGGAGTTGGGAGCTTAAAAAGGGTAGCCGCACGTTCTCCTTCAAACCTGCCACAATTGTAACAACCTTTTGTAGCTACTGAGCCACAATACTGGGTTAAAAAAAAATCTCAACATATTCCAAAGAATCAGGTGTATGATATGCACAGGTAAAAACAAGAAAAAAAAAACATTGATCAAATGAATCTCATGATTCACTATAAATGTTGACAGAAAGTTGAGCAATGTTGATGGAACTAGTCTCCGAGTATATTAAAGCAAGGTTAGAGCAAGACCAGAAAACTGGATAGGACATTAGGTTGGACAGCTCTATCAATTAGGTATTAATGTGCTCTCTTATTCATCTTCCAGAGAATCTTACCGTTTATGTGACTGGTTGAGTGAATAATCAATCATAGCCTACAAAAGCTTAGAATTATGTATGATCTACACACCTACATGCCCAATTATAGGCCTCAAGAACACCTACACATACCATTACTGTTCATTTATTAGGAGAAACTCTTTATCCGACATACTCATTTTTCACTGTTTCTTAATAACAAACATCTATGGAACTCAACCCAAAGAAATTCTTAACATTCCAAACATTAACTTGTCCTATCAAAGGCACAAGTCTTCTAAATCATGAAATTTTTCATAGAGGGCCCAGAGAAAGTCCAGTAGTAAGGAACATTTGCTGCTCTTTTTTTAAAAAAAATAATTTCTTTATTATTATGTATATAGTATTCTGCCTGCAAGCATGCCTTCAGGCCAGAAGAGAGCACCAGATCTCATTATAGATGGTTGTGAGCCACCATATGGTTGCTGGGAATTGAACTCAGGACCTTTAGAAGAGGAGGCAGTGCTCTTAACCACTGAGCCATCTCTCCAGCCCCATTTGCTGCTCTTGTAGAGGACCAGAGTTCTGTTTCCAGCACCTGTATCAGGTAGCTCACATAACTGTAACTCTGTCCCTCTCTGTAACTCTAGCTTCAGGGATCCAATGCCCTGCTCTGGTCTTATGGCCATTCTCACACAGAGTGCATACCCACAGAGAGGGACACAGAGAAACACACATACATACACATACATAAAAATAATTTAAATAACTTTTCATAGATGTCTTAGAGTTTCTATTGCTGTGATAAAACACCATGACCAAAAGCAACTTGGGGAGGAAAGGGTTTATTTCAGCTTCCAATTTCAGGTCTATGTCGTAGTTCAGGTTTCTGCTGCTGTGAAGAGACACCACGACCTCAACAATTCTTACATAGGAAAATATTTCATTGGGGCTGGCTTACAGTTTCAGAGGCTTGGTTCATTATCATCATGGCAAGAAGCAAGGCAGCATGCAGACAGACATGGTGTGGAGAGGGAGTTAAGAGTTCTACATCTTAGGGCTGGAAAGATGACTCAGCGGTTAAGAGCATTCCTGCTCTTCCAGAGGTCCTGAGTTCAATCCCCAGCAATCACATGGTGGCTCACAACCATCTATAGTGAGATCTGATGCTCTCTTCTGGGGTGCAGGTGCACATGCAGACAGAGCACACATATATTTTAAAAAGGAAAAGAGTTCTATGTCTTGATCCACAGGCAACAGGAACTGTCTCACTGGGCATGGCTGAAGCATATGTGGAATCTCAAGGACCATCTCCATAGTGACACACTTCCTCCAACAAGACCACAGCTCCTAATAATGCCCTCCCTATATGTCAAGCATTCAGAATAGGAATGGGAGCCATTCCTATTCAGACCACCACAGTCTATCACTGAAGGAATTCAGGGCAGTAATCTGGAAGCAGGGACTGAAGTAGAAGCCAGAGAAGAATGCTACTTATGAGTCGGTTCCCCATGGCTTGCTCAGCCAGCTCTCTTATACCATCCAGGACCATGTTTTGAGGTGGTACCACCCCCATTAGTCTGGGGTATTCCCACATCAATCATTAATCAAGAAAATGCCCTGTGCTTGTATTGGTTTTAAATGTCAGTTTGCTGTGATATAGAACCACCTGAGAAGACAGTTGAGGGACTGCCTAGATCCGATTGGATGATGAGCCTGTCTATGGATGATTGATTGACTTGACTGAGGTGGGAGGGAAGGTCCACACTGAATGTGGCCAGTACCATTTCTCAGGAGAAAAAAAAAAGCTAGCTGAGAGCAAGCATGCAGGCAGCGTGGGTATATATGTTTCTCTTTGCTTTTGACTGTGGATGTGATTGGGACTAGTTACTTGTAATCCTACCTTGACTTCCCCAAAAGGATGGACTAAAAATCAAATAGATGCTTTTCTCCCCTTAAAAAGAAGAGGAGGAGGAGGGGATAAAAGGAAAGGGAAGGAGAAGGGAGAGGAGGGGAGGGGAGAAGAGGGTGTAGAGAGGAGAGGAGGGGGAGGTAAGGGAGAGAGAGAAGGAGGGAGGGAGGAAGGGAGGGAGGGAGGGAGGGAGGGAGGGAGGGAGGGAGGGAGGGAGGAAGAAAATACCCCCACAGACTGGCCTATGTGCTAATCTGATGGAGGCAGTTTCTCAATTGAAGGCCTTTTTCCACATAACTCTAAATTGTGTCAAGTTGACAAGAAAGAAAGAAAGAAAGAAAGAAAGAAAGAAAGAAAGAAAGAAAGAAAGAAAGAAAGAAAGAAAGAAAGAAAGAAAGAAAGAAAGAAAGAGGAAGAAAGAAAAGAAAAGAAAGAAACTAGCCATAAATCTCCACTTCTTTGGAAACCTATGTCTGCCCTCTTTCTTGGTTTAACCACAATAAAGTTGCAGAAAGCTGTAACCCCAGAGAGCCCAGGAACAGAAAACACAACAGTATGAAATCACAGAAGACCCTGCTTCCGGGGTTTGGTTAAAGCCCTGGAAGCCACTGCAAGTATTGTCCTCAACACCAACATTGTGCCCGGTGGATGCAGAAGTACTTCGCTGTGCTTCGCAGTGTGCAGTTTCGCTCCCTTGCAGTCAGCCTTATTTTACCAGCTATTGCTCCTTGTGTTAAATCTTCCCTGTCAAAAGTTACGGTGTGGTCCCGTCCCCTCTCTGGACACCCGTTGATGCAGGATCCCTCAAGAACTAATCCTCCTTAGAGCTCAAATTTGCCTCACAAGTGTATCACATATTAACAAGTCACACCACCTCACAAGGCTTCTTGCAAAGCAGCTGGTTAGTAGAAAAAGGTCCACTGAATTTTTGCCAAGAAATTAGCATCATAAAGTGTGCCTTTTATGAGGCCATCGCTAAGTGGGAACCTTCATATGTGGCTGATGCGATTGTAAGACAGTTTGAGAGTTGCTCAGACTTTTAACCATAGGTCTACCCTCTCCCTCTGAAATCCTGCTTCCAGATGCACACCCACACGTGAGAAGCATGAATGTTTACAGCTGCATTGTTCATAGCCGAAAAGTGCAACACACTCGAGTGATGAACAGATACATAAAATAAATGTGGTTGTATGCACACAGTGAGACAGTCAGACACAGAAAGATGAGCCTTGAAAATATCATGCTGAGTGTAAGAAACCATTACCATCACCAAAGACCACATATTGCAGGCATTCACTTACATGACATGTCTAGAGCATGCAGGTCAACAGAAAGTCAGCACGAGGCTGCCTAAGGCTAAGGACGAAGAAGAAGGGATTGAGTAGGAATAGATTGTGCTTCTAATGGGTACAGGGTCTCTTTCAGGGTAATACATGTTCTAGAATTAGATTGTCACGGTGTTTGCACAGTGCTAAGAGTATACTAAACACGAAATGTACACATTGAACATAAATAAATGTACGTGGATTGCAACTCCATAAAATTGCCTTTTAAAGTGTTTTGGTTTGCTTTCATTTTGTTTTTGCTTTTGTCTTATCTCCAATTTGGGAAATGTTTCCAACTGGTACTAAGATACAACCAAGATTTCAGCTCAATGAGTCAAAAATCTTGATGGGGAAAAAAAGATCGCTGCATGTTTATTTCAGCTGCATTGTATTTGCTTTTAATAAAATTTGTTGAAAGCAACATCTGAGAGGTTAGTGGACCATTTTACTCTGTGGCCCTATAATAAGCTAGCTGTTATATGAAAGTGCCTGGCAGGGTACTACTTGTTGAGTGTGATTCAATGTGCAATGACTGTAAATCCATAATAAAGACAAGCTCATGGGAGGTCAGAAGCAGCAAAGTGTGATGAGAAATGTCAAGGACTGTCCTGACTCCCTGTCTGGAAATGGAGGCCTGAGCTCTCTAGCACACCTTCATCTCCCTGGTCCTCTCTCCTCAGTGGTAAAAATGAGAGTTCTGAAACAGACGGTCTCTGCAGGCCTTTAAGACACCAACTTTGTGAACCTGAGACTCCATCATGTATGCTAACGTTAGTGTTTGCTCATCAGCACTATGAGTGAAGATAAGCGTGGGTGAGATCTAAGCAAATTTTGCATGTGGGAATCCATTTTTAAAGCTAAATGCCAAAGTCTAATGGTTAATGGCCGTCAAGTATGGCCAGGAGCACTGGCCCTCCGCGGTCACCAGTGCCACCATTCTTTAAGAAAGTGGACCAATAGAATCAGAGGTTAGATGGGAGCCAAACAACAGTGGACCCTTCAAAATGAGGACCTTTGAGTGAGGCTATAATCTCATTATTACAGTCCTTAACTACATGCAATACCATTTTCTACTAAGAACAATAAGAACCCTTCTATTGTAGCATGGGTGTCTTACAGCTATTCCTGTTTAGAAAAAAAAAAGCAACCTGAAAATAATTAAATCCTTTATATCCTTTGTTTCCACATTGCTCATCTATTCTTTGTCATCTCCCTGAGGACATCGTGAGGTATTGTAGCTCAGGAAAAATGCAGGAAAGTCCTCCACTTCCTTTCTCATACTTCTTGTGGATGCAATGACAGTCCCCAGAGGGGTTTTTGCGTCACAACTCCAAATGTACAAGCTAAATCTAATTCTAATTGCTACTTACATTAGCTAATCTCACATTTAAATCACGTCGATGACATTTTATGGAGGCTGGGGAAATTGTTTAAGCAATTTCTGCTTATTTGAATGAATTGTAGCCTAGATGCGAGGCAAGGATGTTAAGTCTGAATCGCGTCCTCGGAAATTTCACCTCATTTATTTTACAGTGTGTGTAAAATGGTTGGGTGGTCTGTAAATTAAAACCTTTGGCTTTTATCTGAATAATATAGAATAAAAACTGTATTAAATGAATATAATTAAAATCTTAGTATGTTTAGGAATTACTATAAATGTATATACAGGATATTTCTCAGAGGTAGAGCATTTTAGGTCCCTACTAGATGTAGATATAAAATAATAGATACAGTGAATGCTTTCTCAAAATGAAAAAACTTCAAGAAAATACAGGCTTTCAGAAAGTGACAAAGACCACAGCCACTTAAAAACTAAACTAAAAATAATGAAGTATTTTTCATTGATTAACTGCTGGACACAGTCTAGAAACTTCCCCTGGAGTTGTTGCTGAATACGCTTTGATCACCATATTGAATGATAATGATATTTTTCTTCAAACTATCCAATTAGAAAGCCTCTCTTTTGTTTGTTGTGTGGTCTATCTGATTCTCAGGAAATAATATAGGGTCATGACTGTGAAAAAAAATCATTAAACATCACTGAATAGAATAAGCCTCCTTGTCGCCAATTCTAACTGAAGATGACAGTGATTATCAAAATAAATGACTTGGTATAAAAAGTATATAAAGGATTTAATTCCGCTATGACTGGCCTTATAGCCCCTCTGTCGACTGTACAAATTAAGGTTGTTTTCTTTTCCATCATATTTTTAGGATAAAAGTTAATATGATTTTATTGTTATATGTAGAATATAGGCTCTTTTATAGAACAATGCTTCTCAAATTTTTTCCTATCAAGTAACATTTATAGCAATTATAAAATTTAATTTCCTAGAGCTCCTTTCATAAGTAGCAGTTTTGCTTTTTCTTTCACCCTCTTCTCTTACCCCTCCTTTCATGTCTCCACTCCCTCTCAAAGTCATGATCACTGAATTATTGATGTGCGCGCGTGCGTGCGTGTGCGTGCGTGCGTGTGTGTGTGTGTGTGTGTGTGTGTGTGTTTGCATGCGTGCACGAGCACAAATCCTGAGAGTCCACTTGGTGTTGCTCTTGTGTACTTTGTTCAAGGCTGACTACTTGGATTGGCTACCCTATCAAAGGGCTCATCCCTGGAGAATATATCAGCCAATGGTTGTTTGTATCTTTTCACCTACGGGTCGCCCTTTCTCTCCTTGTTCTGTTTTTGTTCCATGTCCTGTTAAAGGCAGTTTTGCTTCTTATCAATAGCTCCGTCTTCTGTCTTCAGCTTTACTCTTATGATTCACCTTAGTGAGCTTGGTCCTTGTTCCTAACTCCTTTGTTTCCCCTGTCCGTTCTTAGTGCCTGTTGTAGAAGTAAAGACAAAATGAAAGGTTCAGATGGGTTGGAGCTTCTACAAGTTTCTGGTGTGTGACCACCTTTTTTTTTTTTTTAACTATGGTGAATACGGTAATCACTACTATATGTGTAGGTTCGTGTTTGAGTTCCTGCTATTTGTTTGAACATGTAACTGAAAAAAAAATATAGTTACTCTATTTAACTTGGGGGGAATTCTCAAAGACTTTTGCAGCTTAAGCCTTGTTTCTTTTAAAATAGTCATGGGGGAGGGGGTGTTGAAAGAAAGGGTATCCAAAAAAACGGGAGATGGGAAAATGAAATCTCCTAGATCAGTTCCACAGTGAATCTTAATCCTGGCTGCCCATGCAATCCCCCAGGCAACTATCCAGCTGGACGGTGACATATTTTGAGAGAACTTGCTTAAAACAAAACCTTGGAACGTACATTACTAAACATGCCCACCAAACACCGTACTTTATCTGGACATTGTGTTACTCCACCCATGTACCTTGCAGTCTTTGTGCAGGACAAAGTCAAGCCCTATCCCGTATACATTAGCTGCTCGAGCTTTGGGAAGACTAGATAAGGAAGTTTTGTACTGAACCATTCGAATGGCTCAATAATATGTTATAAGTCAAACACATATTTTGTGGGGAAAGAGAATTTATTTTGTCTCCAATAACCAGTAAAGATGCATCATTATCCAAGTTTTACACGATAAAAGATGACTACAGTTGATGTACACATAGTGTACAGAAATGTGCTGTTTTAAAATACAAGGCAAATAGGACTCTCTGAAACTTTAGGCCACAAGGCCAATTCAATAAAAATGAAAATATCTTGTAGCAGGTACTAAACTGCTGTAACAGGAGAAAAGTGAGCCCTTAAATAATAAGTTCACGAGCCTGAAGATGGCCACAGGTTAGCAGTTGGCAGTAAGATGAGAACTTGAAGGTGTATCATGACTATTGAAAACGAGAATGAGCTTTCCCAGACTACACTGCTGTCCATGAAGGTAAGCTATGTGTTTTGGTTTGATTTTTGATTTTTTAACTTTTGGACCCCTGGAATAAATTTTTTTAAAAAAGCAATGGCTATTATTATCAGATAATGGTAGATGTGTCTAAGAATTTGGTTACGTTGGCTGCCATTCACTCTTTTATCTTAAAGAATCTGACGTGAGGGAAGAGAGTAGATCATGATAAAGCACTTGCCTAGCGTGTGCAGAGAGCCCTGGAGTCCACCCCCATCACCACGCTTGGCTAGCATGTGCAGAGAGCCCTGGAGTCCACCCCCATCACCACGCTTGGCTAGCATGTGCAGAGAGCCCTGGGGTCAGCCCCCATCACCATGACAAGAGGACTAGAAAAGAGAGGAGAGCAGGTAAGAAAGGGAGCAGAGAATCAGAACCCTGAAAACATTAGCCCTCATATGGTAAAAATTAACAGATTAAACCTTAATGAAACCCACAGGTTAAAAATAAACAAAAGAGAAATAGGATCGGATTCAAGATGATTTACAAGAAGAAAGCACATCAAACTCTTTGGAGGCCCTATTGCTGCTCTAAGAGGAGAATGCATAGCCTGATAAACACAAGAGAGCACAAAACTGGTAAGACTGGGGCGTTTATTTCATGGTGCACAGAGAAAAATAACAAGTGAATATCCAAGAAAAGAGAATGCAGGAAATAAAGACACAGGACTAAATTTAGGATAGGCACACCAGTGAAACCTAACACTGGTTCCTAAGAGCCAATGAAAATGTTGCCTAAATGACAGAGTTGAGAAACAAGCCCAAAACTGACTCCCTAAGGCAAGATCTTGGGCCTTAGTCTGAAAGGCTACAGATATTCTGAAAGGCATGGTCTTAATATCTCTCTCTCTCTCTCTCTCTCTCTCTCTCTCTCTCTCTCTCTCTCTCTCTCCCTCCCTCCCTCCCTCCCTCTCTCTCCACCTCCCTTCCTTTACCCATCCCTTCCTCCCTCTCTCCCTCCACTGAAAATAATTGCTTAAGGCTTATGTGAAGTTCAATGTTATAGTCAACAAAAACTTTTTGATATTTTACACAAAAGGGGGAATTTTGTTAAACTGCACTGAATGGGATCATGAAAATTACTTTAAAAATAAATGTTGTCTTATAGTTACTAATATTATAGGTGACTTTAAATGTCTTGTATAAAATAAAACAATGTATCTTGTGTTTTTTAACAAGTATTAATTCAACAAATTCAGCCCTGGTTTCTCCATTTGCCCTGGAGTTTTTACATACCTCTTTGAGCCTAAATTCCAGGACAACTCCCCCAAGCAGAGGATCTCTGGGCACATTCCCAGACAAGCAGCTCCCGTCACCTGGTGTGTTACTTGGCTTTATGTTTCGGTGACAAAAAAAAAATCTCTTTCTGAAAGTCAACTTGGAGGAAAGGTTTAGTTCACCTCGTAGCTTCAGAGGCTTCAGTATAGTTCTTGACTGTTGTCGCTGGACCTGTGGTGAGGCGAACATCACGGAGAAGGCAGAGAGAAATGGAGACAACATACACGCTTTAAGGACACACACTAACGGTCCCTTCTTCCAACTAGGCCTCACTTTCCAGAGTTCCCATCACATCCTAAAAGCCCAGAAACATGAATCCATTTGTGTTCGCCGCTCTAGAGGAGGCAGACCTGGGAGAACGGAGGCAGACTAAAGTCTCATGCAATAGCCAACTTTATTCAGCGCCTCAGACAATTTACACTCCGAGGTTTAAGAAGAGTCACCTGAGCAAAGTGTCCAATCACAAAGATAAGCCACACAAGGAAACATGTTTTTCCATAGAGGCATATAAACACATAACAACAGCCAGCTGTAAAGAATAATCCAAAGTAAACCCACGCAGACCTGCTCCACTTGGGAAGGTCACGAAACATTTCTAGAACATTTCCAAGTTTTGGAGGAACTGGGCTCACAAAACATTTCTCTCATTTTCTTGGAGTTCTCTCCTGAGTACTCAGAATTCTCCTCACAGGACTCCATTCTTGGACCATGTTCCAACACATTTGTATGGTAAAATTCAACATGACCAATCATCTCCCAAAGTACAACTACACCCCTAATATCACTACGAGGGGGCAGGCAGGGGAACCAGTTTCCAGAATTCTTTCCAGACTCAAATCCTAACCCCCAGAACGGCTGGACACGCAGATTCTCGGGCTCCTCCTCGGGCCCACGGACTCCGACTCTAGCAGGAGAGGGGCTCCGAGACCTGGGTTTTAATGAGCCCAGGTGATTTTAGTGTATCTGAAGTAAAACAACAATTCCGAAGCAACTGTGGAAGCTCCCCAGGGCAGGCGCTCTGCTTATCACATCTGCAAATGTTGGCAACTTATTCGGAGTTTTAATGGCTCTGGCCAAAGTGGGAGACTAATTATCAGAGAAAGAACTTCTGGACGCTCACAGCAGAGGAGTTTCTACATTTGCAAAAATTGGTCGGAAATCAGCAGTTCCCAGCACACAGCAAGAAATGACAAGGAATGTAATGAGCTGATAATGCTAAGATATACTCGCCTGTGCATTTGATCATTCTCCTGGGTAGACTTGCCCTGCCCCTCAAAAAGGATATTAGCAAGAAAAATCGTGAAGAAGTGAGCCCTGAGCTCGAGGCCACCCAATTAGAAAGTGACTTGGTGGAATAATAAGATGTGCCCGCACTTTATCACCAATTATCCCAGGATGATGATGACTAGATTTGTTTTGTACCCTTTCCTCTCTTATTCCTGCACATATGTAGAGAAGAAAATGAAGAAGAATGTGTCCCCCGAGCTTCTGCCAGCTGCTACACAGCATGGTGTCAGCAGATCCAAGTTCCTCCGGAGTCAGAAAACGTGGGTCCCTTAGCAAAATGGGGCAGAACATTTGCCTTCTCAATTTTGTTTTGGTTTTGCTTTTTAATTTTAAATAATGTACTGTGTGCGTGTGTGTTTTTCCTTTCCAAGTCAAACAAAAGATTACACTTGAGATGAGTACTGGGTACAGGGGCATGACTGAGCAGAGGGGAAGAAAGGAAATTATGTGGTTTTCAGCTATTACTACTTCTCCCACTGGAGTACACAGGAAATGGAATTTTCCAAGGAACCGGCTCTCTCCCCCTTGCCGGGCCATTCTGGAGCAGTGGGCGAGAGGGCAACACTCTGAAATGGATCCAACTATCGGATGCGGGTGACTCTTTACCTGCCTGTTTTGAAATTGCATCTTTGAAACTGTATAGACAACACATGCCCATTTATAGTGAAACTGGGATATAAAGATTATATCTGAACCGTCAGGATTTAATGTAGCTAAGTGTGTAAGAGGCACTTGAGGAGACACCCTCAGCTGTGTTTATTTCTGTGCAAACCCTGTGCTGGGAATAGTGGGCAGAAAGGACAGATGAAACACTTACCTATTCCATATCACAAGTATACATTTGTGTTTTCAATGTAGATGAGAATCTGCATCTGCACACTGTCTGCGCATCTGTCTACGCTACCACCTGCATTCTGACTCGACCTTTGATCCAAGCGGGGCTCCAGAGGAATTCCAGGCTCTGCAGGATGGGGTCGTCCTGCACCAAGAGAGATTAGGTAGCAAGGGAACAGTGCAGGCATCATACAGAGACGAGAGAAGCACCAGGAACCGCAGACCTGCCCACGGGGGATGAAGCTAAACTCCAGAATGCTTGGCTGCTTTTCTTCCCACTTGTTATAAAGCCTGCTGGTTGGAGATGGTGGGTGGGGGCTGTAAATGTGGGAATGTCAATCCGCATCCTCCCCAGACTGCTCGCTCTCTAAATAAAGTGCAGTTCAAAGACTCTGCGCTCCCTGTTGGCATTTGCGTTTATGAGCAGACCTGGCTCCGGGATTCAGTAACATTGAGTCCTTAGAGATGGTGTCAGGTGCATGGTACATGGCTTGGCACAAGCACCCATGACTGGGAAGATGCATCTAAAGAAATGATAAAAAAAAAAAAAGCTCAATTGCTGAGTGGTCCCAAGAATAATGGTGACCATGATGGAACATTCAGCACCAAGTTGCTTGTGTTGTGACCTCAGCTGTGCCCTCCTCTGCCAAGGTTCCCACCAAATTCCCAAGCCCCATTCTCCAGGCTTCATCTTCCAATCAGTGCTGTGTGCACCACTAAGCACACAGTGGAGCTTTGGAACATTCTCTATAGTGATTTTTTTTTAACCTTTCGAGGATAAATTTGAATTTTAGAAGACATAAAGGAATTTTGAAATAATAAATGGCACTAATTAATATCAGAATTAGACACAAACACACACACACACACACACACACACACACTCACACCACAGGTTTCCTGCCTGAGAACATAAGCGGTCAGAAAAACTGTGTTGAACAAGTGAAACTGAGAACTGAGGTCATTTTAACATTTCTTGACCTCTCTCTTCAAAGAGATGAAATATTCATTTGATTGTTTATTCATTTATAAATTAAATTCGGTCTCATTACTGCTTACCTAGTGTGAAGCCTGTCTGAGCCCTGGCAGAACAGGACCTCATGTTGATGCTCAGAATCCTTTATAATTAAGAGGAAACCTGTGTTCACAGACTCACGACTTAATTAAATTAGACCTCGTAAGTACAACTCTATTTTGCTCTGCCTAAAAATATATTACCCAGGCTATCATAATAACTACATGGCTTTGCCCTGACAATTGACCTCCATAAACAAAGCGTCATCTTGAAATAGTATTTTGTGGCCATTAAAACAAACAAAAGTCTAATTATTTGTTTTCTGCTACCATACATGTTTACATTTCTCAAGCCTATCTATTTGTAAATTTCCAAAACTCACCAGTGTTGAAATACACATTTTCATCTTACTCTATTGCCACACAATTCCCCAGTTAAATATAAATAAAATGTGCACTTTGATAGGCTTTGTAGCATTATTCAACCATCACAACCATGATTTAAGAGACACTAACAACGGGTTGAAGAAACAGCTCAGTTGCCAAGAGCACTTGCTGCTCTTGCACAGGACCTGAGTTCAGTTCCCAGCACCCACAGCAGAAGCTCACAGACACTTGTCACACCAACTCCAGAGAATCCAATGCTCTCTCCTGGCCTCTGAAGGCACCTGCACACACTGGACATAAACACATGCATGCACACACACACACATTGTATTATAAAATCTAAAAAAAAAATAAACTTTAAAAAAAAATAAAGCATCTTTTTACATCGTGTGTGTGTGTGTGTGTGTGTGTGTGTGTGTGTTTCTGAGGCCTACTGACTGGAATAAGTTCTCTCTTCCCATCACATGAATTTTGGAATTCAAACTCTGGTAATCTGGTTTGGCAGCAAGGACCTTTACTGGTTGAGCCATCTTCCTGGCCCCAAATTTAAATATCCAGATGCTTTCTCATTTTATGAAATCAAGACTGACACTTGATTTTAAAATTAGGTAAAATGAGAAACCACAAAATGTGTATGGCATATCTAATATTAATCATTGTCATTTAAGTCACAAGTAATATCTAGTAAAAAAAAGTTGTCCTTAGAAGCAATTATATCATTATTTCTCATGGAATAATAATTCTACTTACTCATTATTATTCTATTGTTGTCTTTTGGTTCATGTTCAACATATGATCAAATTTAGGGCTTTGTTCATCACTATTGGCTATGGATTTGAATTCTATCTCTTCATTTATTTCCCTTTTTAAAGTGAAGATCAATCCATTTAATTTAGAATATGTGATTTATACATTATTTATAATTTGTTTTCTGATAAGTCACCATCTAAATATCCCACCACTCTGTCTTCTTATAAATGAATTCTTATAAATCAATTGCCTGAGAAATGATTGACAAGCTATATTCATGACAAGTTTTAAGACTCAAGATTTCCTATAGCAGAAGGTTTTCTATAAAGAAACAGATAGGAAATATTCTGGGCCTTGTGGCCATATGGTCTTACTCACAAGTGTTCAATCCTATGCTATAATCACGCCAAAACCTTGCTGTGAAGATCGGGAGCTGCATCCATGAAACCCCCAATAATGTGGGGGCCTGAATAAGACCTACACAATGACAACACGGCTTGACATGCCGGTGCGGGGGGAGCGATTCCACAAGACCCTACCCCCAAATTAAAAGCTACAGGCAGTCAAGGGCTTCTGAGAGAGGGAGAATCAGTCTTTTCCAGGGTTGAGCGACTTGATATTATCCATTCCCAAGTGGTCAGCCTTAACCACAAATGTATTGTGCCACTGAGCAGCAGCAAATAAACTCAGAAGGTGAGATATATGTGTGTGTACAAAGATGTACAATTGTTATTACATGTATGTATAACCAATAAAGAGGCTATTAATTTGAGAGAAGAGGTTATTAAAAAACAACAAAGCATAATTTTCAAAACATTGAAAGCCTGACTCTGATCTAAATATAAACATGTATGAAAGATTCATTTTATTCATTAATGTGGGAAGAATTAATGCGTACGATAAGATGGCAAAGGTGAGTCCAAAGGGTGGAGGAAATGGAAGAATATTATCACTGACAAAGAGCTTGCAAAACAAATGCCAAAATACATAGACAACTTGCTGGTATCCCACACTAACTGTGACCTCTGGCGTTTCCCTTTCCACTAAACAGAATTTACCAAATCCTGGTCAGTTCTGTGTTAGTCTCCATCCCCCTACAAAGTTAAAAATATGCCCGCCATTAGCATCTACCGATTCAATGAGTGAAAACCCCGGGAGCGAATAATCCTGTGTACCTCTCTTACACACTTTTGCAGCATGGCTAGTTCCAAGTTTGGGCTATCCATTTCTTAACACTTTTTACTCCCGCACTAAACTGCAAACAGTGACTTTTCTGTGAAAAAAAAAAATCTTTTCAATTATCTAAGACATGCCCTGATATCACATCTTTCCCAAATGAATTTCAGCATTTTGCTACTAAGTTCTATGGTAAAAGCATGACTTTCCATCCTTACGGCTCAGTGTTTGGAAGTCAGGGCACCCTCAGCATGCAAGTATGTGTGTACACCTGAGAGAGAACTGCACAGTACAGGGTGGCTCTACTACCATCTCTCAGCCTCCTGACCTTCAACCAAGGTTATTTGAATCTTACCTCCCATCAAAAGTTGGAATGAGTGGTCCCCTTTCTTAATCAGAACAAGCTTATAACTACATAGAAAGTAAAGAAGGACTTAAGACTTCTAAAAGTTAGATTCTGAAAGCCATATAGCTTTTTTTTTTCTCTGTTTCCTTGGTGCCAAGGAGTTTGGAAAACATCCAATGTGCTGTAAGGAAGTCCTAATTCGCCCCAACACAAGGACCACACAGAGAGACCTCACCCAAGTCTTCCAGTTCAGGTCACAACTCCAAATGGCACAAAGAACCACACTGCTATGGTGGCTCACACCTGTAATCCCATCACTAAAGAACCTGCAACAGGATTGTTGAGATTTCAAGGCCAGCCTGGGCTACAAGAGTGAGACACTCTCTTAAAACAACAGAACAAAAGACCCGTCCAGATGTTTTAGTTCTCAGCCTGGGAATGATGTCGGGCTCACCCACCTTCCCAGATGAGGACCCCGACTTGGCAGAATTCCATCAGACATATCTATTGTTCCATGTTCAAATTCATAACCAATAATATAGTATGCTTGAGAGATAGTAACATTGTCTCTTTTTAAGGAACAATGTGCCATTATAGACCAAAACTCCAAAAAAAAAAAAAATCATCCAGGTTGATTTACGGTAAAAACTTCTTTTAAAAGTCTATCGAATTTCCAATATTAAAAGCACCTTTCTATTCTAGCTGCACTCTATATATTTACTGTGACTTTAAAACACAAACACAAACACACACACACACACACACACTTCTTGGTGCTTATGTAGAAACTGCACCTCTTCTAGCAAAGGCTGACTTGTGCCTCGTGACTATGTGTGTGTGTCTGCCCCCAGTGCTAAGAAGGGAAAGTTACAGGAAGCTCACTGATGGATTCTACGCTTAGGTCAGCCAAAGAGGGAAGAACTTTAAGTCCTGTTAGCATGGCTTTTAGCAATAAAACACCTCTGAGCTAGTAAAGAAATTCTCACCTATGTTCTTCTTTTCGAAAGCACTTCTGCAGAAAATATCCTATGATAGAGTACTATGGGATGTCCTCCCATCCAGTGTTACAATTGCCATTAACTCTCATTACCTTTGAGGCCAGCAAGGCAGGTAGGTTGTCCCTAACACACAACCTCAGGGAGTAATCTTCCTCAGTCTCCTCACTCTTGAAGCTGCTGTTAGTCCAAAGCTTACCAATTTGTGTTGTTGTTGTTGTTAAGGTGGAATAAAAACTTCACGCTTAGGAAGTGACCTGGCAACAGAGCCCGTGCAGATTTTTACTAACAACCGCAATCTCTTATTAGTGTCTTAACCCTCAGATCCTTCAACAACTCTTTTTACATTCATCCACCTTACCAAGTTTTCCAACTACGTGTTTCATCTTAATTTTCAAAGAAAATATATTTTGCATTTATATTTCACAAGGATTTTTGTAATCTCTGGCTGAATTTTCCAAACAATAATAGGCGTAACTACTGTTGTAACTAGATTTCGGGACAGCCTCCAGTGGCCCTCTCTTGAATTATACACACTTTAATACAGTCCTCTTGCGTGCTGACTAGGGTTGAGCTGTCTAACTAACAGAACATCTCAGAAATGACTATGCATGACTTATGACGCTATCATAGAAAGCATTATGGTTTTTATCTTGTCCTCGCTAGGATGACCCACTTTGGGATGAGCCGACTGTCAGGTCATAGAGGCACTCGGCCAGTCTATAGAGATGACTCCACAGCAAGAAGAAAAGGCCTCCTGCTGACAGCCATCATCGGCTTTTCAACTGCAAGCCTGAGTCATATTAGCATGACTTCCATCAACCGCAGACAAGTACTCCAGGCTGGCCTCAAACTCACAGAGATTCACTTGCCTCTGTTTCCCGTGTTGGGAGCAGTGAGACCTCAGATCCTGAATTTCTTGTAATCCCCTGATTTGAGTGCCTACAGCTGCTCTGAGCACGAGACCTTCAGGAGTTCCTGATGGCAGGAGAGTGGTTTCTGGTGGGTTTGGCTGGGGCGTGGCTATCTCTATATAATAACTCAATAAAGGGGGCATTCTTGGGGAATTCAAGGATGACCCGTGTCGCTGTCTCTCTGTCTGTGTGTGTCTGTGTATTTTAACCTCCAGCCCCTTGCCCGAAGCTCACGAACTGGGTGCCAGTGCACAGAGCGCAGACATGGGGGCGCGGTGCACGGCAGCCCGAGTGCTGGGATTAAAAGCAGGTACCACCATGTCTGGCAATTCATTCTTGTTTTTAAAACCATTAAGCCATTAAGTTTTAATCTGTTATGAACTAAAAACTAATGTGAGTAGTACAAACGGGTTTAGGAATGGACACCCACTACAACTGACATGAACAGATTTGCAGTTAAATAAAATTAGCAAACGGTTTGGGAATAAAATTCAATGCTATGTTAGAAGACAACCAACAACTGGCTCTGGTTACTCAACACTATGCAGTGGGCATGCATCGGTATACTTCTATGGAGGATACAAACAGCATGGTTTACCCAGCAACTTTGCTAATCAGCAGTCCATGAAGAGAATGTCAACCCACCAGGATATCTTTGGGATGATTGTTGTTTCGTTGTTGTTGCTTTTTTTCCGAAGAAAATACTTATGCAGGTTTTTTTAGTTCCAAAATTCCCCCTCCACTGAACTGTCTATGACAGCGGCTGGAATACCTCGATATGTTTGTTCCCTTTTCTAGGGCTTACGAGACGTGTCCAGTTGAAGCAGCTGACCAAACTACACACCTGCCACATAGTGCAATGGAGACCATCTCTGAGACCTCAGTCCCGCTTTTCCCTATCTCATATGCCTGGACACCCTCTTTGGGATGAGAGATGGATGGAGAAACAACTCCGGAACATCAGCGTCCTGGGCTGACTTTAATCATGAGCCCATACCATGACTTGAACAGAAACATTTTACAATGCAGACTCACCCATGAAAGAGAGTAACGACAACATGCAATAAGATGTTTTATGATGCCTAATACCGTGGGAATTTACGGACAGGTATATGTGAGAGGAATCCCAGACCCAAGACGGAAGCTGGGTTCCGTCCTCCGTGCAGGGTATGAGGGGCCATATCACTAGAGACTAGAGGAGTTCCCCGTCTTGTTCATTTCAGAGCACGTCTACAAGCAAGGAGCAGAAGGAATATCTGGGTTGCCTGCAGTGGGACAGGGTTGTAGCTAGTGGTTGGGAAGAGCTGTGCCGAGGGGAAGGAAGTGGAGGTGACACTTCCATAGTGGTTGATAGTTAGCAGGTTGAGTACCAGAGAGCAGCTCACCAAGGGGTATTTGGGGCAGGGGAGGGAGTTGGAAATACCAGGGCAGACAAAAGGCCTGGAGTGTGCTACATCCAGGTGGCAACACTTTCAGCTTGTCTGCCCTTGGTTGTGAGGAGACTAAGAGACTTTGGCTTTTGGAACAATGGCTGGGGCAGAACACTATCAGTCTGCACACTCACCACACTCACACCACTGTGCAATGGAAATAGGAGTCCCTTCTTTCTGAGGTGTCTTCACAGCATCCGTGAGACTGTAGGAAGAGACACAACATAGAAAAATTGGGAGCACCGTTAAAGTATCCTCCTGGCTTTCTCCAAACTTTGGGTGCTTTTTCTCTACAGGGATCACAGCTCAGATCTGAACAGACCACTAAGCCAAGAATGCCATATTTTTCTGATCTTTCTATTGTCTCTGTTTGAGATAACAAGAATTGTATAAAAAGAATTTTATGAAAAGGTAAGTCCCTTTTCCCATGAGACCAAAAACGACCTCTACTTGTTCTAATCCAACTCATCCTTCCCAGAGTGACCAAACCTACCACACTCTGAAAGAAATTTTACTCTTATTTATTTGGGGGGGGGGGGTCCTATAGCCTCTTTTGCTTATGAAGTCAAAACTAATACAAAATTTTCTTTTACTCAATTTTAAGATATACAAAATTTGAGAGAGCCCTTGCTTCTTTTGATCATTTGAGCTTTTCATGCTGCCAGCACTGTTTAAAACAGCCTATACTATAGTAACAAAAAGTCAAACACAGGCAGTTTCTTTCATGCTAGTTATAAAAACCCTGAATCCACTCCTGTTCCCTCAGTTTCTCATTCTCCAATCATGGCTACCAAAAGGTGTCTTGATCAGACCAGGTATAAAATCATGTACATAAATTTTCAGAAGGGGGTATATATTTCAAAATCACTTATATTACAGTTAGAATCTTAATCTTCACTAGGAAATGAGAACAAATGGATGGATAAATGTATGAATAAGTTAGAAGATGGGATAGCAGAGAAAACATTGGACTAGAAAAGATACAAGCTTGGAACCTTTAGGGAGGCTTATGTCATGAAATACTCAATGACTTTAACTCTATAAACAACTTTCCATTATCTGTCCTTAAAAGATAGGAATAAAATGATTCACTCTATGAAAAGTAGGGCACTGAGAATTTTTGCAACACTAAAAAGAAAGAAAAAAATAAAACTGCTGCCAATGAACTCCAATACAGTCATTGAATTATGCATCTTAGTTTGAGAGATATTGAAATATGGATTTTTAAAAAGCAAGACTTAAAAGTAAGAAGATATAGAAGAAGAGATGGTTAAATTCTGTGGGAACTTCTTCAGCCAATAGCCTTAAGAAACTCATGTTTCTGGGAAGGTACTATAAACAAAGGTCACCAGCCATTCAGGCTGCACAAGAACACAAAACAGCTAGCAAACCTTCAAAGGTACCAACAGTTCTACCTTTAAAATGGTCAACTGAGGAACCAATATGGGTTAAACAATGACCTTTGACAGAAGAGAAACTGCAAGCTTTAGAAGAGCTGGTACAGGAGCAACTAGATGCTCACCATATTGAAGAATCAACCATCCCTTGGAGTTCTCTTGTATTTGTTGTTAAAAAGAAATCTGAAGGGCTGGAGAGATGGGTCAGTGGTTAAGAGCACTGACTGCTCTTCCAGAGGTCCTGAGTTCAATTCCCAGCAACCACATGGTGGCTCACAGCCATCTATAAGGAGACCCGGAGCCCCCTTCTGGCATGCGGGCACACATGGAAGGAATGCTGTACACATAATAAATAAATAAATCTTTAAAAAAAAAAAGAAAGAAAAAAGAAATCTGAAAAATGGAGAATGGTGACAGGTCTAAGAGCTGTCAATAAAGTAATTCAACCTATGGATCCTCTATAATCGGGAATTCCTTTGCCTTCCCTATTACCTAAAGAATGGCCTCTTATAGTTATTAATTTAACAGATGGTTTCTTCACTATGCCTTTACAAGAAAAAGACAGAGAAAAATTTGCCTTCACAGTGCCTACTTATAATAATTCTCAGCCTACTAGGAGATATAGATGGACTATCCTCTCACAGGGAATACTCAATATCCCCATCCTGTGCCAATATTTTGTGAGTCAGCCATTGGAAATAATACATAAACAATTTCCTAAATCTATAATTTACCATTACATGGATGACATCTGTTATCTGATGTAGATACTTTAGAAAGAATTTTGAAGAAATAATGTTTTTCCTAAATGGGGATTACAAATTGCTGCTGAAAAAAAATACAAAAAGTAGATTCTATCAATTACCTAGGTTATTAGATAGGTTTACAGAAAATTAGAACACAAAAAGTGCAAATTAGGAGAGACTGATTGCAGACTCTTAATGACTTTCAAAGATTGTTAGGAGACATTTTCAATCTAAGACCTGCTGTTGGGATAACACCTGATCTAATAATTTATTTAAACAAAACTTTAGATGGTGACAAAGACTTAAATACTCCCAGGGAATTAACAGCTGACACTGAGAAAGAATTAACTTTGGTTGAAGAGAAATTACAGAAGGCACATGTGAATTGGGTGGATCCAAATCTTAATTGCATTCTAGTCATATTGCCTTTCAGAATTTCCCCTACAGGAATTTAATGCAGAAGGAAGATGCTATCTGAGAATTGATCTTTTTACCACATAAACTGAGTAAAAAATTTAAAACTTATGTGAAAAAGTCTCTGAATTAATTATAAAAGAAAAATTGAGTCTATGTCAACCAGCAGGACTAGACCCAGAAGAGATTATAGTAGCTTTTACTAATGATGAAATTAAAAATTATGGGAAGACAATGAACCTAGGCAAAGAGCCTTGCTAATTTTTTAGGAGAGATTAATAGCAATTATCCCAAAAGTGATAGAATTAACCTTATAAAGAGAGTTACTTGAGTCCTTCCCCACATTGTATACAACACACCAGTAACTAGAGCCCATAATTCTATACTGATGCAAATAAATCAGGAAAAGCAGATTACAAATCAGAAGATTTAAGTAAAATGGAACAAAGCCCTTATATCTCTGTCCAAAAGTCAGGATTATATGCTATTTTCATGATACTAAGGGATTTTAAAGAACCTCTCAATATAGCTACTGATTTGCAAAAGAGTTGTTTTGCATATTGAAACCACTGAATTTATAGCAGATGATACAGAATTGACTTTATTATTCATTCAGGTTCAAGATATAATCAGGAATAGGCTTTGTCCCATATACATAAGACACATGCGATCCCATACAGGTCTGCCAGATCCTCTAGCACATGGTAATACAGAAATTGATTAATTATTGATTGTAAATGTACTAAAGACCTCAGAATTTCATAAAAAAAACATGTTAGTAGCAAAGGTTTAAAAAAGATATTTCTATTACATGGCAACAAGCTAAGGAAATTATAAATAAATGTCCTACTTGCTCTTTCTATAACCAAATACCATTACCTGAATGGAGTAGCCCAAAAGGTACTCAAAGGAATGAGATCTGCCAGATGAATGTGTTGTACTTACAGAATTTGAAAAATCAAAATAAATACACCACACCATTGACACTTTTTCAGGTTTTCAATAGACAGCTGTTTTGAACTCAGAAAAGGCTGACTCAGTAATCATGCATTTATTAAAAGTTATGGTCATCATAGGTAAACCTGTACAAATAAAGACCAATAATGGTCCATCATATGTCTCTAAGAAAATGAAACTGTTTTCTGTTTATTATAATATAAAGCATATTGCAGATATACCAAACAATTCTACAGGCCAGGAAGTTATAGAAGGATTAAATCAAACTATAAGGGATAAGTTAAACAAACAGAAAGGATAGAAAATACCCCCAGAAATAGATTGCATAATGCTTTATTAACCTTGAATTTTCTTAACTAATGAGAAAGAAACAATGACAGCAGAGAGACATTGGATAATAGAAAAAACTTCTGAATTAAATCAGTTGGTGAATTTCAAGGATGTGTTGACATCAGAATGGAAACCAGGAGATGTGCTATGTTGAGGAACGGGTTTCGCTCTTGTTTTCACAGGAGAATAAAAACTATGGGTACCTTCAAAACTAATAAATATTTGAAAAATAGAAACCTCTTGAGAAAGAAATGAGAGTTCATCCACAGAGGTGACAATCATACAGGTGGTAAGGAAACCATATAGGGTTGGGGCAGGGTTCTGTTCTTGTCTTTGCAGGAAAATACCCATCTTCAAAAATTCAAGAGACCTTGGACATCTAGATGCCTAAAGAAGAAAAGATAGCTATCCAGAAAGAATCACCAAGCAAAGAGAAATCTGACTTATGGTGACATATCATCTGCAGGGTAAAATTTGATTACCTAAACATGTATGTATCGCTACTTAAAAATCAAAGCTGGCTTTGGAGTTGGACAATGGCTATCCTTCTCTAAATCCAAGCATGTTGTTAAAAGAAAAACTCAGAGTTTCTGTCTCATATAAGGAGCCATCTTGTATGGGACAGCCAGAAGAATGAATTTAGGAAAGATTTTACTTTTCCTCATAAATATTTTGTCTTTGTCATACCTTTCATTGAATATATGTCTATATATGAATGATGTTTAAGTTTTCCACAATGAACAACAAATATTCCTGCAGTTATCTTTGAAGTTTCCAGGAAGAAGAAGGGGTCCCACAACAATGATTCCACCTGTTGATATGACATCATAGTGCTAATAGTGCTACTTTAAGATCAATTTTGGGTACCAGCTGCTCAAAATGATTCCAACTTGGTTAGCTGAAATGGTGCACCTCCTTACATTCTGGCCAGAACTTCAAATGAGAAAGCCCCTACTGACTACTCAGAGACTCTTTGCAATTATACCAGACAGTAATCTTGAAACTTAACCATCATTTTAGTTTTACAGGATTCCATAGAAAGAACATCACTCCTATAACAGCTGGAAGTAATTCTAGAAGACAACATCCCCTCTCCCAGCTAAGTTTGTCCTTAGGGTTAAGAACATCAATTAGGGGTTGGTTTTAACTGGTTGGAGGTTGGGATGGAAATTATGTAGGCTCAGGGATCTCCATTGGGGAAAAAAAGGAAATTGAGTGGGATAATAGGTAGATTAGTGTGAGCTTACTCACACTAATAATAGTGAGTAATAGAATAAATAGTTGTGAGAATAAATAATTGTATTACTTATAGACAATTTACATTGGTATAGATTAAAATAGATTTAAATTATATTTGTTATATTGAATATGCTCCTATTTCTGTTTACAATATTTGTAAACCTATGCAATGTTATTTTGTCATATTGTATGCATGCATGGTTCTACCTCTGCTTAAAACATTTTGTATATTGATACAATTTTAAGATATATATATTATATTGCACAATACATTTCTACCTCTGATCAAGATACTTATACATTGTTTATACTTTGAGGTCATTGTCCTCATTTGCTGCATAGTTGTTTAAAGATTGTCTAATATTCTAATATGAAGCCTTAGTCTTTAAGCTATATAGGTATTAATAATTACAGGTCAATAGTCATCCATGTTTGTCATCCTTATAGTCATACTAATCAGGTTCTTTAGATACATAGAGATTGTATTCCACATAAATAAATAATCTTCAACCATGTCAAAGAACTGTAGAATATGGCATTTAGAAAACTCGGGATTCTGTTGACTTGAGACACAATTGCTCTTGGCAGCACTGATCTATTCCTGAAAGAATGGGCATCAAAAACACTCCACTTAGAGTTTGTTGTCTTCTTGGCAAAACTGGCCTTTGGGCAGAGAACTGCCCCTGCCTCAACCACTGACAAAATGCTTGGTGTCTGGACTGGACAAAAAGGATACAAGAAAAAAGACTCGCCAAACCTTGCCAAGACAGAGTAAGATGGTTTTGAAAATTTTCCTGTCTCTGAAATGGTCTGTCAGTTACTCTACGCCTTTGTCAAAGTTGGTTGTTCCAAGGTTGCAAATGAGACTTTGGGTGATTGCCCAGGTAGACAGTTGTCTCTGTCATTTATTGCACATTTTGGACATTGCTTAATTGTACTTTCTGTTTATTCAAGTAATATTATTTCCCTTTTTGGGTCTTTGATGGGGTTGAAGACTAAATAGTTGTAGTTACTTTCCTTTCATGGATTAGTGAAGCCATTTCTAATACAAGACTTAGACCCCTAGGATAGAATAATTATTGAAGCATTTAGCATATGTTTCATGCTTGATATAGTTTACACTGGTTGTACAAAACTATATACTGGGTTTGGAATTCTTTTATTTAGACAAAGTGAGGAGATGCTGTGGGAATTCCTTCAGCCAATAACCTTATACAAAATCCTCAAAGAATTAATAAAAATGGTTTTTTAAAGGCCTTTTCACAGCATAAATGAGTAAGCCCCAGGATTCAATTATACTAGAGATACCAAAATGCTTTACAAGTGAAAATATTGAAACAAGAGCTTCTGAGATGATTTCTAATATAATTTTTTAGCATTTCTAACTTCCAGAATACATTATAGGGGAAAAAAGGGCACCAAACTGTATAATTTTGAAACAAGTATTAAGTGTTCCCAAATGTCACAACAGTCCAGTAGGGCAGTGAAAAAATGAGAAGCCATGTACAACTGGAACCCTGGAAATGTCACTGGTGGCTGTAAAGGCTGCTGAGCAACATGCCCGGGCAGTAAAGGGCAAGGACAATGCTGTGTCCTGTGGCAGAAAGACTGTGTCCAGTGTGTCATGGAAGCACAGGCCACTGCCGAAAGATGTCTTGTAAGAAATCTTCTCCAAACGAAAAAAGGAAGAAAAAAGTGGTGGTCTCTGGGCCCATTTTAATTTTACCTAAAGAACAGAAACACACAACTTGTCAAGTTCATCCTTCACGCCACCTACAAACTGATGGTGTGCTCAGAGACAGAGAGGGAAAAATCCACACGTGAAAAAAAATATAAAGCATGAATATGAATATTAAAATCCCATCCTTTTGATATCTATTAAGATAAACAGAGGACCCAGAATACAATAGTGTTGTTCTTGTACATGTGTTTTAGGATTGAATAGTCAATCAGGCAGCTTGACTCTGAAGAAAACAATCCTCTTTTTCAGCAGCCATTGACTGACAATAGCTCTACACCTAGGGGTGAGACCTTGTAGATTTTCCATCTATGTTGGCATATCAGAAGGGTGGTGCACACACGTGCGTGCATGAGTGTGTGCATGTGTATGTGTGTGTGTGTGTGTGCGTATGTGTGTGTAAAACAACAACTACAAAAGAGAAGATCATGAATTTGAAAGGGAGTAGAGGGGAACATAAGAGTTAAAAGGGGAAGAAAGATGGATGGAAGTAAATACTCAAAAGTTTAATGAAAAAAATCTTAGCATCTGAGTATATGACCAACATTAATAGATTAGAATTCAGCTCCTGTTTATGTCTACTCAAAACTCTGCATGTTTATGAAGTTAGAGTCTACTTACAATCCATAATAAACTAGCCATACATGGCCGCACACAACAGTAATCCCAGCACCCAGGATGCTGAAATGGGAGCATCACTGTGAGGCTAAGTCAAGCCCAAACTACAGTGAGAGATCCTGTATCAATTGTTTTTTAATCAAAAATATTATCAGGGAATTTGAAATAATTTAAGAGATGCTTATTTAGTATTCTTATTTTATATTAAGACAGCTAAGAAAATGTCCACATGCACGTGACACCCACACACCCACACACACACACACTTGTGATTAGAATTTGAAAGCAAGCATCAAGCCACAAGTCAGGTGATCTTCAATCTAATGGGATAACTTGTTGCTTTGTAGCAGCTCTTAAAACTCAGTTTTCCAAGTCCTAAAACTGTCATTAACACCAATAATGATACAAAATGAGAGTATGATTTATATAACTGTACTCAATACAATTGAAAAGGCCATTTATTGTGATTGATGTATTCACTGAATTCAAAAGGCAAATCATTGAAGATCCAGGCTTCCTGCGGGAGTAGGAGATTAACTACATGGAAATCAAAGAAACGCTAAGGGAAACACCGAGTTCACATGTGGAGAAAATATTAAAAGCCTCTCACTGCCGGCAATAAGCTCAGGCAATGCATTTGTGGAGCCAGTTCTAACATTCATTAAGTGTTATGAAAAGGAGCAGAGCAGACCCAGGGGCTCAGGATATCAGGCTGCTGGCAGCAAAATGAAAACCAATAATAAAAGGACCACTCTTGAAACAGAGCACAGGGACCATTCATCAACGCCAGCAATCCGGCAATGCCCTCGAGGGACCCACCACAAGTGAGCCTCGTGAAAAGGTGGAAAGAGAACGATAACACAGTGTCAACCTGAAAAGGATCCAAGATTCCAAGAAGCACTGGGATCCTGATGTAACAGTGTGGAATATGCAAGTAGGGTGGCCATCCTGAAGATGCTACTGGGGAGACTTCAAAAGCATCTGCACCTAGAAAGAATCCTTTTGTACTGCCAGTTCACAGAAACCCTTGCTGCCCCTCTCTTTAAGGGCCTTTTAAAGTGTTTCTATTAGCTGGGAAATGTGAATTGTCATTTCTAGTGGTCATCAAAGGATGCTCCCTCAAAGGATGCCACTATGCTACCTTCTTTGCTGATGAACACATCTTCAGAGGTCATCTTAAATGGCAGCTCCTAGTGACATCTCCCTCCAACTTCCCCGGGACACTTACCTCTCCTCTTCAGCTCTGTACTGTATGACATTGATTTCCTTGTCTATATTTAGATGTAGACGTGGCTGCTTTCCTCCCTGAGCTGAGGTCCTTTAAGAGTTACAGCCGTCACCCTTCCTGCCTCATTTTCTAGCCTTTGGTATCAGACATTAGGCTCCACAGTAAGCTGAATAAATAGAAGGGTTCTCACTAGGTGGAGAGCTAACTAGTCTTTCTGAGGAGATGTCCTACAGCCTGAATACATTCTGTTGAGGGTGTTAACGTCACAGTAGCGGTCCTGAAGTAAAAGTACAATACCAGCGTTGGCACTGGACGGTTTGATCAGATCCTGAACATATCTCGGACAAAAGCAGTGCTCAAGAGGTCCATGAGGACAAACGAGGAAGTAGGGAGTAAAGGCACAGGGGCAGCAATGAGGAGGAAGGGAAGAGCAGTGAGGAGATTTTAACAATAGTAAGTCTTTTAAACCATGAACGTGTGAGGTCTTTCCATTGAGCGAGGCATGGAATCAGCTTAAATGCCTCTGAACAGATGCAGCAATTCTTTTGTTGTTTTGCTTTGCTTTGCTTTTAAAGGAAAGAGTGACGAAGAGGGAAAGAGGGAAGAAGAACGGAGGGGGCAAGGAGAGAGGAAAGAGACAGAGAAACAAAATTAAAAGGAACGTGAGGGAAGAAACAGTGGGGAAAGAGAGAAGGGTGACGACATGATTAATATACAATGTAAACATGTATAGAAATGGCAGTCAATCCCATCAGTGTGTACAATTAATTTTAATTAAAACAAACTCATCTAAAACTAAGAAAAGAGAGAGAAAAAGAAAGGGTGGAAGGGGAAAAAAGGGAGGGAGGGAAGGAAGGAGAGATAGAAAGAAAAATAATTCCTTTTGTGAGATCTGCTCAGACCAAGCCCAGGTATCCTGCCTGTGACAGGATTTAGTGCGGTCAAGGAGGAAGAACTGCGGATCATCAGAGGAAAAACCTCCAGTGGTACCTGTGAGCCGGCATCTCTCCCACGTACAAGGCCATCGAGATCTGAAGAGCATTCAGTTTCCTTCTCCCCCACACGTCCTCACTCTGGGGACCTCTGCATTCGGAGCCACTTCTGTGTATCTTCTTGGTCCTGGAAAATGTGGGCATTTGCAACCGCCAAATACAATGTAAGGTGAAAACCAACTTGGAGAGTTCATACCTTACACCATGACACTTGCTTAACTGTCTACCAGCCGCGCTAAAGACTGATATCCATATTTTCAGTTCTAACCAATATGGCTGCTACAAATTCCACCAGGAAAGACCACGGTACTGGATCAGGAGTTGCCTGAGACTCTCTCAACTACCACCTGCCCCACTACCTTTCTGTTAGCATGGAGAAGACAAGGCTTCCTCCAGGGCGACTGTTTCTGACACATCACTCCAGCCACTGTGTCATCAACTGCCCATGAAGTTGCTCTCAGCAACCTCAACGATGAGTTCTCAGCTTTGCTATTTTAAATGCTTATTATATTTTAACACCAGCAACTGCGAAAGAATGACTTGGAGGATTATGCTTTGACCTAGATGGCCATCTCTACATTTATTACAACGCGCTTGGTTTAGAGACTAAAACATCGATTTTTCTCAGAGGACTAAAACAAAAACTTATCCAATGAAAGGGAGCAAGCCTAGCTACCCCCAGACAGCAGAGAACAGAGCTAAAGCAAGGGGCTGGCTGGTATACAGTTCTCCTACCTCAGTTTTTCTGCTCAAGTTGAAGATGCGGACAAATTTTTCCACTTTAAAATCTAATAATCAGACACTTATTCCAAATTATTTGCTGCTGAATTCAGGCAATTATTCTGTTCTCCCACTTGTAAAGAGGTGCTAGTGGAAGTCCTCTGGTTACTAGGAAGATGGATGCTTCTTTAAGGTATCGTTTTCACACAATTAATGGCTTACTGAAATGCAATGGACAAATCACCACTCTTTCCCACATTAGTCAATAATTATCAGCACAAGGAAGAACTCGACTTGGAAATCCATCCTCGTTAGATGCATCATGGCTTGTGAAAAGTCAAATAAGCTAAGTAAGGTACCTCCTATGGCCTTAATACGTCACACAATACAAACTGTGTAAAAAGGAAAAATGAGGGATTTGCTGAATATAAAATCATCGTCTGCAGGCAGTAATTGTTTCTAATTATACCTGGCATTTTGATTAGAGAAGAAAGCAATCAGAGATAATCTGACTCAGGTAAGTTTGACCATTCTGCACATTTTACTTACAGGTCTTATGTTTTTTCTAAGTATTTTTTTCCTTTTGAATTTTCAATACAGGGTTTCTCTGTGTATTCCTGACTATCCTGGAACTCGCTCTGTAGACCAAGCTGGCCTTGAACTCACAGAGATCCACCTACCTCTGCCTTCTTAGTTCTGGGATTAAAAACATGAGTCACCACAACTTGGTTATGCTATTTTTAAGATTTATTTATTTTCTATTACCCCTTCCCAGGGATGATGTTGGATTCCCCTCTGTATGCTATGACTATGTTTTATTACCATTGGTTAATAAAGAATCTGCTTTGGCCTATAGCAGGACAGAATAGAGCTAGGTGGGAAAAACTATACTAAATGCAGGGGGCAAGTAGATAAAATAAAAGAGACGCCATGTAGCTGCCAAAGGAGAAAGACTCTGGAACCTTACTGGTAGGCCACAGTCTCGTGGTGATACACGGATAGAAATCGGTTAAGATGTAAGAGCTAGCTAGAAATACGCCTAAACTATTGGCCAAACAGTGCTGTAATTACTATAGTTTCTGTGTGATTATTTGAGTCTGGGATACCAGGAGGTCAACACGCAGCCTCCATCTATACAGGAAGATCCATGTGTCCCCTCGCCCTTGGGCCCTCCTTGTTACCCAGCCTCTCTGGGTCTGCAGAAAATAACATGGTTATCCCTAACGTTACAGCTAATATCCACTTATGAATGAGTACATACCATGTTTGTCTTTCCTGGTCTGGGTCACCTCATTCAGGATGATTTTTTTTCTAATTTCATTCATTTGCCTTCAGATTTCCTGATGTCCTGTTTTTAACAGCTGAGTAATACTTCAATTTGTAAATGTATTACATTTTCTTTATTTTTTGTTGAGGGATATCTAGGTGGTTTCCAGGTTCTGGCTATTATAAACTGTTATGAATGTAGTTGAGCAAGTGTCCTTGTAATATGATTGAGCATCCTTAGGGTATATGCCCGAGAATGATATCACTGGGTGTTGAGGTAAATGAAATCCCAATTTTCTGAGAAACTGCCATATTGGAGATGGGATCTTGAGGGATCAAATTGGGGAAATGGATGAAAGGGGAGAGTACTGAAAGAGACAACTGGAAATGGGGTGAGGGGCGCTTATCAGGGTCAGGTAGAAACCTGATGAAAGGAAAACTCCCCATGAATCTATAAGGATGACCCCAGCTAAGATGATGACCCTAGCAATAGTAGATACATAGCCTGGACTGACCATCTCCTGTGATCAGATTAGCGACTACCCTAATTATCATCAGAGAGCCTTCATCCAGTAGCTGGTAGAAACAGACACAGAGACCCAATAGTCAAACTTTAGGCCAAGTTCGGGAACCCTGCTGAAGAGAGGGAGGAAGAATCATAGGAGTCAAAGGAGTCAAGGACATTACAAGAAAATGAACAGAAACTAGCCTGGCTCCTAGGAACTCACGGAGTCTGAACTGACAACCGGGAGCCTCCCCGGTGCCAACACAGGTCTTTCACATATATGTTACAGTTATGTAGCTTGATCTACTTGTGAGATTCCCACCAATGGGAGCAAGGGTTGTCTCTAATGCTTCAGCTGACTCTTGGGAGCCTATTTCTCATCCTGGATTCCCTTGTCCAGCCTTAATACAAGGGGAGGTTCTTAGTCTTACTACAACTTGATACACCATGCTTTGTTGATACCCATGAAAGGCCTGGCCCTTTCTGAACAGAAACAGAGGCGGGGTAAACTGGGTGTGGGTAGAGAAGGGGAGAATGAGAGGAGGGAAGGGTAAAACAAATAAACAAAAGATTCATTTATTTTACGTGTATGAGTGTTTTGCCTACATGTCTGTATGTGCACCACTTGCAGAGTTCAGAGGATGAGGTCAGATCCCCTAGAACTGAAGCTGTGGATGACTGTGAGCCCCCATGTGGATGCCAGGAACCAAACCCAGGTAAGAGCAAGTGCTCTTAACCACAGGTCATCTCTTCAGCCCAACGCCAAGGGCCTTTTCAAACATCAGCCAGCCACACAGGATGCTGAAGCATAAGGATCACATGAGTCCACAAGCTCAAGACCAGTCTGGGCAAGGTGGAGAAGCATTGTCTTTAGGATAAATGTTCACGCAGAACCCCATGTTTAATTCTTTTCAATTATGCAATCAATAAGCCAGAAAGCTGGTGTCATGTGCTCTGCCTCCTCTGTGATGCTCATCATTAAGATCTCAGGTGATTCAGCTTTCAGCCACATGATTCCAATTTTTAAAACTCTCTCCCAACAGTTTGACTCTGGGCTTTTACTAGCTGCTAAGTCTAACAGACCTGAACTTAAAATAAAGGTACATAGATACTGGTATCCATAGCTACAGATAAAGTAGAGCCACGAGGCCTCCGAGAGTCCGACAGTGTGCCGTCCTATACAAATACTTTCAGCAGCCAACAGTCTTGCTATCTTAGTAAATTAACCCTGAGGTTGTTTCCCGCCAGGCCTCTTCAAAGGTCATGTGTGAGTCCCTTGTGGAAACAGCGAGTAAAAGGCCTCCACGTTCCCATGTTGGATTTGTCTACAGCATTCAAAATAAAAACAGTTCGGGATGCCAACTGCAGTTTACTTATTTCCATGAAAACAATTTTTAGGCCTCTTTTTTTTTAAATAAAGCTTTATTTGTTTTGCTAAACATAGAGCACTAGCACATACCACTCCAGAAGACTTCCTCGTTGTGACTGGGAGATGAACTCTGCAGGCGAGACAGGCAGCTGTCTGTAGCTTGTGATGGGTGGAGGAAGGGAGAAGCTGTCCTTCCATTCTCTAGAAAACTCTAAATGTTGTCCATTTCCTATTAGAGCAGAAGAACCAAGAGACGTTTGCAAGTTGAAGAGAACTAACCAAACCATGAGTTACTTTTGTTTTGGAAAGATGACCGGGTGGTAACACTTTCCGGAGAACATAATTCGCAACAGAAAATCAGTTGAAACAAAATTTGCCCAACAATCTCCAAAGTGGAACCTGCAATATTAGTAAGGGGATTTAAAACGAAAGCTTGGATTTACTAGAAAATAGTGAATATAACAAAACAGATATGCACTCAACATAGTAACAAACATGAAAATAAGATTAACAAATAGAAGCAAAAAAAAATTGATCAGGGAAAGGGAAAGACAAGGGAGAGGTTACAATGTTCATAAGGGGACCATAGGGTTCATAAGGGGGCCGCAGTGTTCATAAGGGGACTGCAGTGTTTATAAGGGAGCATGTGTTACTTCTACTTTTAGAGGTCCTAACTGGGATGAGACATGGAAAAGGTAAAATATTCACATAACAAAAAGTAACATGAAGGCAAGAGACCTCAAACTCAAGGCTAGCAAACACACACACCACCACCACCATCACCACTACCACCACACATTAGTAACAGAATCTAGACATGTATTAAAAAATTAGCATAAGACATTATGATATGACTGGAATTTATACCACTTTCCACCTAATTCAATGGTGAACTCATATTAGAAATCAAATACCATAATATACCCCAGTGCAATAGAAAGTAAATTCACAGGGCTAGAGAGATGGGTTAAAGACCCCTTTCTCCCAGCCTTGAGCACCCAGGTTTAGATCCCACCACCCACATAAAAAGCAGTGCTTGCTTGTACCCTCAGTGCTGTGGGAGACAGAGACAGGAGGACCTATGACTTGCTGGTCACCAGCCTAACTCCAGGTTCAGTAAGAGACCCCACGTCACAGGAACAAAGTGGAGTTGCCATAGCAGGACAATTCGTGGCTTCCTATGAACTCCACAAGGATCCACACTTACCAATACACATATGCATATTCTAGTACATTTAAATACATACAAAAAGTAATAAAAATTAAATACCTTCATTTACCATGATAAAAGTAATATGCAAATACTCTCAAGTGTCCTAAAAGTTTTCTCTTTAAAATCAAGAACAGTGGCAGCTTGTTATCTCCGATCAGCACTATATTGAGGGTCTCCAGTGGTGTGAGACATTACCATTTCAAGCAAGGGAGTGGGCAGAAGGGGTGAAAGAGAGCGTTTAAACAGTATATCATTTCAATTACTGCTGTAAAAACTGCACTATAAATTATGAAACCACAGGTTTTTATATAATAAATAGTGTGTCTAAAGATCCAGAGACCTGTTGACTCTGAGTCTTTCAAAGACAGCAATTCAGAGTATCAGCTTACTTCTGATATACCAAGTGATGTGAAAATACTAACAAAGGCATTTGAGGAGGCTCCCTAACTTATCTAAAAAGAAAAAGAAAAACACTAGACATAATATTAAAAAAGAAAAAGAAAAACACTAGGCACAGTATTACAAAACTTCAGTATTTATTTACATTGCATTTACTTTCAAAAGAATGAAGAAGCTGAGAAAATACATTCATAAAGGAAGTAATTTCATCTTACCAAACCTATTTATACTTTTTTATGAAACCAAACAAAGATTTAATTTAGATTTACAGGTCTAAGAATTCATCCAGCTCAACCTTCGGTCTTTAGCTAAGACTCACAACACACGACTGTGGACAGATGCAAATCTACTCCACATCCACACATCTGCTCCACACATCTGCAGACTGGTTTATGGGAGATCAAAGAGCCAGCGTTAGGAGATTTCACAGCAACTGGCAAACCTGCAAGGAAAGGCACAGCCAACACAATGCAAGACAGTAGGGACTTTTGCACAACAACAACAACAAAATGGGATGTACACAGAGATCACAACTGGCAATGAAGTCAATGTACCACAGTAACAGCACCCAGTGTGGTTTTCATTCAAGTATGTACATTATTCTTAGGCTTGGTTTTTCACAGACGTGTCAGGGAGGAGAAAGCACACACAAGAACTTTACACACTATAGAAAACAACAATAGAAGAGGGGGAACACTTTACCTTTAGACTCTGCAACAATCCCAAGCCTGTTGCATCACCACTATACACTTGGCTTGAAATCGTTCACTGATTTGTACATTTCTAAAGACAGCATTGAGATTTATAAAAATACTGACAACGGCTCAATATGGTAAGGGTCAGGTCCGGCTTCTCTGAAACCCCCTATGTCAGTAGTTTATAACTTAGCATTCTTGAGCCTCGACTGACTGAAAACTGTCTCGAGCGCTGGGGTCTCTAAAGCTCCGTCGCCGCATCACATCCGGAAACTTCTCGTCCTCTGAAACGGCTGGAAAGGCTTCCTCAGCGCCCACATAAACAGCTGCGGTTTGGGCTTGGGCTTTTCAGGGAAGAGAAGCGCTTCGCTCTCTGGTGTAGGAAATCGCTCCTGGTAGACTTCAGGGTATGATTTCTGAAACTGAACAGGAGTCCAATATGAGTCAAAAAAAAAAAAAAGGCACAGAAGAGCCACAGGAATTGGACAGTCCAATTGCGAGACTTCCTGATCCCCGCTCTCCTTTACTCTTGTTAAATATTTGATGCTGGTGCCCACAGCTCCACTTCACCTTGATCCAGTCTGCAGATGAAACTGTCCCTGTAATCAAATCCCTCAAAATGCTCTCCACTCCACCCAGACCTCACTGTGAAAAACAGTAAGTCTGAATGGGAAGTGCCCTGTGTTTACACAAAATCTCTCTGCTTCTCCAGCTTAGCCTGGCCAGCTTCTACCCAACACAGAGAAGAGAGGAATGCCAGAGGTGTTATCCAAGGAATATTTAAAGGAAGGGCATGTATTCTTCCTCCGATATTTGCCACTCCAACATTAGCAGAAGAAACACGAGAAAGGCCCAGATCCCTGATGTCCAGGGAATAATCCTATGTATGCTGTGTCCAGGAACTCAGCTGTGCAGTGAAGAACAAAAATCAAGAGTGGCGAGGCCCCACTTCCAATTCCAGCACTCCACAGGTAGGGAGAAGAAGATGACCAGGTAGAGGCTGGCCTGGGTGACAGAGCAGGACTCTGTCTGAAAAAAATAAAAAAAACAAATCAAGAACTAAATACCATCCACCCGAGTGAAGACCAGGCTTTGAGGATGGTCAAAGTTCACGTTAGGTTGGGATGGCCAATGTCCTCCTGGTGCCGTGTTTCGAATGTGTGGTTCCCAACAGGGGGCATGGCTTGGGGAGGTCTTGAAAACTGAGGCAGAGCCTGGCTGAAGGAAGTGAACCACTGGAAGCAGGTCCCTGTGGGTATATTACCCTACCCTTTTCCACAGATGCTCTCTGGCCCATGGTGGCATGAAAAGTCTTTAGGCATGCTCCTGACACCGCATCCTAAACTGTTCCATCATCCCTTACCTGCACAATGAATGTACCCTCTGGTACTGGGAGCCCATGAAAACTTCCCCACCCCTTAGGTTGCTTCTATCTGTCTTTCCTCCACAGCAGCAAAACCTAAGTGATGTGGTGACATGAGGCGGTGCCGTGAGGCGGTGTGCCTTTTCTGAATGAAGACTGTTCTCTAAGAACCTCGGCTGTGCTGCCCCACTCATGAGGAACTCAGTTTGGCTGACTGGAACACTTAGTGGGGTCTGAGACAGGAAACCACGCTGATAATGCCTATCTAAAAATAACAGTTCCTACAAAGGTGGCTCAGTGGGTAGAAGCACCTTTGCAGAGGCTGAACACCAAGGTGCACCAGACAACTAACTCCTAACAGGTGTCTTGACTTCTACATGCATGCTGTGGTATAGGTACCTGCACACATACACATGTATGCACACACACACACACACACACACACGCATGCACACTAAATATTTTCCTTATAGTTAGTTTCCATGAAGTATTGGCTGGTTCCTATCATGTCAGGTAGCAAAGCGAATGGCAACTGCTAGAATTTAACTCTACGAGAGAAGTACTCAATGATGTCAAACATGATAGAACTGGGGAAATGACTGCAGTGTACCAGTCAACCAAATTTCTACAACACAGAACCTAATGAAAAACTCACACGTCTAGATAAGATTTACATAAAGCTCATCAAAGGAGAGAATAAAAGGAAGAAGCAGCGAGAACAGAGAGGGAGAAACCTCCTCAAGAGCATCCTAATCACCTGCTTCAGCTTCTTCTTCTTCTCCTTGTTGGAGAGTTTGGCATCTGCTATGACTTCTTCCAACAAGGCAGCCAGAGGCTCCTGAGAGCCATATGCCCTTTGGTATTCAAATTCCTCTGGACTGATTTGACGGCAAAAAGAAGGCGCAGACAACGTGATATCCATATCAGCTCCTGGGTATTTTATCTGAGGCAAAGCAAAGAATCAGATTAAATTAAAACCAGCTTGTCTCCTGGTAGGAGTGAGATATTTTCTTCAGTTTGCTGGGGCGGGGGGCGGACGCGGACATACTGAAAAGGAGAGTGTTTTCATGCTTTCAAAAGAATAACATTTAAAGCCACGGTCTTAAATTTAAAATACTAAATTGTTTTATTTTTCTGAATTTGAGACTCATTCTAAAACAAACAAAACCCAATAAACAACAAAGACCTCCTATATGTGCCCTTCAATAAGATCTGAAATTTAAACAGAAATCAGGGGCCAGTGAGTGGGTGGTGGAGCACTTTCTAGAAAAGCCTGGAGAGCTCAGCTAGATCTCCAGGACCCAAGTACAGCCATCACTGACTTTATTCAGCCATAGCGCAATTCCATTTTTACAAGCCCAAGCTCATCTGCGGGCAGATTATCAGCATAGCCCACCCTTGATCCTCAAACCACAGGGCTCACCAGCTAAGCTACTGTGATCTACCTGCCCTGTATGTGAGCACACAAACCCAGCAAGTACCTGGATCGACAATGGCTGCTCTAACCCTCCTTTGTGAAGACTGGAGGAAGCTTTTCGTCATTACTCTTCAAAATAGAAGTCATAAAAATATTAGGATTGAAAAAAATGTTAAAATACTAGTAAGATTATGTGTTTTACCAGTGCAAATGGCAAGGGCGTGTGTGTATGTGTGTGTGTATACATATATAATATACATACACACACATATATGCATCACACACACATATACATGGAGATTATGTTCAAAGCAGAGGCAAAGGGGAAATGAACACTTATTTTCTTATACCACTGACATAAATTAAATTGAAACAATCAAAATAAAAGGAAATTTGGCAATATGCTGTCAATACTTAAAATATATTTAAGGTCTTTGACCCAGCAATGATGCACTTAGGAATTTACTATTAGAAAATAATTGTAGATCAGTTCCCTCCCCCCAAAATCTAGGTATAAAAATATTTGCTAATACATTACTTGCAAAACAGAGGGATAAAGAGACAATCTAAATATCAACCATAGCTGGACATGGTAGTTCATGTCTATAATCCCAAAACTCAGAGAGCTGAGGCAGGAAGATTGTCTCCAAATTCAAGGCCAGCCTGAACTACATAATGAGTTCCAGGGCATGTTGGTCTTCAGTATGAGGCCCTGTCTTAAAAACATAAAGTAAAATACCACTAAAAATTTTTAAAAATTAAAAACCAAAACACCACTGGTGCATGAGAATTGTCTGTATTCTGTCAATCATGTTTTTTTTTAATTTATTTATTTATTTATTAAAGATTTCTGTCTCTTCCCCACCGCCGCCTCCCCTTTCCCTCCCCCTCCCCCAATCAAGTCCCCCTCCCTCGTCAGCCCAAAAAGCAATCAGGGTTCTCTGCCCTGTGGGAAGTCCAAGGACCACCCACCTCCATCCAGGTCTAGTAAGGTGAGCATCCACGAAACTGCCTAGGCTCCCACGAAACCAATAGGTCCAGTAGAATCAAAAACCCGTTGCCATTGTTCTTGAGGTCTCAGTAGTCCTCCTTGTCCGCTATGCTCAGCGAGACCGGTTTTGACCCAGGCTTTTTCAGACCCAGGCCAGCTGGCCTTGGTGAGTTCCCTATAGAACATCCCCATTGTCTCAGTGTATGGGTGCACCCCTCGCGGTCCTGAGTTCCTTGCTTGTGCTCTCTCTCCTTGTGCTCCTGATTTGGACCTTGAGATTTCAGTCCGGTGCTCCAATGTGGGTCTCTGTCTCTGTCTCCTTTCATCGCCTGATGAAGTTTAATATTCAGGAGGATGCCTATATGATTTTCTTTGGGTTCTCCTTCTTATTTAGCTTCTCTAAGAACCCAAATTATAGGTTCAATGTCCTTTATTTATGGCTAGAAACCAAATATGAGTGAGAACATCCCATGTTCCTCTTTTTGGGTCTGGCTTACCTCACTCAGGATGGTGTTTTCTATTTCCATCCATTTGCCTGCAAACTTCAAGAAGTCCTTGTTTTTTACTGCTGAGTAGTACTCTAATATGTATATATTCCATACTTTCTTCATCCATTCTTCAATTGAAGGGCATCTAGGTTGTTTCCAGGTTCTGGCTATTACAAACAATGCTGCTATAAACATAGTAGAGCATATACTTTTGTTGTGTGATAAGGCCTCTCTTGGGTATATTCCCAAGAGTGGTATTGCTGGGTCCATGGGTAGGTTGATCCCAAATTTCCTGAGAAACCTCCACACTGCTTTCCAGAGTGGTTGCACAAGTTTGCATTCCCACCAGCAATGGATGAGTGTACCCCTTTCTTCACAACCTCTCCAGCAAAGGCTATCATTGGTGTTTTTGATTTTCGCCATTCTGACTGACTGGGAGAAGATCTTCACCAACCCCACAACTGACAAAGGTCTGATCTCCAAAGTATATAAAGAACTCAAGAAACTAGACCGTAAAAGGCTAATCAACCCAATTATAAAATGGGGCACTGAGCTGAACAGAGATCTCTCAACAGAAGAAGTTCAAATGGCCAAAAGACACCTAAGGTCATGCTCAACTTCCTTAGCGATCAGGGAAATGCAAATCAAGACAACTTTAAGATACCATGTCAATCATGTTTTAAATAAACACTGTTTGGCCAGGCAGAAAGTATAGGCAGGGCAACCAGATAGGAAATAGAGGCGGGGCAATGAGATCAGGAGTACCACCAAAGAAGCAAGATGTGATCAACCCCGCTGAGAAAGGTACTGAGCCATGTGGCCAACATAGATAAGAATAATGGGTTAATATAAGTGATAAGAGTTAGCAAGAAGCCTGAGCTAATGGGCCAATCAGTTTATATCTAATGTAGACTCTCTGTGTGATTTTTCTCTGGGACTAAACGGCTGGAAGACCAGGCAGGACAGAAACCCCAACAAGCCCGGCCCTCATGTTACACACCACAGTCAATTATGTATACATTCCTATGATGGAATATGGATGGTATCAATAAGGATATTATTGATACCACATACTAATAACATCACTACATTGTTATTATAAATAACAATAGCAATCACATACCAATAACAACAATGGCCTCAACAGCAATTTGCTATGTGATAGACATTAGAACATTACTGTAAGCACTTTCTATATATACTAACCAAACAAAATATTAACTATCATTCCAATTTTACAGAAAAGGAAAAAAGGGATAAAGCACAGTAATATTATTTCATTTGCCTACTAAGAAGGCACAGCAAAGAAAAGGACACACCATTAATTCAAACACTATCTACCTCAGAGTGTGCTCTTGGTCTAGTGTCAATCAGGAATATTTGAAGATAGGAGATAATTAATGTTCCATTGTATTACTAAGTAAGAAAAATTAAGTTACTAAAAATAAGTGAGATGAAGGAAAGAATGGAGAAAGGAGGAAGGGAGAAATAGAAAAAGACAAGAAAATATATATTACAGACATTTTAGTGTAACTCTGCTAATTTTCTATATGTGTAATCTGTATTTCCAAGCTTGTTCAATGTATTAGGCTGGCCCATATAGCAGTGATTGATACAATGAACCAAACACACATCCCACGGTTACCCATGGTAACAGCAGACTCCTGCAGTGTTCAGTACATGCCAAGACCTAGTGTAAGCACTTTGCTCCCATCAACTCACTTGATCCTTAGGACAGATGTCAGGAGGAGACTGGCAGACCTACTTGGCTTCCAGCCAAGTCTTATAGGAATGACAATGTCTCGTCTTTACCTGAACTCTTCGCAGATGAGCCACACGCTCCTCTATGGAGGTCTGCAGGGCCAAAGGAACTTTCAGAATCTCCTGGTAATTGTCCATCAGAAATGTCACCAATCGAGCAGCTAGCAACTCATCTAAGTCTACTTCGTCCTTAGAACACAAGATGCACCGAGAAAATGTCTGAACCATCTAAAACAAAAAGCAGGAAAGGGTGAAATCAGCAGAAATGTGTGGCCTTGTTGCCACCTCTAAACTGAGTGCCAGCTAGTCTGCAAAAGACAAATGTGAAGAGTTGGGGAGAAGGAACAAGGGGCAAGGTGCACATCCCACCAGGCACCCAGTCACACGTGCCCAACTCAAATAGCAATCTCTGCTTAAGAGACTTAGCAGGGAGAAGCTTGTCAAAGGAATTGTTGAAACTCTGTTTTATACAAGGTTTATATGCACATATATTTGTATGCATACATACATATACCTATGCACATATATTCTGAAAATTACATGAATTTATCACTTTAAAGTTCAAAGTACTCATAGCCATTTGACCAAGCAATACCCCAGTTCCACTGATTGTATTTACTTTGTGTTCCCCAACTGTCATCTTTTCCTGGCTAACTTAGTTTCTCTGCAATTTGAGACACACACTTGAGAATTATCTTTGTGTATCAAGTGACAAGACTCCTTTTATGGTAACCAGAAATACAAACATATAACTAATATGAACAATACAGAGTCCATGGAATTCATATCATCACTTCCTTCCATTCTACGCTCTGGAGTAACCTCTTTCCCTTTCCCTCTAATTTTACTGCAACCATCTCACGTCAAAACCTACAAACACAAAGCCACGTGCTGCTGTTTATTAAGACTAGCTTTCATCCGCACTGTGTCATCTTATCTTCATATTTGCATATATAAGGAGGCAGAAATTTCTGCTTTGAAACAATAAATTTCAATAGATTTAAGAATGCTTTGAAATCATGTTTAAAATTTTATTTATATAAAAGAGAGAGAGAGAGAGAGAGAGAGAGCTGTTAAAGGAAAGAGGTACAAGTTTTCTTTTCTTTGACTTTTCAAAAAGGTTCCTTTTACCCAAGAAGGGATCAAGAGTTACCCCAGTGGGCAGTGCATGTTCCTCTAGAGATGCACTGGGCAATCCCCAGGAAGTGAGTGGTGGCTTCAAGAGCATGAGAAGGACACCCACGGTATTAAAGTAACAACCTCCCTACAAGACTCGTCTTGAGGAAAACGGAGAGAAGGCAGTGGCAGGAAGAAGCATGGAGAGCAGATGCCAGCTAAAGCATGTGAAGTTCCAGTTAGGAGGAAGTTCTGGGAATCTATCCATGGCACCCTAGCCATAGCTACAATAACAAGACATGGAATGTGTCAACACTGCTGGAAAAGTGGTAAACAAATAAATGAATAAATAAAGTGATGGACATACTAATTAGTTTTAATTAAATATTTCTACAGTGAGTCTATATATCAGAAGAGCACATGAATCCATAAATGCATGAAACTGCTAATTCAAAAAAAAAAAATCTCCCTCTCCTCCCATACTGTCTAGCACAGCTAGGTACTCTGAGCCTGCCTGCTTGAATCCACTACTTCAGCTGCTTCTACCTTTGCCAGTGCTGTCTCTCTTGCCTGTTACAATAACAAGGACTCCTCAAGTCCCCTGTGCTGGAACAAGAGAATGGGTCTCCTACGCTGCCTGCCCACTTTCGTTGTCTTCGTGTTGATGGCAGGTAACAATTTATACAATGTAAGCAAGGACACAGCAGCTGTCTCTGGAGGGAGTGCCTGTTCCCTACTCCCCCCCCCCCACTTCACTTTGCACCATGTTCTCCAAGGTCCTTAGGCTGAAAGCAAAGGAAGTCTGGGTGGACAGAGGGCTGCGCTTTCAAGCAAGCCTCCCTCCCGCTCTCAACTGACTGCTCAGAACAGGGACTCGGTTGTCTTTCAGACTGAAAACAGGGGTCACAGTCCACCTACCAGCGTGCGGGTGCCAAAGCCATCACACAGTGGCGGCATCTCTTTGTTTGAGCAGATCCTTGCCATCATCCTCATCAGCAGCTGCAGCTTTCTCCTGTTTTCAGGAGGCAGAAGGAGACAACAAATCTGAAAAGCTTCGATTGCCATCTTCTCTTTCTGCAGCAAACCTGATTCAAAGAAGAAGTTTCGCCTTTTAGTACCCAACCCACTTGACTGGGCCTCCTTCCTCACATTCTTACAGTTAAAATTATACAAAATGTTCTCACATATTCAGCTACACCTGGTAAGGTGCGCAACACACATGCACTGTGACTCACAAGTCAGCACAGAAAATGCAAACCGTGAAGCCATTCAGCAGGCACGAGAGGGAGACAAACACAACCATTTTCCCTCCCAGCAACAACCACATAGACAGAGAAAACAAGTTCATAGCTCTCTTTCCCACTAAACTAGAAACAGGCCCTGCTAGCACCAAAGCCCAACTCTAAAACCTACAGTGATTGAGAATACAATACATAAAATGTCATATTAACAGAAGGACAATCATGGTCATCTTGACAGCTTCAGAAAAAGCATTTAATAAACTCAACATCCCTCCAAGATAAAAATCCTGAACAAATTAAGGACCATAACAAGGGACTGGGGAGATAGGTCAGAGGTTGGGAGCACTGGCTGCTGTTACGGAGGACCCGGGTTCAATTTCCAAGACCCACATGGCAGCTCACAACTGTCTGTGGTTCCCCATCCAGGGGATCTGACACCCTCATGCAAGACATATAAGCAGGAGAAAACACCAATGCACACAAAATAAAAATAAATAAATTTGTTTAAATTTTTAAAAATTCATCTTCAAAAAGAAAAACAACTAAAAACACAAAGGACCATAACTAAACACAATAAAAACCATTTACAGTAATAAATAGCTGGGACCAGAGAAGTACTTCAGCAGATAAAAATGCTGGCCAGACAAACCTGATGGCCTGAATGTGACCCCAGAATCATTGTAAAAAGCCCAATGCTGTTGTACTTCTGTAAACAAGCCTACAGCAAGGTGGAAGGCAGAGAAGAGACTGCCCAGATCACAGGCTGGTTGGCCCAGAGGAGAAAGCATGGACAGGCAGACAGAGTGCTCAGAAATGAGGGAGAGGGGAACAACCGATGCCCAAAAGATGCCACACGTGTCCCAACACACGTGCACATTCTCTTACACAAACACACAGAGGAAGGAAGGGAGAGGTAAAAAGGTACTTTTGTTTGAGAGAAAAACAGAGACAGAGAGACCGGGGAAAACATGATTTCCATCACACTGATGGGGGAAAGCTGAATGTTTTCTCTAAGACCTGGACTGAGAAAAGCATGCCCACGCTCTCTGCTCGCTATTCAGCACAGCTGTGTTTGACTGCACACAGCTGCAAAAATTACACCACCTGACTTCCAAATATGACACGAGGGGTGGAGGGGTGGCTAGGAGCACATATGGCTCTTCAAGAGGACACTTGTGCAAATCTCAGCACTCACGTCAGGCCACTCACAACTCCAGCCTCAGGAGATCCAATCCCCCTCTCCAGGCCCCTGCTGATACCAGTTACACAGAGACACACACAAAGCCAAACAGTATAAACAAAAGGAACAGAATAAACCCACACCCTTACAACCAACTGACTTTCAATGGAGGTGCTAAGGACACACACAGGGCAGCCATCCCAACGATGCTGAAGACTACCCCCATACAGACGAGTAAAACTAGATCCCTAGTCCTTAACAGTCTCACAAAATACACCCCAAAATGTATAAAAACTTCAGTGTAAGACTGGACATTATGAAACTTCTAGAAAAAAAAGACAGGCTGACCTCAAACCTACAGCATTCCTCCCGCTTCAGCTTCCCAGTTCTTAAATGAGATTATTGTATTACATAACATAAGCTAGGAATAAAAAGTCAAGTGTCTCATGACCTCAATTACATATGGAATCTAAAGAGTTGATCACACAGAACTGAGAGGATATGAGGTGAAGGGGTAGCACTGACCAGTGTGCGCTGAGAGGCAGACACGACGAGAAGGCTCTGGGACCCTACTACATCGTCAAGTGGCAACAGATGACAAGAACACCAGAAAGCTGTACAAAAATAGTTCTGATGTTTTAGGGAGGAAGAGGAGGAGGAGGAGGAGGAGGAGGAGGAGGAGGAGGAGGAGGAGGAGGAGGAGGAGGAGGAGGAGGAGGAGGAAGAAAAAGAGGAGCAGCTCTAGGCCAGCAGGATGGCTCAGCAGGTGAAGGAAGGCACTGCCACCAAGCCTGATGACCTGAGTTTGAACTGTGGGACCTACAGAGTAGAAAGTGAAACTGACTCTCACAAGTTGTCTTCTGACTTCTGCAACCATATCATGACATGTACATACACACACATGCATACCCACACACATACAGAAATGTAGATTAAAAATTTTAAATACGGCCGGGCGGTGGTGGCGCACACCTTTAATCCCAGCACTCGGGAGGCAGAGGCAGGCGGATCTCTGTGAGTTTGAGACCAGCCTGGTCTACAAGAGCTAGTTCCAGGACAGGCTCCAAAACCACACAGAAACCCTGTCTCGAAAAACCAAAAAAAAATAAAAAAATAAAATAAATAAATAAAAATTTAAAATACCAAGATGTGGCATGCTCAATTAAACTCATTTTAGGCTTCCTCACACTTATGCACCAGTACCTCACTACAGCTTTAACCCATGGGCTCTGAATGACCAATGAGATATATTTTCTTATTGTGTGCTCCTTAGGGAATCATCTCTCCTTTACAAAATATCTTTTAAAAGTGCCATTTTTATTGTATTAGTTGTCTTATTGCTTAAGAGTTCTGAATATATTCCAATGTGCTCATTACTTTATCCGTTGCTGTGGCAAAATAATTGAAAAGGGGCAACTTAAGGAAGAAGTTCTGGCCTCCAGTTCACGGGTATTGTCCCTGAGGGGGAGCAGCGACAGTAGCAGGAATTTGGGTGGTCGGTCATGCTGTGTGCTCAGTAGGGAAACAGAGTTATGAACACCAGCTCTCAGTCCCCTTTCTCCTTCATACTCAGTCGGGCTAGAATGACATTGTGCACAGTTAAGAGGGTCTTCCCAGCTCAATTAGCCTAACCCAGACCCTCTCAGAAACAGCGGGCTGTTTCCATAGTGACTCCATTCTAGTCTACTATTTTATGTGTATGGGTGCTTTGCCTGTGTGTATGTCTATGTACCACATGTGTGCCTGGTGCCAACGGGGGCCAAATGGACATCGGATCAGCCGCATGTGGGTACCTGGAATCAAACCCAGGACCTCTGGAAGAGCAGTCAGTGCTCTTAACCACTGAGCCATCTCTACAGCCCCTCCAACAGGGATTCTAAAACCCACCAATTTCACACTCAAAATTAACTACAGCACCTAGCTTCAAGCATTTTCTAAGATACATAATAAGCACATGCTACTCCAGACTCTTTTCCTTGTATTTTAATGGTGTATTTCTTTTTTTAATTTATTTTTATTTCCCAGAATATATTTCTTGTGCCTTACATTTTTATTGTTTCTGTTTACCTTTCAATAACTATAAAATCAAACTAAAGAAATCCTTCTTTGCCTTGTAAAACAAAAACCAAACGGCAAAGCTTTCATGATGCCATTTGCTAATCTGACATTGTCTTAGAGCAAGATGGCAGCTGAACAGCCAGAGTCTGAACGACACAGGTATAATTCTGGAAGTTCTAAGAGGAAATGTTGACAAATGATATGAGGGAGGAAACACTGCTAGAAAATTCTAAAGTGACTCATGGGCCAAAGGGGAATGGGGTTAATTAAATGTCTCAGTGGCATTTGACGAAAACACAGACTTTGGAAGTTGCTGGAAACAGACAGACAAGGCTGGAGCATCTCAGCGTCAACACTCACAACTGTAACAACACCCACAGGCCACACACACTGCTAAGGGCTTTTCCTTCCCTCAGGAGCCGTTGGCAGAAGGCTTACTTAGTCTTTTTCTAACACAGGAACCACATGCCAAAGCAAAGGGAAGAGGTAGGAGGAGCCCTTGCAGAGGTCCTGCAGAGAGGACGGCCCTCTCCGCAGCTCCTGTTTTCTTCATGCTTATGGAGACAGAGCATCTGAACCACAGATGAGCTTTTTGAGCGGAACATTTTCAGGCCTGCTGGGACCCTTGGATGGCCCAGTCTACATTTCTCTATACCTCAACTTGTTTCTCTCTGTAACTTCTGACTGAGAGCCAAGGGCCTTGCTGGTGTGAACCTCAACATCATGCATGGCCTGTCCATCCTCCTGGGAGAGGAGCTGTTACAGTGAGAACTGCCCGTGAGCTGGCCTGTCCTGGCTATGCGGGATATGTCTCCATTTTGGGTACTGGATGAGGCAGGTACTAGTTAGTATCAGCCCCACATCTTCCTCTTGCCATTATTGTTGCTGGCACTGCTGTTCATGAGTTCCGAGGAACTGGTCATGCCAGCCAGCGGGGGCATAGGCCACAGTTTCTTCAAAGTGGTTGCTGTTCTAGTGCAGAGACATTAGAGGCTCAACAAAATCACACTACATTGCTGGGGGATGAACAGTGATCTGGGGCTACAGCAAGACGATCTATCATTCTCAGACCAAAAAAAAAAAAAAAAAAAAAAAAACCCAAGTCTAGTCTCCCAGAAACCTTGTCTACATTTCCTGGTGGAGTAATCGAAACACATGACACTCCTAATTTGAATGAAGTCAATTTTATTGAATTTTTATTGTTTAAGCTTTCTGTATGTATATCTTTGCCTACCCAAGACTACAAGAATCCTCTCCTACATTTTCTTCTGGTGGATTTTAGATTGATTTGTTTTGTTTGAGTCTATGATCCACTTTAATTTAAGTTTGAACAAGTATGAAAAAAAATAAAGAGGCTCATCTTTTCCAGTTGTTCTAACATCATTGACTGAAAATATTATCTTTTCTCTGGGTTTCTTTTGAAAAACCTCTTGGCTATTGGTATATGAAACTATGAAATGAAATATAAAAGCAATGAAATATGAAAACTCTAGGAAGGCCTAAAAGTCCCAGAAAGGCCAATAGAGTCATGTCTGTTGAAAGGGGGGGAGGGGTCAAAGTTTCATTTTTATTGAAAACATATAAAGAAAAAAGATTATATTGAACCAAGAGGATTTAAAATACAAACCAACTGGCAAGAATTTTTGGCTTAAAGAAAGACACAGCAAGAGAATCTAATTCTTTGGAGATTTTTAAGGAAAGGCAAGCAGGTTACCACAGCGAATTATTCAAAAGTAGATACAGGCTCCCCATGCTCCAGATGATGTCCTTTCTTACATGAATCTCAAATATAGCATTTAATGGTCCCTTCGGCTCTTGGGCTCAGAAAGTTTTTTACTCATCCAAATACTGGATAAAAATGAACCATATTTCATATTACATTTTAAACTAATTTTATCTTTATCTTGCTGAAATGGCATGGGAGGAATCTTGAAAGTACTATCAATCAATCATCTTAGTGATCACTGATATAAATAACTTATACACTGGGTTACATCCAAGAAAATCTAGACACTTCCCTAAATTGCTACCTTTAGGGAATACCTAACTCCACCGTATTTCGACAATCACTGGAGCTATTTGAGGGTGAATAGATATCTCTATCTTGACCAGTCTGCATCTTCAGAAGCTCCAGTAACAAGATGTGAGCCCAGAAATCAGATGACATCACCACCAAGAACAAGAGTCCTCTGTCTGGGTGAGCACACTCACCAGTCTCCCTCTGAGAAAGGAGGAAATAAGTAACAAGGACCCCGAGGTTGCCTGGAGAATATAGGGGCAGGTAAAGATCACGTCCTGTTCGACAAGTCACCTGACAACAAACAGTGAAGACACCCAGCCATTTTGGTTATTCTCCACTAGGAGCCTACACAACTCTCTGGTGTGCACATGCGTGTGAGTGGCGTGCACACACACGGAGATCTCAGACTACCGAGACAGACGATCCAGCGCACAATGACTAGTGAATGACAGTGTGTTTTCAAGCCGGGAGGAAATGACAAATAACAAAGCTGCCATCTCTGCCATCTCAGCCTTCCAGCTCAGTGGCCAGGAAACCAGGGGCTACTGCTGAGATGCAATAATTAAGAAACAGGAACTGAGTGAACTCAGTCAAAGCCGGAGACGCGATGCAGCAGCAAGCTGGAATCCACGTTCCCAAACACTTGCTCCTTCTACTGGAAGGACAGCAACTTGTACCAGCCAAACCTCGAGTTCCAGACTCGCAGATCCTGCCATTTTTCTTTTTAAAAAGCTGTAAAAATTAATTTGTCTATGAATCTCCTGTATCTTAAAATATGCAAGTTAATCAAGTTTCTTTAAAAAAAAAAAATCAGACACACAGTTCAAACTAGAGATGCTTACAGGATATTTAAAGAAGCAACGTTAGCACAAACCAAGAATAGGATCGCTCGGTTTCTCATTTCTTATCCACCTTCACTCCCCTCAATATGCAAATTACCAAATGCTACACTAGTCAATGGACTCTGTGTAGTGGGCTATAGAGCACGGGTAAAGGCTGACACTCGTGGTGGAAAAGAAAGAACCGTCAACAGCTGGCTTGGTTAGACGGCTGGGCCAAACTGAGTATTTTGTAAATTATTGGTAAAGAATAAGTCTCGCATCTTCAAACATGTCAAATCAGGGTTCTTTTCCTGATCCCCATCCCATGCTTTTTAATCTTGCTATGTAGCCCAGGCTGGCCTCAAATGTTACTCTCCCCTATTCAACATCCTAAAGGATAGGATTATAGGCAGGGGCCGCCACACCTGCGTCTTTTCTTCGACAACTATTAAAATGGACTTGAGATGCCCAGTTTCATACATCAATGGTGGCTAACAGCTCTCAGGGCCACAGCTCTGGTCACAAGGTCTACCATATTCAATCAAACAGACGCATGAACCTCAAAAAAAAAAAAAAAAGAATATAAGCTAAAGTGACAATCACGTCCATTGAAAACTGCCAGACAATTTTCAGCTTCCACACAAAGTAGACTGATTACTTCCTTCAAAAGACAACATCCTGCTTCAGTCTAGGCAACGTGTGATTTCAATCAAGGCAGCATCCTATTTCAATCAAAGTCAAGAAGTTTAAGAGATGAATCAACTCTACAAAATTCAACCTACATCTCTAGATACTTCCTTTATCCAGACTGTATTAGATACTCTTTGTTAATCATAATCTTCCAGTCTGGGTTTTCTTTCTGCACTATAGGAAGATACGTAATCTTTTTTAAACAGTGATTTCCAATGCCGCTGGCTGGTGCATGTTCACTTTGGAAGGTCTGATAATAGAGCAGGTTAATACATTTTACCAGACACACTCAATGGTTGTGAAGGTTTGACTGAAAATGGCCCCCACAAAGGGAGTGGCACTACTAGGAGGTATGGCCTTGCTGGCATAGGTGTGGTCTTGTTGGTGGAAGTGTGCCACTGAGGAAGTGGGCTTTGAGGTCTCACATATACTCAAGATACTGTCCGGTGTCTCAGTTCACTTCCTGAAGACGTAGAATTCTCCAGCACCATGTCTGCCTGCACACGGCGTATTCCCAGTCACCATGATAACAGACTAAACCTCTGAAACCGTAAGCTACCACCTCAATTAAATGTTTTCCTTTTTAATAGTTGCCATGGTCATTGTGTCTCTTCACAGCAATAGAAACCCTAACTAACACAATGGTCTATTCTGGCTTACAGCTAAAGGCAAAAATTCCTAATACTCATCATTCTCTACCTCAAGTCCTTTATATTTTATGGGTTAACTAATTCTGATATCAATTTGGAATGGAGCCAGCTTTAACTCCTAGCTCAGCTCAAAATAAATAATTGTGAAGAACAAATGATATAAAAAGACAGATTCATTGGAATTTATGTTTTAAAAAAAATGTTCCAAGTCATTCAGTTTCCAAATCAAATAATTTTACTACATAATATTAAAAAATGGGAAATGAGAAGAAACTATAAGAACTGATTTTTCAATCCAGCCTTTAGAATTCTAGTCTAAGCAATGCTAATGGCAGTAGGGATAATGAGGATCTACCCACTTAGTCCATAAGCACCCGCAACAGCAGCAAGCGTTCAGCATTAGCCATGAGATGCACATATTCATACGCCCCCAATCAAACCCAGCTGAAAACAAAATACCAAGAAGACTCTGTAACAGTGATGGGTTGGTGGCAAATACCTGTAATCTAGTACTCAGATAGGGGAAGAGGAGAGTTAGGAGTTCAAGGCCAGCCTCAGCTGCATAGTGAGTTCAAGGGCAGCTCAGTCTAAATGAGACTCTATCTAAAAATCAAATCAAAACCAAGACACCCATAAAAGATCAACTGGCAAAAAAAAAAAAAAAAAAAAAAAAAAAAGATCAACTGGCCTAAATAAAATACCCAAAAGACTTGCTGGTCTTAGAATCCTATAATAAACTAAATAGGCCCTCCATTTATCCCCAGTGTTGATATTAATAGAAAATAATCACTCCTAAAACAAGGCGGATGGATGGGTAAAGCACTTGCTGGGGAACCTGCACAAATCTGGAAAGAGAAAGCCAACTGCACAAAGCAGTCATCTGATCTCAACGGGAGCACCATGGCATATGCCTGCACAGATATCGCACCTACATGTGCGCACACACACTCATGCACACACACACACACACACAGTTACTATTACACAAACGATTTATAGCAACTTTGTTGCTTTCAGAGAACCTACAGAGGCGTGAATCTAGAGTACTCTGCTGAGTTCAGGTAACTCATTCACATATGGCTGACATTTTGTTCAGATGCTATGGAAGGGATGCAGAGAAAAATAAAGGACGTAAAACTGGAAGGGGAAAGATTGCTAATGCCCAGGATGCTAGGGAATAAGAGTATGTTAATTCCTCTCATGTCTACGTAACTGACGAAACTCACACAGCATTTGACAAGGAGAAGATACTTACAGCCCACAGGGAAATCTGATTTCCAAAAAGAAAGGACAATAGCAATAATGGACTTTTCTCCCTTTCTACCACGTTTCCTTGATGGTGTAAATTCTAAGGTATAAGTCTGTATATATGAAGAATAAAAACAAGCTTTACATGAATAATGTTACTGTATTTATTTTGCATATTTCAAGTATCAAATAGTCCTATAAAGACGTGTTTTTTCTAATAAAAAATAAATTACCTTCAAAATGACAATATACCTCCTACACTGACTGCTCATGAAGCCATACCTAGAGTAATCAATTTAGTATTGAGGAGTAAATGTCAAATTTACATTCTTCTCTACCAACAAAGTTATGCTCTTATACAACATTCTGGTCTTCCTTTAGAAATAAAACCTGCTGGGTTTTGCTTTGGGTTTTACAATACAGGTTAACTATTTTCTTTTACTCCTTCTGGAGCAGGAATTAAGCAGTCTATCAGTTCTTATCTTGACAATGCCTGTATGGCTAGCTTTTACTGTGCAGGAAGGCACTATACAGGCCGCTGAGGGCAAAAAGTCACCAACACTTTTACCCAGCTGTGGACCCTACACTGGAGCACCATTGGCAGGATCACTATGGAGGTAACCACCCACTTACTGATTGGATTTGAAGCCCTGCTCCATGGGAAGGAATTAACACTTGGTATTTAAAAAAAAAAAAATCAAAAATCAAAAACAAAAACAAAAAAAACCCTGATTTAATAGATAAATGAATAAAAAGCCCATGACACGCGTGGAGAAGCGACCGCTGTCTTGGTAAATGCCAGACCCATCCCCTGTCCTCTGCTCTGCGTGCTTATGCCCTAGGGCAGTGCTGCTCCCGGCTTAGGTCAGAAAAGCATCTCTCTCAGCGGCTGATGATCACTGCAAAGACTTGCAACTGCTCAAAGTGCTGAGAAAAAAGTGAGCACTGAATGCTCTGCCGCAAACAGGACAGCTTACCAACCCCTCCAAGGCCCAGGGAGCATCATCACAGAAGAGAGACTAGGAGCCAGAGGAAGGGGGCGGTGCAGTCGTCCGGGTATGGCATGGCTGCTGCACTCGGAAGCTCACGACAGCTATGATTCCTGCCTAGGACTGGGCACAACACACTGCATCACAGATGAAGGTTTATGCAGGCAGACAAAGATCACTGTGGGGAGGTCAGGACTCCCCACTCCACCCTGAGAAACTGTCGGGAGTTGATCATGGCTGGAGCAGAGGGAAACATTTTTTCTGTAATGGAACCACTGAAAGGTGCAACGATCCTATAAATAGCTCTTACCAATGCTTCGATGAGCAAACCTAATGAAACTCTTTGTGTCACACAGAGAGAGAGAGAGAGAGAGAGAGAGAGAGAGAGAGAGAGAGAGAGAGATGAAAGCAGAAGGTGCTGTTTGTGAAGAGGAGTCAGTAGGAATGGGAAGAAGTAAGGAAGGATTATGCATTATATACATGTATGAAAATGTCTTCATGAGACCCGTTATTACATTAAATTAATATATGCTAATAAAAGAAAAATACTGATGTATGAAATTCTCAAAGTTACAAACAATTCATATAAATATTAAAAGTAAAACAAAAATAAATAGAACAGGATATCAAAACTCAATTTAAAATGGGATTTTTTTTTAAAAAAAATAAAAGATAATGTTCTGAGCTCTTATTAATGGAACTCTGGAGACAGTGACAA
>NW_026067997.1:1813914-1823552 GCF_014885135.2 Alexandromys fortis
TATATCTCCCCACCTAGGACACTGACGAAAGCATCGAACAGATGGAACGTAAGGAGTGGCTCCTTCAGGTGACCATAGTAATCCGCGATTGTCTTGAAGACATCTTTCTCAAACCCCAAGTACATAGGCTGCTTCCAATCAGAACAGTTGGGCCCTTTAAAAGAAGAAAGAGAACAATTAATGAGGCAGCTACTTGTAAGTACCATAGTCTGACCATCTGTGTGTGTGCACAGATAGATTCTCGAGAGATACAGACAAGTTTTCATATGGAAATGGCATATAACTTTTGCTCAAATACAATTAATGTTTAATTGAATATATTATAAAAATGAAGAGTACTTAATATATCTCTATTTTAAAAGAAAAACTTTTTTTCAAGTCAAGGCAAACTTTATTCATGTTTCATTTCAAATAGTCAAAGCTTTCCTAATCTTAATAAAGTTAACAAAATAACAATTTGTTAATATGTAATAGATGAGCTATCAAGAAATTTTTACAACTTCTTGAGTTTATTAACTATCCTGTAATATCCTACAATCATACAGTTGAAAGAATCAGTTTTTCCTAACAAACTTTCAGACAAATGAAACTTTTATGCTTTTTGAAAAGATGAGAAAAATTTTACATTCTATCTTGTCAATTTTTTCTGAACTATAAACAATCACTGCCCAATTATTAAAAGAAAACTGATCACACTGTAGAGCTGGAGCAGCCTTGGAAGCTCTGAGCCAGCCTGGGCCTGGCCACGCTCTGTGCCACCTGAGGGCAGAGGAAAGTCCCTCTAGAACCCAGGTCCCAGGAGGAATAAGAATGATCCACACAATCTGACAGCAAACACCCTCAGTGCACTGCACAATGAGCACAGGATCACACTGCCAAGCTGACAAGCAAACTGGAGGTGCTGAGGCCTTGAAGGAAACAGCGCGTCCCAAGAGGACCAGAGACGAAAAGGAGTGCAATTATGTGACCAGCTCCAGGCCAGCAGAGGACAAAGCTGTTAAACCCAGATAGACTGATATGCCCAAGAGGATGAACAAAGCAACAAAGACGAATTCAAGGAAATTCTTCCCACAGAATTGAGGGAGCTAAGAGATTCGAGCTGTAACACAGGAAGCCGCTCTGGACCATGACATTCAATCCCCCAGGACGTCATGAAATGGCTCTTTATGGTGTCCCTAAAATCTCCTTTACTGGGAGCTGGAGATGGCTCAGAGGTTAAGAGAGTTCCCAGCACCCACACCAGATGGCTTTACAACCATGTATAACTGAAGCTCCATGGGATCCAATGCCCCCTTTCTGACCTCTATGGGTGCCTCCACCCACATGCACACCCCCCCACACACACATAGGTAAAAATAAAATCTCTAGCCGAAAACAAAACTTATTGTACCCTTTACAGTCTGTACTCATCTTAAAAATTAATTTTATTAGTTGAAATAATGTTGTAAGCATAAACCTAGCAGCAACTGTATAAACCATGTTTGTTTACATCTTCCTCACATAGGAAGCGTAATCAAATGATGGTCTAATATCTCAACAAGAAGACCCATTGCCAGAATTAGTACTTAGCAGGGTGAGCGAGTAATAAACAGTTACGTGCCTAGGGAATGTGGCATCATCTTTGTTAAAAATATGGGGGAAATCCCTTGAAGGAAACACAGATCTTTTCTTTCTTAATCACCTTAAGTTCTAAGGACATATTTTTCCCTTAGTCTAGCTTTTTATAATAATGTTATTCCTGACAGATTCTGGAATGAAATGTTTTGCCTATTTTATTTCCATTTTTGATTGGCTCTTCTGATGTCTACACACAAAAAGGCAAAAGAAATCAGTTAATCCAGTTCTGCATTAACACCAATCTTCATCCTCTGAGCGTCCATGAAAGGGTCTGGCCCACAACTGAGCACGCAGGTCCTAGCGTGCATGGTCTACACTGACTGAAGAAATCTTCAAAAGAGGAGGAAGAATAGCAGACTTCTAGAAAAAGAAGGCACGTAGCCCTTAAAACACCAGATAGTCACCTATACCCTTTCAGAGGACTCAAGAGGAGACTGCACTTACTAAAGGTAAGGACAAAGAGCAGGTCGTAACCGACAGACTCAGAGTAAATTTTCATACACAGGAGAATTCAGGAAAGCTTAGAAATTTTATAAGACTGTCCAACAGGCTGGCCTTGTCCTTTGGCTACCTTTTATATTTGATACATAATCAACCCTCTGTGATATGCTAACCATTTGTAAAGGTTGCTCTCAATACATGTGAGCCCACTCCTTCTCCCAACACCCTGGTCTCTAGAACGTAGCAATTATAAAGTCGTAGGCCATCTTTCCTCTACTAGATGGCCAGTCATGCCCACCTTACTGCAGGCATCTGTGGCTTTGTGTGCCAACTAGGGAACTGAGTACACACTTCCCAGCATTCCCTTCTTCAGCGAAAGTCACACACAACAAATGCACCTCACGGCATTTCAGCGCACACTATAGCTTCATTCCCACAGGTAACTTCCACATCTTTGGTTCTCCAGGAGCTCAGAAAAAGTGTTGGAGCTTCGCAATTGTACATTTATGTCATCACTGCCACCGCTGGCCAAAGTTGTAATTTTTATTTAATTTACTTTGACCAGTTGAGCAGAAAGGATAAAATGCACTTCTGGGTCAGCAAGATGGCACAGTGGATAAAGACATTCATGGCCATGTCTGACCACCTAGGCTCGGTCCCAGAACCCGTAAGGTGAAGAAGCGACTAACTCCTCCGTGCATCCTCTGGCCTCCACACACTTGCTATGGCATGGCAATAGTATGTATACACACACACACACACACACACACACACACACTACTACACACAATTTTAAAATCTTCAGTAAAGTACTTCCCCAGGCTAAAGCCACATTACTCTACATTTCAGTGTATCCAAATTATCAACAAACATCAGTGAAAATTTTAAGAGTTAAACCTGGAGAACTCTGAGTTGTATGCTAACTGGTATTGCTATGTGTGTTCTGAATAAGAGGGAACAACCGCCCCACACAGGGCCAGAAAGACAACCATACTCAATGGTTAGTTTTATTCTATTATCAACAGAAGTGACTCAGCTTAATAATTCAGTCTGCTAATTCAATAACTTACACACCTGTCTCTGCATATGCTGATCCTACACAAAAATAAGAAAGTAACCTTTTCCTGAAAGAGCCATGATACTCTAGAGCTTCTCTAAAACCAAATATCGCCATTATTAATAAGCTAAAATAACAAGGATTCTCATTAAAACCACATGCTTGGGGCAGAATAGACTGTTCCTCAGGTGAAAGTGCTGGCTGTCCAAACCTGATGATCTGGTGAAGACCCTCAGAGCCCAGAGAATAAGAAGCGATCCCCCAATCACCTTCTGACCGCCACACAGGCAACACAGCATGCACACGACATCCGCGTGCGCACAACATCCGCATGCACACATACATATCACATACACACACACAGTAATAATAATAAAGCGTTTCTTCCTTTAAATATTAGAATCCACTCTTTAGGTTACGCTTCCTGAAAATACCAAGAACATGATAGTGTTCATTAAGCCTTTATTATACCGTTCCTTGATGGTGCTGATGACAGCCAATGAGGAGCATGCCATGTGTCCACTAAAGAGATTTTCTATGCCTAAGTGCATTCCCTCGGGCCCACCCTGGGCCAGGCCTCCAGATCTTATGTGCAGATCTCTGACACAGTCTTTGTTGTCTCTCTGAATGCAGGCTCCTCCCCTTAATCCTGCAGATCAGCCAGGCCGGTTCTCTAAAACACCCTGTTCCTCTTATAACACTGGCCTCCAAAGCCCCGTAGAGGACAGAAGCTGCCCAGCACACGAGATGTGAACATGGCAGACGCTTAACAACCCCTTTAGGAATTTTAGGAAAGCCTACAGACCACCACAGGCGGCGGCTGCTCTACGGTGTACACTGTCACTCGCTTCTTTCACCCCTACGATGTGCTCGCAGGAGTGGCACGGACTTGATGTCTAATTCATCCATGAGACCGAGGAAGAACTAGATGCCTTTAAAACTCCAATATAAAATGCTGTGACTAAGTCATGAATCTACTGGAAAACCACAATGGTCGCCAAACGATTCCCTGCCAGCCTCACAGGTGTCAAATCAATGTCCAGCCCACTGAGCAGGAATGTTTTCTAATTCAAGGCACTAATTTCTGTTACTTTTATAAAACTGGCAGATAATTAATACTTACAATTTGCCAAACACTTCATAGCTGACAGGACCCAATAAGGAAGCTCTTCTGTAGGAATAAAAAGGAAAATACAAAAGATATTTTATTCATCTCTTTATAACTCAATCTCTCTGTCTCTCTCTGTCTCTCTGTCTCTGTCTCTGTCTCTCTTTCTCTGTCTCTGTCTCTGTCTCTCTCTCTCTCTCTGTCTCTCTCTCTCTCTCTCTCTCTCTCTCTCTCTCTCTCTCACACACACACACACACACACACACATACACACACATATTGCCCAGGCAATATGAGACATTTCACCAATTTGTGTACAGAACAATTACAAGGTAGAAATTTTTCTTTTCTTTAGAAGCAATGTTATAACATGTACTTAAATGGGAAATAACACTTTCTCAAAGGATAGGATACACTTTTAAGAACAGTAGTAAAAAGAAAGAATTGGATGATTTGTCCAGGGAAAAACATGGCATGCATGAGGCCCTGGGTTCAATCCTTAGCACCAAAATGAGAGGCCAGGGGGCGGGGGTGGGGGGCAACAGGACCGACAGTATATTTTGTAGGTCCAATATAGTTTTCATTTTACCTGCTACCATTTTCAAAATGTTTCAGGTCAAGAACATTCCACTGACATATTAATCACAGGCTGCAAGCAGCAGCTCAGCCTTACAACAGCAGTGACATGGCTAAGATACGCCCAGCCCAGAGGCTGGAGAGACTGCCCAGTGGTTAGAGCATGGGGTGCTCTTCAGTTCCCAGCACCCACATCACATGGCTCACAATCCTATTCAACTGCAGCTCTGGGGAATACCTCCCTCTTCTGGTCTCCTCGGATACTGCACTTATTCGTACAAACCTACACAGAAACACACATACACACAAATAAAAATAAAACCTTAAAAAAAAAAAGATCCCAGCAAAATAACTTGATAAAGCCTCTTCCCTCTGGGCCTACAGTAGAAAGGAATTTGTATGATTCTATAGTATGGGAAGCAGCCTATTGTTGCAGAAAAACAGCAAAACAAAAACAAACAAACAAAACACCTGACTGGTTGTCTAAGTGCCAATTCAAAGTACAATTCTGCTCCACACACCGATTTCTGCCTGCCAACGTCCTCCATTCCTGACGGAGGGCCTATGACAGGGGAAGTGCTCCTGTTTCCCAAGGCAAGTCCTCCTCCTGTCCAGGGACACAGCTTACTTAAACCTCTTCTCCGCTCACACACCGTGACCCGTCTTGTACACGCCACTGGTTAGGAGCTTCAGCCTGAATTTACTAACAGTTTCCTATGTCCCCCAAAGTACTAGACCATTTTCTCACATCCAAAGGTCACTTAGTTCCAGCCAATTATCAGCAAGAACTTAAATTAAAAGATCAACTCAAAGAACCCTTTTAATTCCAGTCCAACACTTACCTATAAGAAAAGGCTTTTAAATTAGTCTTGAGTCAAATATGAGGACACATCCCTGCCTGTCAGCTGAGGCAAGAACATCTCAAGTTCCTGAACTACATAGTTAAACCTTGCCACAAATAAACAAATAAAATCAGTCTGACGATTGTGGCCCACCACAGGCACTATGGGCAATATGACTGCCTTGTTACAAAAAGAAATAAAAATAAAAAATTAAAGGCATGTTTTGGTTTGTGGTTTGGTTTAGTCCCTGATTTATAAGCCAGCTTAAAAAAAAATAATTAAAAAAAAAATACTTTCAACATTTAAAGTTATCTCATTAAAATAATAATGAATAATAATAAAGACTATCCTAGTCAACCTAACTTACTGACACCATTGTGAAAAGGTAATTCAGAAACCTAAACGTGGGGCTGAGAATGTAGCTCAGCTCCTAGAGTACCTGACTAGCACTCACAAGGTCCTAGGTTCAGTGGCCAGTGCCACCTGAATCATCACCACATGGTAACTCTTGCCCATGACCGCAGCATTCAGACTCCCTGGACACTCGTCTTTCTATGACATTTTAATGACCCAAACACTGGGTAAAACACTGATAGAAAACAGATAAATGTAGAGAGGGCATAGACTCCGCTGGGGCTCAGGAAGAGACGTGTGTGCCCATGTGAGGTCCGAGCAGCCCCCAGGGCTGTGCACTCACTTGACTTGTCATCCAGGATGACGACGCCCTGCTTGCTGACACTGTACACGTTATGGATGATGAACTTGGAGTTGACAAGTTTGGTGTCTAGAACTTCTTCCAGGGAATCCAGGCCAAGAACTTTCTGTAAACTATAATGATAAATAATTTATTCTTAAAATAATTTTAAAGTTTCAAAGTTTGTTTCAGTAATGCTAAACACTGAGCAATACAATAGGTTCTCTCCCCCCGCCCCCGCCGTGTGTGTGTGTGTGTGTGTGTGTGTGTGTGTGTGTGTACACGTGTGTGTGTGTGTGTATGTGCATGTGTGGTGTATGTTTACATGTGAGCCAGCACTCAAGCATGCTCATGTCCAGGTAAGAGAAGGGTGTCTCATGCCTTCTCTGTAGCCCTCCCCTGTTTTATGAGGCAGGTCTCACTGAACTCCAAGCTCACTGTTTTGGCTAGCTGGTCAGAGAGCTCCAGGAATCCACCTATCTCTACCTCACAGTGCTGCGGTTATAGGCACCAGCAGGCGTGTCAGTTTCTATACTGCGCTGGAGATTTGAACCAAGGTCCTCGCTGCATTCACTGCAAGCACGCTTATCCACTGAGCATCCCCTTATCACCTCAAAAGATCAATCTTTAAGGTGCACTGTTTTCATTTACTGCACCCAAACTTTCTAGACAGTGGGTTAGCAATGGAATATATTTAAAATAACCTAGAATATCCTTTTCCAATAGCATACTTCCTTAATTACTTAATCACACAACAACTTGAATTTTAAGACAGTTTTTTAACTAAAATCCCTTATTAAACTGAAGATGTCAGTGACTGAAAGTTGAAAACATTAAGCTGGGAATGGTAGGACATATATGCAGTCCCAGCACTCCAAAGGCTGAGCAGAATGACAGAGAGTTCAAGGTCAGCTTGGGCTACAAAGCAAGAGCATGTCTCAAGAGGCTTACAAAAAGTTAAAAAGAATTCAAAGTCATATTTTAACTATTACATATCTAACAATAGAAAATTCTCAAAAATTCAGTAAAATTATATATGTAAACAGCATAAGTACAGATTATGCAAAGTTGAGATTTTTAAACATAATTTCAGAAAACTAAAGATGCAGAGTAGGAAAGAGATAAGCAAAAAGAAGAACCCCACAATTTCCCAAACATCAAGCGTGCATACTAGGATAGCGTCATGGACTTCCAGATCTCCTCCACGTTGGCCTCGGTCAGCTGTCTTCGGTGGACCAGACGGCAAGCCGGCACCTCTCCAATAGCAATGCTGTGCCGCTTGAACCACATCTCAGAATTCTAATGTGGGGGGGGGGACGAAAGGGGGAGGGATAGAAAGAACCAGAATAAATTTTTTCAATATAAAATGCTACAGTTTATGAGAAATGCCTTTGACTCGTCTATTTGTAATTTGACTGAAAATGTGGTTAGAATTATATTCTTTCTTTGTATGGACCGCAGAGAAGGAATGAATGACTCTCAAGATCAGGTCCTATTACAACGAATGGCAAAAGAGCTAAGGCAGTAAGTACAGCACTACACCACTGCTATTTCCTGTGAGAGCTCCAACTAACTGTGAAATAAATCTTTATAAATTCAAAATTAAGTGCAGAAATGCTTGTCTTGATTTACATTGTCCCAACTGAGTAATCATTTATATATATATATATATATATGTAATATATACACATCATTTATATATATATATATCTTCTAGAATTCTCTTTTATAAGCAAATATCAAAGCAAATATATAATATTGGAAAGCAACCCAATCCTAAGCAACTGCTAAGGGCAGAAAAGCAAGCAGCCTGCAAGAATGGTTCAGGATGACTAGAGCCAGGGAGTGACACCTTCTGGGGTGATGGCTCAGAAAGCTCAGGCTGCCCAAGCCACACAGCTCTCCACACCCGTGTTCATGCCCCAGTCAGTCTATTAGACACAAGTCAAACTTTTTTTTTTCAATCAAAGGGAAGAATTTTGACTTGTGAGAGGCAAAAATATGGCAGAAAACATTCACAATGGGTTTCTAGAATATATTTTTGTAAATATACTACTACAAAAAAAATCTTACTAATTTGGAAAAAAGCAAGAAAGTTATTTTTTTGTTTGTTTGTTGTTGTTGTTTTTAAAGGAGAGAGAGTGGGGTAGATGGGGTTCAGTGCCCATGGAAGTCAACAGCACTGGATTTATGATGGTTGCTGCCAATAAACATGGGTGCTGGGAACCAAACTGTGATTCCTCTGCAAGATCAGGAAGTGCTCTTAACGGAGCTGCTATGCCGTCTCTCCAGCCTTGCCTTTAGTTAGAAAGAACAACCAAATTATAATGAAATTCAAAAGCCAGATGGATGTGCGAATTTTTAAATGTCTAAACCAAGTGTTTGGGCTTGAAGGTAGACAGACTATTACATTTTCCCTGCAAACCCATTTCCAAAGGTATTCTAAAAAGTACTCCTGAATACATACATGTTTATCTGTGTAATATCTGCAAAGGCAGTGTTTGGGACATGATATGCTGAAAAGCTGGAAAAACATACCTAGCAATGAAGGGTTGAACAAATAAAATATATCACCTTATATTAGGCATGACGCAGGCACTAACATAAAAAAAATTGGGTATACCATGCTATTTCACATGAAGAGCATAAGGTACAAGATGACCTAGGGCGATCTCGTTGTGTTAAAACACACAGGCAACCAATGGGCACAGGATAAAAATCCTAGCGGGGGTAATTCTCCATAGATATCACAGATCTCTGAAATAAATAAATCACAGAAGCTATACTTGACCGCTGCTGAGAATTTTCCTGCAGAACCCTGCTCTTTGCACTTTACAGGGGTAAACTCGGCTGACTCTCACAGTGTCCTCCCTCACAGGGGACCAGCATCCAAGTTCACTGGTCAGAACTCTTCCACAGAAGCACATGAGCCAGCGGAGGAAAACAGGCTCAAACACCCATCACATCCTGGCTCCAGACCCAGAAGCACAGCAAATAATTGTTTACTGTGTTTCGTTATTGTGTTTTATTGCGCATATTGATTTGACAAGGGACAGGACAGGACAAAGCGGGGCTGGGATATAGTTTGGAGACAGATACCTGCCTGTCATAAACAGGCCACCCAGTTGGATTCTCAGCATTGTCTCCCCTCCCACAGCAACCACCGCCACCCCCAAAAAGAAAAAGATCTGACAACAGTTTCCCTCTGTAAGCCCAGACTGGCCTGGAACTCAGCAGGTAGCCTAGGTCAGCTTTAGCTCAAGATCTTTTTTTTTTTTAATTTATTTATTTATTTCTTTATTC
>NW_026067997.1:1824077-1922998 GCF_014885135.2 Alexandromys fortis
AAAAAAAAAAAAAAAAAAAAAAAACCTCTACCACTCTTGGCACTCTTGGTTTGGGTAGTGTCCAGGAGGCAGGGGGCAAGCTGTGGTAGAACCCATAATAAGCAAGGAGCTTCTAGCCTTGCATGTCATGTCAGAGGGAGATACCAGAAAAGACAGACCGGAGTGTATCAGAAGAGAAGTATGGATGCATGCAGACGGCTGGAGAAGGAAGGAATGGCTTGAGAGTGCAGAGAAGTGGACAGCTCTGGGGTGCTGGCACACTTCGGGGCTCCCGGAAGCATTTCAGCTGAGCACAGCAAGTACGTCACTGGTGCAGGGCTCTGAACAGGGCTGACACAGGCCAATAAACCCTGCACTTCCCCAGGGCACAGAGGAGAAAGGGGAAGTCACGTCGAAGGTGTCTATAAAACATGGTCTGAGCGACAGCCCTCGTTAGAGGGTTCTGTTAGGTGTTTAAACAGACAACTGAAGAAAATGAGTTTCCGTATGAACTTTTTCTCGACTAGGAACTAACAGCTATTGGGCAGTCCTCGAGGAGCTAGCACCCCGCAGTCTCCATTCTGCTGTCTAACACTGTATCTTCTGCTTTACTGTCCTTCTCTCTCTAGACTGTGCGCGCGGAGACTGTGTCGCATGGCACTGGGTATATATGCGTCGCACACTTGTCACACACGGACGCTCTCAGTAAATATTTTTAATAAGTAAACGAGGGATTTCCAAATACTGTCTCCCTTCTAAGTTCCGGGGTCACTGTCTCCATCCACCTGCTAGGCACTCCTATTTCCCATAAGCCCCCACTATTGTCAAATTCATACAAAGTCAGCACCACCCTTGACAAGTCTGCAAGCCCCTGTGGGGTCCCCGCTTCTGACACTGCTGTCATCTTTGCCTTCATCATTTTTGATAAGCCTGAGCTCCTTAATTATCCTCCCCAAGCTGAGACATCACAGAATTTCTTTGCGGGGGGTGGGGGCTGTTTTTCTTTTAATTGGGTTGTCTAAAAATGGCTTCATCACATCTTTACAAACAAAACTGTCTGGATGTCTAGTCTTATAAGACCTGATTAACCTAAATCAATAAGGTCAGTAAATTTCTTCCATAACTGACTATCAAAGATTCTCTGCATTTTATTTCTTAGCATCATCTCAATCTTGGCAGTCTTGTTAGCACAAAGGATATTTTAAGAAAAAAAATATGGAGGAGAAAAAAGAGGCTGTGTGTTTCACGATGTGCTGTCTTTAGAGACCGGAAGAAGCCAGGTTTGTTCAGACGCTGTGCTGGGAATGGGGTCACTCCACAGGACAGCCTCCCGGCTCATGCTCCCGAGACAATAATTAAGACAGCCTTCAGGAGAAGACAGGAAAGGGAGTTAGCAGAATCTGCTCTGGCTGAACGTATGAAAGCAGGCACCACAGGCTCTATCAAATGTCAGGGGTAAGAGTGAAAACCAGGTGAGAGCGCTGTGAAATGGCCTCAGCCCTGGCAGGTGGGGAGTTATTTCACAGCGCCTCCCAATCAGTTCAAACACGACCCAGGAGAGCGCACTAGACACGCCTGCGGCTTACTAGATGATCCCTCCTGGATTGAAATCATGACTATTGTTTTAATTCATTCATTCATTGACACATGTGTGCAATACATTGTGGTCACACTCATTCCTCACCCCTCTTGTCCCCTCCTCACCCCTTCCCCCACCAGGTCCCCATGTCCCTTTCATCTCTTTATTTTGTTGTTTGTGTTTGCTGTGTGACTCGCTGGGTTTACCCAGGGCCCACTGTGTGGGCACGGGTGGGGAGTTATCCACCAGAGGGGATATATCACCAATGGCAACCCCATGGACCCAGTGACTTCTTCTTCCCAGTAGCCAGCGACTGCAATGCTGTGCCCGCTGTCTTTACCGCAGCGCTTACCATCACAATCGGCCTCACGGGAATGTTCTCTTGTGAAGTGCCAGGTGGGGGATCATTCCATTCTGGAAATTTGATGACATCTCTTTGATGCAGGGGCTTCTTTGGATATGGCTTCAGGGGCGAGGAAGGAGGAAACCTGAATCCAAGAAGAAATGCTCTATTATTGCAGACAGTAGGAGACAGGTGGTTCAGCACTCAGGGGAGTGATGAGCCCGTTCTTGATTAAATTATCAAATGTGTAACAGCATTATCAACAATGACTTTTAAGATATTCATTCATTATGCCCACCAAATAATATTTATAGAGAAAAGGGTATAAAATAGGAGACATTTATTATAATAAGCCTTGTTTGAACCTGTGGCACTGTGCACATTACACAGCCCTCTGCCACCGCTACACCCTTAGCTCGCCATCAATCAGTCTCACTGAGACAGGGACTGGCTACAGGGTCCAGACAGACCCGGCATTCACAGTCCCCCAGCCTCCACCTCTGGAAAGCAGGGATCACAGTGTAGACAGCTGTGGCTGGCTTCTCGCTTGATTTCTTTTTCTCTCTCTTTATCTTTAAGATGAGGTCTCACTCCGGTACTCAGGCTTGAACTCCTGGCCTAGGCAACCCTCTGCTTGTGCTGCCAGAACGGCAGTATCAAGCGTGTGTCACCTCACCAGTTCTAAAGGTGCTCTTAACGCAACGGGAGGCCCTGGTTTCACCCAGCGTGAAATCTTCTTTGCCTCCTGGCTCTATTGCTGAATTTTACAGACGGAGAAATGCTCAGTGGGCGTGGCCGAGGGGCAGCACACTGACTGACATTCAATGACTCCTTCGCTGGCACCCCACCACCCAGCTAGACCCCAGCCCTGGGTGCACTTTTATAACGACTTCTCAGAAAGACTAACTCCTCTTCCCTGGAATATCCAACATGTCACACAGGGATTGAAATATCAAGCAAGAAATCCATCTTCGGGGAGGTAGAAAACAGTCTGGAATGTTTCTGCTTTCTCCAATGGCCCCTCTTCCTGGATCCCCTGACTATCAGGGCCATTCCACCTTGAACATAAGAACTCTCTCCTGAAAATGGATTGCACTGCACCAATACAGAACTTATGTTAGAGGCTGGACAAATGGCTCAGTGGTTAAGAGCAATGCCTGTTCTTCCAAAGGTCCTGAGTTCAATTCCCAGCAACCACATGGTGGCTCAAAACATCTGTAATGAGGTCTGGTGCCCTCTTCTAGCCTTCAGGCATACACGCAGACAGAATGCTGTATACATAATAAATAAATAAATATTTTTTAAAAAAGAACTTATGCTAAATATGTGTCTTTTCTCATAAGACATTCCTCTATACATTTTTTATAACAGGATACAGTGAATATATCAGTAGGCTGGATGTGTGGCTCAGGGGCAGAGTTCTTGCCCAGCATGTGGGAAGCTTTGGCATCTGGGATGTTCAATCCCAGCACTGCAATAAACAATAGGGAAGCATCTCAAAAGCAATGCAAGAAAGAAATCAGAAAGTTGCTAACTTTTGTTTTTAAGATTCAGGCCCAAATAAAGGTCTAAAACCTTCCCCAGAGAAATCAGAGAGATGGCGCCTTGGCTAAGAGCATGTCTGTTTTAGACAACCCAAGTTCCGTTCCCTGCATCCATATCAGGCAGCTCACAACCACCTGCCGCTCCAGTGCCAGAGTATCTGATGCCCTCTTCTGGCCTCCATGAGCACTGCACTCACACACACATACACAGAGACACACATATACACACATATATTTAATTTTCCCTGTGATAGCTATAGGAAAAGTAAATCAGATTAAACATTTTATTCTTTAAAAAAATGTTTAATTGAAAATTTCATACATGTACACAAATGGATTTTATCTGCCCTCCACTTCAGCTAATCTACCACCCAGCTCTTCCCAGTTTATCTTTTTAAATATTCCACAAAGTCAAATTTGCACCTCCCACATCCTCATGAGTATGAGGCCATCCTTGGCACTCCGTCACTACCAGGGGCCACACCCTTAAAGAAAAGTGATTCTTCCTCCCCTAGATGACATTGGCTGTCAATAGCTAAGAGTGCACAAGCCCCGCCCCAATACGGACACACATGCACACGCACACGCACACACTGGAATGTGACAGGCTTCATCTGTGCAGACAGCCACAACTGCTGTGAGCTCCTAAGTCACATCCAGAAGATGTGTTTGGCCCTGGTCCTCCCCACCTCTAGCTCTCACCATCTTCCCAGCCCTGTCTTCTGCAACGTTCTGGAGCTTTAGGGATGGAGCGTTAGGGACAACGGGTGTGACACAGATGCTTACGGCCCAAACTTCCATGCACACATAGTCTCACGCTTGGACCAATCGTGAGTTTCTGAGTTGTGAGTGTCTCATTCTAAGGCACACACTGAATCAAAGAGTTCTAAAAGTGCCAACGTCTTCAAAGAACACTTCGCTCACGGTGAGTCAGGAGACATGACGGTAACAAGAGCACTACAGGAACCTCTTCACAACAGTCACAGGAGACATCAAAAGAGCCAAGGAGAGAAAAGCTCGACTCCGCATCCTCTAAAAAGAACATCCAATAGCCGCACTGCATTTTAAGTCAGTCTGAATCAGAAGAAAAACCACGAGGTCTGGAAATCACCAGTTCAGTTAGATTAACTGAAACCAGCACCAGTGGATTATTAATGCAGGTGACAGAATCCCAAATATAAAATAAATGAAAATATTAAGCCAGCCAAGGATACTTGAGTCTGTATGTTAAGGCCTTCTCAGCTGGGTGGTAGTAGCACACAACTTTAATCCCAGCACTCAGAAAGCAGAGGCACATGGAGCTCTGTGAGTTCAAGGCCAGCCTGGTCCACAGAGTGAGTGCCAGGACAGCCAAGGCTACACAGAGAAACCCTGCCTTGAACTAACCCCCTCCAAAAAAAGGCTGTCTCATAACGGTACATCTAACATCTAACTCTCCTCTCCTCCTCTTCTCCTTCCCCCAACCTTCTTTTTTTAAGCAGACCCTTGCTACTGCCCAGGCAGGACTTGAACTACAGATCATCCTTCCTTCAGCCTTCCCCTGTGCTGAAATGACAGACGTACCACACCTAGGTCCACTCTGAATCCTTAAAACCAACAGTCACAACAAAACCTCCTTCCAACCCAAGCTTATCATGTGGGCATGCGCCCTCCCACAGACTCACCTGCGTATATAACCCGAGTTCCTAAACCATGCACCTAGCAGTTCACTCTCCACTATGGTATGGACACTGGGGACCTGAGTTCAGACTTGGCTCTCTCGCTCACTGCCTGTACGTCCTTCAGAAGGAAAAACCTCCTTAAATAGTAACTTAGTGACTATACACTCCCCTTCTGCTTTGGAAACTTTATCCTTGTATCTCCACTGAGAAAGAAGTATCTCAAAGGATAAAGCAGAATTTCTTATGTACAGACTATCTCCTCACCCTACCTGGTGATGAGATCTCTGCCACCAGTGACACCCGGCAGGTAGGTATCCTATTTCTACATCAGACTGGAGACCTAGCCGGAGGGGGTAAAAAAAAAAAAAAAAAAAAAAAATGTACAAGGGCTCCCTCTGGAGGTGACAATTGGAGATAACTTCTGGAGACAAGAAGTTACCAGTTTAATCCTAGCATTTGACTCCTGCGGTCTGGGGCTAGACATCTGCTTCAAACTTCATTTAAATGAAATAGAAATATTTCCCAAACAGGAAAGCAATTTTTTAAAGAAAGCTCCACAACTAACTGGCTCGAAGCACAAAACATTATAAGATTTATAAGCTCCTCAGTAGGTGTGTGAGCAGGCCCTCAGGAGTCTGAGGCCAGCCTGGGAGACACAGCACAAAGCCTGTCTCCAAAACAAACACCGTGAGTGGACAGCAGCTCACAGAGACATGCAATGTGTACAAAGAAGAAAAGACCCTGGAGTGTTCACCTCCCTACCCCAACGCTCAAGGAGCAGGACAAATGAAGGGAACAAAGATTCTAAGGGCCTGAAGTCAGGAAGACCAAACCAGCATGAAAGGGGGAGGAGCTCACGAGGCCCCACCCCTAGGTGAACTCTAAGGGCAGCTGAAGGTGGCAGGCAGGAAGAGTCCATTTCCTCCAGGGGTGTGAGCCTCTCCTCTCATGAGCTGGTCCTGTAATCCACCTAAAGCACCAACCGGACTCAATGAGTTGTTGGTTTTTGATTTTTTTTTAAGGAAGAGAATATGAAGTTTGGAGAGGACAGGTGGCGTGGGAAGTGGATATGATCCAAAAACTTTGTATGCACTTGTGAAATTCGTAAAGAATTGATATATAAAATTCAACTTAAAAATAAAAAACTAAGTAAACAAAAGCAATTTTTGAAAAGAAAAAAATTGCAGGTCCTTTATAAAATGCTATTGAAAGACATTAAAGAAAACGTGAACTAAGGAATGCCTCAGTGAGAAGGATTCAAGGCAATAAAATGTGAAGGCGAAATGGCATTGCAGCGAGTTCAGGGGTGAACACCTTTGGACCGTCACTGTCTTTGGAAGTGTGGCAGTCTGCTGTAGGGATGCAGTATCACTTCTCCTACATGCACCACAGTGGCCTTGTCCTGTTTACTGAACAGACCATGCATTCCCAGTGTGCACTGTCTACTCTGTCATTCCCCGCGTTTTCAAACTGGAGGATGTGGCTTGGATTCACTTCATTTAGGCCCATGTCTCCCAGCTTGGGACGGACCTTTGTGGGGGATATTTGTCAACGTCTTGGAGAAATACCTGGTCTTTCCCCAAGACTGAGCCCATCAGGAAGTTGCCCAGGGCCCCAGCAGTAACAAAAACTCAGTATTTACCAAAGCAGATTGTCACAAGTAACAAGACCCTCCTGTCACTTGGGAAATCCCGGGACTGCGGATGTAGTCAATACTCCATCATAGGCTTTAGGAGTCACAAGGGACTATGTCACAGAGGACTTCTGAGTAGCCCAAGACAGAGCAGAAGCTTAGTCAAAGAACTATAAGATTGTGACTCCATCTCATGGAGCAAATCCCAACAGGATTCCTAAGGAAGCACAAGCTTCTTAAGACAGGATAGTAGCAGAACTACTACCATGTGTGCAGTTGAAAGGAGAACTGAAAATCAAATCCACCTCAACTTTTCAAAACAAAATGAGTTGTCGTGACTTTCGACTTTCAGGACACTGGAAGTGTCTAAGAAAGGTATCCCGCTGCAAACGTGGGCTATTTCTTAGACAAAGAATGACTTAGAATGTTGAGCAAAGAATCAAGCTGAGAGCCCCATGGAACTCTGGGGAGTAGGAGAAATGGCAGATGTGCGTATCAGTAGATGTCGTGACATAACGGGATGAGACAGTTGTCTCCTTGGGAGGGTACGGGTCCTTGAAAATGAGAGGAAACTGTTGCAGCCAGAGGCAAACTCTGACAGATTATATTTTCCAAGGATGGCCACAACATAGCCCCCGTCCATATGCTCTTCCCATCCCATCCCATATGCTCTTTTCATCCCATATGCTCTTCCCATCCCATTCCATATGCTCTTCCTACCCAATATGTGACTGCGCCTCCATCGACAGGAGCTTTCTCTACCTGACCCCAATGAGTGGGCTATGCAATTGACCAGTTCCAGGCACAGATCTTGGGGGCCCGTCAGCATTCTCTTCGACTACTGGTAATACTTGCACTTGGGAGACCCGTGTGTGGGACACAACCTCTCCTAAGCCACCTACTGTGGAAATAAGGAGACTTCCCTACCCCTAGATATTACACAAAGCACATACCTTAAGGAGAGGCCCGAGAGCAGGAAACCTCTGTAGAGAGGAACTGGTCCGCATGCTACAAAGGCACCATAGTTGTGAGAAGGGGAAGGAGTCATAGTATAGAGTCTCTCTGGGTGGGTAGCAGCCTGCTCACTGATTTCCTTCTAAGTTCTTGACCAAAAACCAAAGAAAGGAAGAAAGACTATGAGAGACAGAGAGGGAGGGAGAGAGAGAGGGAGAGCGCAATCTGGTCTTGTGGTACATTATAATTCCAGTCCTAGAGAGTCTAAAGCAGGAGAACAGGGAGTTCAAGACCAGCCTGGGCTACAATAATGAATTCTAGGATACCTTGGGCTTATAAGCCTTTCTCAAAAATAACATAGATTGGTGGGCAAAGGTGATGCATGCCTTTAATTGCAGCACTTGGGAGGCAGAGGCAGGCCTCTGTGGGTTGAAGGCCAGCCCAGTCTACTAAAGGAGTTCCAGGAAAACCAGGACTGTTAAACAGAGAAACCCTGTCTTAAAAACAGACAAAAAAAAAAAAAGTAGCTTAAATTTAAAAATATAGTTACTTTAAGCCAGTGAAGTTTGGTGACACTGTTTCTCAGCCATTGAGAATCAGAACATTGCCTGATTCACACCATGAAGTACAAGAATGGTTTGTGTCTTCTGTTATGCTCGCTTATTTCAACAGCAAAAAATCTTTTATTGACTCAGAATAAAAACTATCATAAAGGCTAAGGGAACTGCTCATTGAGTAAACAAAACTACTAGCTATGTAAGTATGAGGACCTGAGTTCAAATCCCCAGCACCTATGCAAAAAGTCGGGCATGACTGTGAGTTCCTGTAAGCCTAGAACTAGAAGGTAGAGAAAGGCAGCTCCCCAGGGCTTACTGGCCAGCCCAGTCAAAGCCATGATTCAGTTCAGTGGGAAGACACCTGACACACAACATGCACACACACTCACACACACGCACACATACACCTATGCATACACAAAATATCACAGCAAATATGAGATTTAAGATAATAAAGCTTGATAGCAGTGAATTCCAAGCTAGCCAGAGATACAAGGTGAGACCCTGCCTCAAAAAAATAAATAAATAAATAAATAAATAAATAAATAAATAAATAAAATAAAGTCGGGCGATGGTGGTGCACACCTTTAATCCCAGCACTCGGGAGGCAGAGGCAGGCGGATCTCCGTGAGTTCGAGACCAGCCTGGTCTACAGAGCTAGTTCCAGGACAGGCTCCAAAGCCACAGAGAAACCCTGTCTTGAAAACAAATAAATAAATAAATAAATAAATAAATAAATAAATAAATAGAATTATTAAGTTTTCTATTCATCAGGATGCCATAAAACAAGGCCTAGAGGTTTTGTGGTAGAGCACGTACTTGTTTAACATGTGTAAGAGTCCTGGACTGGACTATAAAAAGTAACAGGAAGAACGGAAGGAAGGGGGAAGACAGAAGAGGGGAGGGGAAGGGATAGGTTTGGGAGGGGAATCAGAGCAGGGCACAGCAGGGCACTAACAGATGAAACCAAAGGCTGAAGGTGTAACTAGGTGGCAGGCTGCTTTCCTGGCGTACACAAGGCCGTTTCTCAGCACCGCAAAAGGGAGAATGAGAGACCACTACCACCTATATAACTGATAGAAGATTAATTGACAAAATATCCTATTTTAACTACTAAGAATCTACTAGAAGGAAAAGTTCTACAGAGAGGTAAGAATGCGAAAGAAACAAGTATTTCCAGATGTGGATGGGGATAATGAGTATGCATAAAAAGACTCAGCCTCATCAGTCACCAGTGTAATGCCAAATATCATCACAGCGAGACCGCTCTCCAGGCACACCAGGGGGACAATGTGTAAATCAATCCTTATCAGATATTTTCTGCCAGGGGAATAAAAATGAGCATTATGTGTGCTGGAAGAGGATCTGTCAGTACCAGCAAGTGGAATATACCCAAACCCTCCAAATGCAATGAACTCCGGGATAATGCTGGGTACCCTAAAATAACACTGGCTGGGCAGAACAAGACAGCGCAGTGGAAGCAACCCAAGTCTCTACTGCCGGGGGACAGGCTGTGGAATGTTGGTATGACAGGGTACAAATAGCCATGAGACTTCAGCAACTGTAATCACACACATCGATATGAACAGATCTAAAAAACTACCACAAACAAAACACTATATTCTGGTAAGTTTTATATAAAGTCAAGGACAGAGAAAATACTTCAGAAATAAAGACAACTGGTTGTTAGGGGCTGGGGAAAAGGTTCAATGGTCAATGGCACTTGTTGCTCTTGCAGAGAACCCAGGTTCAATTCCCAGCATTCACGGCATAGCACATAACCATCTACAGCTCCAGTTCTATGGGATTCAGTGCCTTCTTCTCCCTACCCAGGCACCAAACACGCACATGATATACATGGGCAAAATTCTCCTACGCACAAAATAAGTGTTTAAAAATAATAACGAATTGTTTAAAGATGGAGAAGTAATTCAGGAAAAAATATAGTAAACCAGAAGCAGTAGAATCATCCGTGCCTGTGTCCACACCCTGGCGAGCTCTTAGGTGATGAACACTGTGGGCAAAGAGGCTCTGCTTCCCGCCCAGTACAAACACTGTTCAACTAAGGCCGATCGGCTCCAGCATGGGAGGTCCCTCACACTAAGAGAACATTCCAAAGACCATGGCTCCCTCTGCTGGGTAAAGTGTCTGTTTCAGAAACTGTAAATCATAAATTTCAGAACTATAAAGTCATACTGAATTCCACATGTGTATACCAAAGACATTAAGAGCAGCAAAGTGATCAGCCTCCCTGACTAGCCAACAAAGCAACCCTGGTCTCTTAGCGCCCCCTCCGTCACCAAATAATGGCTGAAAATGCCCTTTAACACAATACAAACAACTACTATCCTCGGCATACTTATTTGAAAAAAATTAAATTTAGTATTTAATCAAATGCGCAATAAGACATCTATGTCATAAGGAAAACACACTTTCTAAATCTTTGAGGGCTAAGAAGATGGTTCCCTAGGTAAGAGCAGTTGTTGGTCTTCTAGAATACCAGAGTTCAGCTCCCAGCAGCTACACTAAGCAGCTCACAACCACCAGTTTCAAAAGATCTACCCCTCTCTTCTGGCCTCTGTGTGCATGAGTGTGCGCCGCACATGCGCACGCGCGCGCACACACACATCACTCACATCACAAATAAAAAATATAACCTTTAACAAATCTTCTGTTTCTTCGCCTCAGGCTTTTAGACTAACAAAACAAGATTTAACATCAACCAAAACCTGCCAGAGAGTAATTACCATGAGCTCTGGTCATTTCAGGGCTGCTGTTTCCCAAAAATCCATGACCATGAGTTAGACAAATCTTCAACAATTCTAAGGCTTTAACTGTGCTCTATAAAGCCTCTCAGCACATGCAGTAGTAGTATAGTGTGTGTGTGTGTCATAAATATCATACACAAATACTAAAAATTTACTAATTATATTTCATAAAACTGCCTGAAGGTGTGTCAGGAACATATAACTGTACACAGTAACATCAAAAAACATGAACGACCTAAAATCTAATGAAACATATTCAAAATTAAAATAACTTAAAACAGCAGAACAACAGACAGACATCAAACAGAAAGATGTCTGTACTCTGTTTATGACTTGGAAGATTCAATTTTGTTGAGAAGTTAAATCCCAAATGGATCTACTGAATTCCACCAGAAATTCCATTCAAAAGCCCCAGGAGGGATCGTTATAAACACACTAACTCTAAAACCAATGTGGAAAGACAAAGGACCTGGACTAGGAATAAGATCTGGAACAGCACAAAGATGGAGCCCTGGCAGGAAACTGACCCAGGGACTGTCACAAAGCTACAGTGATCAGGGCAGCACTGCACGGGGACACACAGGCAGGGCCTACAGCAATGAACCACCTGGGAACTAAGGCATCACTATGGGGATGGCTTCCCTTTAGATTACAAACCAAAAATCAAAGGATGCTCTCCTTTGATTAACCTTGCTCTCCATCCCTCCTAGTAATTCCCAGGGGAGTGAAGGTCACCACCACTCTGGATTCAGCAGGTAGTATTCCTGACCCCAAAGGGATAAACTCTTGCTGGGGTATCGAATGGGGACACTCTGGACTGCTCCTGTGGCCAGGGAGCAGAGGGCAAGAAGAATGACTACCACAGCAAGGGTAAGTGATTCTGCCCAGAAGGAAGGGTGACTGTGCTCGTAGAGTGGAGGCAGGAGGAATAGCCTAGAGCAGCGATGTCTGCATGGCACCCCTTGCTACCTCCTTGTCCCATTGCAATTGTGGATGGGACAGTACAGAAAGACTAGTCTGAGAAGTACGAGATGATCGAGGGTGCAAACCCTCAGGAATGATATTCTGGGTCACTCTGCCAGGTACAGCACTCTAAGCCTGCAAGGTGATGAGAGAGGATGAGAGAACTCACAGTGGAAAAGAAGGCAGGGGAGAAGCAGCAGCTGACTAACTGTGGGGAGCGGAGCTGTGGTCTTCCTAGTAATTCCCATCCTCTTGATCTCCCCTTAGGGAGAATGTCCCACAAACATGCATGGAGAAGTGGTTCTTTGCAGCACACGAAACAGTCTGTGCTCACCACAGAGGTCATCTCTCTTCAGGCCAACAACCCCCAGCTGCTGTATCATTCCTGTTTTCTACAAGATGCTTCTAGCTCATCATGGGGCACACGGAATAACAGAATCAGTCCATTCCTTCCGGAAGAGGCAGGGCTTCAGCAGCACTCTGCGTGAGAACTCCCCAGGAGCCTGGGAAAGGCACTGGTCCTGGGTTCCTGCAGTTCTTTCCTTCTCAGGTGAGACTTGCATCACCATATGCTGTTCACTTTATTAACTCCTGTATCCCTCTGAGTACTCCCTATCCACAGCGCTAAAGATCACTGCCTCAGCTAGGGTTTCTATTAGTGTGAAGAGACACCATGACCACAGCAACGCCTATAAAGAAAAACATTAATTGGGGGGTCTCACTTACAGGCTCAGAGGTTCAGTCCATCATCAGGACAGGGAGCATGGCAGGCAAGCAGATGCCATGCTGGAGTAGTAGCTAAGAGTCCTACATCTTGTGGCAACAGGAAGTCAACTGAGACACTAGAGGGTATCCTGAGCTCAGGAAACCTCAAAGCCCGCCTCTACAGTGACATATTTCCTCCAACAAGGCCACACCCATGCTAACAAAGCCATACTTCCTAACAGTGCCACTCCCAATGAAATTATGGCAGCCAATTACATTCAAACTGCCACAATCATGCAAATCTGGTACTATCTTGCCGCCTCCTTCTCTACTCCAAAGTCCTAAAGGATCCTGTGTTTGCATTCGTTCGATATAACTTTACATGGATGCAAGAAATACAAGTACCTGCTACACATGAGACACAAGTGGGTAAACCTTGGTCTAACAACTATGTCTGCATGTCAAACTCCATCATTTGCTTTATAAACAAAGTCTTACACACCCTTTACATACTATTTATAGCAGCTTCTGACAGAAAGCAGGCGAATCGGGCTGCAAGACCAGCCATCTCCTATCCAACCACGTATAAAACAAGGCTGCTGGCCCCTGGTCTAGTGAACAGACGTAACGGTGTTTACTTGGGAGTTACACAGACAGCATGAGACAAGGAACAGACAGGCCTACCTTGTCCCCACTGTGTTGCCAACAACAAGCACATTCAGTCTGAATATTATAAGCGGCAGGAGAACCATTCAACCCCTACCCCTAAGTGTGGGCCAAGACCAAATGTTGGCATTCCTAGTTTGTAGATGAGGCCACGGGCCAGAGAGTATAAGCAGTTTACTTAGAGGCATGGGTGGGAAACTGTAAATAGCTGGGTTTGGAGCCCAGCCCTGCCGTACTCCATACCCTGTTACAATCCTCCCATCGCTGAGCTCACGTTAAACTCCACTCCCCGTCACATGGTGTGGGAAAGCGACAGCCAGCGTTACTAGAAAAGGGGGTGCAGTGAGAACTGCTGGCTTACAGTAAGGTCGGGAGCTCACTCTTCACTGACTAACCTTTGGACTTCTTTCTCAATGGGCACTAGATCTTCTGTTGGAATGATGGGGACACCCAGATAAAAAAAGAAAATTCTGTCACACTCTTATCTGCCAGCACTCCCTTGTAATGACACCCAACTTGTTTATTGGTTTCCTCCACAGGCAGACACCTGCTACTAGTAAAGATTCAACTGAGTGCCACCTTGAAAGCAAACTTCTCTGAGGGACTTCGCAGAGATAACCTTCCTACAGCCCTGAAGCCATGTCCTATCAGAGGCTTCGGAAGAGATCCAGGGTTCATCCATTTGCAGACAGGGGTACCCATTCTCTCTGCTCTGCATCACCATGGATACAGTAGGTGTGGCAAGTGCTTGGGAAAGGAAAAGAAGAAACAGGACAGAGAGAGCAAAGCAGCATATGTGAGGATATAATTAGCAGTGCCCCCCCCCAAAAAAAAAACACAAAATTCTAACAAAAGAGTTCAAAACTCGGTCAGCAAGACAGCTCAGTAAGTAAAAGCACTTGTCGCCAAGGCAGAGAATCTGAGGTTGATCCCAAGGCCCCACATGGCGGAAGGGCAGAATCAACTCTCATGAGTAGCCCTCAGGCCTGCACACATGCGCTGTGATACACCCCTGGCACTGCGGAAAGAAATAAAACTAAAACTTAGAATATAGCTCAGAACCTAACTTTTCAAGCTTTATGAACACACACAAAATACTAGCCCCTCATATCAGAGCATAAGTTTCAATCAAGCAATTGATAATTTATGACACTGATGTGAGTGTCATAAATACACTTACGTCAACTGTGCTTCCTGAGGCTCACATGCCACATCTGCCTGGCGTCACTCATTCCTAGCTTACAAGTCTGCCAACTCCACACACAGAATGGTGTGTCTGTTCTGCCTTTCAGGAACTACAGTGAACCTCATCCTACAACCGTACAACAAATCCCCACTGTTCTCTGTTAATCCTAAACTGCGCTTTCCTGAGAAAGGCTAACTAACCCCACGTCTCTATCCCGTTGTTTCTGTGTCAATAACAGCTGGGATGTGCTCCTATGCGATCTCCCTCCAGGTCGAGAGAGCTCTCTGCCGTCTAACAGGGCGGAGCACTTGTGAACCACACTGCTCCCAAGAGACTTCTGAATTCTGGTTCCAATCTCTACTGAAGCTAGTGGATAAATAAATAATAAATAACAAGCAGAGAGAATTCAGAGAAAACTAGCCACAGAGCACAGAAAATAGCAATTTTAAGAATAAACAGGTAGCAGTCACATGGCCAAAGCAAATACAGAGGGAAAGGATAAAGAAACCTGCCAGACAGCAGACAGCGAGGAAGGCAGAAATATTTCAGGGTCAGGGCAGAGAAACAACTCACAGGTTTGAAATTAGCGAGAATTAATCACCAACACACCTTAGACAGGACTTTACAAAACTGTGTTGACAATCAGGCTTCACCTGGTTTGACTAGAACAGTGTATTTCAACATCCCATTGGCATGTCTACCAACACCCGGGCAGCTTCCACATCACAAGATGGCAGTGATTGGCTGGAACTGCAGAATTGCGCTGATTTAATAGTTCCGTGTATAGTTCTCAGCCCAGGGTTCAACTGGTGAGGCTCCCGTCCCTGGCAGACCTTTCCCTGTGCCTCGGGGCTTTCAGAGAACGCCAAGGATCCCTCCTGCCTCAGAATGTTGCACAACAGCCTGAGTCATTGCTTTGCTCTCAGACGGTCTACACACAATCTCCTAGGCCGAAAAAGCTGCCCCAACTTAACAACCTCTGTAGTCATTGCTTGTTCCATCGGTATACGCTCTTGCAGCTGCAAACACCAGAAACCAATCTCTTTTTTTTTCCTTTATCATGTCTTTTTATTTATAAAAGGGAGTTTAGAGGTAGGTAAGACAAATAGCAACATGGTTCTAAACTTTATATCCTATTTTGTATTTATAGAGTAATGAACATACCAGAAACCAATCTTGGTAAAGTTAACTAGAAATGAATATGAAAATATCAAATAGGGCACAAACCAGCAGAGAGCCAGAGAACAGGAGGAACAAGGATGAGGCAGAGACCAAAGCAGAGGGCCAGGTGGCAAACACAGCTAGAACCACATTTGAGACCAAGCCCTAGGAATAGGTGAGTCCCAAGCCAGCACTGGCACTATGTCCCTGTATGCATCCACCATTGTTCCTACTGACTATCGCCTCTGTCACAGGAAGATTAAAACTGTCCTTTCCCTTGCATGAAGATTTAGTCCTGGGTGCAAACACCTAAACAGCCAGAACGGCCATGTGCCTGCGTCCTCCTTGCCATGAGGGATGAGGAGGGTGGGCTCAATCACCTAGGCCTTCACTCTAATGGTCTCCTTCCCACCAAGACCACAAAACAGGAGCTCCCACAAATAGAAAAGTTGAGCATGATTAGCAACAAAAAAAGCTAAAAGCTCCATATAAATATAAGCATATGCATGTCTAAATTTTTCACCAATATTCCAGAACTCCAATCTGGCTGTTAATTACACCTTTATGAGATCATATATGTGTATGTGTATGTATACACATTTACACATACACACATAATACATACAAATATACATATATACAAATGCATTATATATATATCTAGAGAGATGGAGAGACCCTGGACATTTGCCCACTTCTCAATGCTCCATACTTCTTGAGATACTAACTAGGTGCAAAGGTCTAAATGCCCAGCAAATACTGAAGATGTTTATGAAGAACTGAAAACTATTATGGACTGTTAACTGGCTCTAAAAAGACTAAGATTATAGTCTAAGCCTCAATAAGGAAATGTTAAACACCAATAAATATTCTAAATAAGATGGCTAATCAGGTAAAGGCCTCCAAGCCTGACTACCTGAATTCAATATCAAGGACCCAAAGAGTGGGAGGAAAGAGATAACTCCTACAAGGTGTTCTCTGGCCTACACACACAGTGACATGTATGCACGCATGCATGGACACACACACACACACACTGTTACTAAATTAACAGTTGTAGACCACAGGCTTCCTTCCTGCTCAAAGCCCTTGCGTTGGCTGCTTTCTTACGAAGCAAATGTCTACTCTAGGGACTGGAGAGATGGCTCAGTGGTTTAGGGCACTTGTTGTTCCTGCAGAGGACCCAGGTTCCGTTCTCAGCACCTACACATCGGCTCATAACCATCTATAACTCCAGTTCCAGGGGATCTGACACCCCGGTGCACATATATACATGCAGGCGAAACACTCATACATACAAAATAAATCTTTTTTTAAAAAGGCCTATTCCATAGCTATAAACCTAATAAATTCCACCAAATTCACACCTGTGACATCATAAGACTAGCCATGTTTATAAATTCCATCAAATTCACCCCTGTCACGTCCTAAGACTAGCCATGTTTATAAATTCCATCAAATTCACCCCTGCCACGTCCTAAGACTAGCCATGTTTATAAATTCCATCAAATTCACCCCTGCCACGTCCTAAGACTAGCCATGTTTTTCTCCTCCCAGTTATCACATGAAAGCATGAAGACTTGGGCCCCATACCCAACATCACTAGAAGAAGAAAAAAAAAAGCAAGAGGAAGGAATGATGGACCTCATTAACCCGTGATTCGCTATTCGAGAAAACTAACGCCTAGGAAGGCAAGGGCAGGCCTGCTCATCACTGGGGCGGAGAGAAGATGAACAACCGTGGTCTAGGGGTTTGGATCGAGTTCATTTTATCTGCCAGTTAAAGGATGGAAAAGGGGTGGAGAAATCTCAAACACTGCCAACAGGAGCAGACAAGGTCAGCGGTTGAAGAAAGGTGTCTATTGGAGTGAACACACACGCGCGCACACACCAGAAACACGGAGAAAAAGACCTTCTCTCAAAGCAGGAGGGTGGGGAGTAGTCTCAGGAAGCCTAAAAAACCCAGTCTCTTCTCAGGGGGTGGAGTTTTTAAAGTCTTGAAGAGTTTTCCTCCCCTGATTTAGGGCTGGTCCTTTTGAGGAAAGATGGGATGCATGATTGGCCCACCGCTGTTATATAACAGGTTCTGAGCCAGCTTTGAACTTGCTCAGCCAGTCCTTCAGCAGCAGGCCTCCCGGTGAGAGAAAAAAGCCTGCAAGGTCTTTGTTTAAAGCTGTCAGAGTCTGTCTCAACTGGGGAGAGTGAGGAAGAAACCCGTCATCTTGGAAATTTGCCACCTTTGTTACCTAACCATAGCCCTCTCCCTATCTGTCTGCCTCCCAGAGAGTCTGTATAACATCAGACCCTCAATGCTACAGTTGGATAGAAGGAGTCACTTGGAACAGTTCTAATAGCGCAATACAGTAACTGCATCACAAGATCAACTGAGTTTTTCTATATAGCTAGCAGAGGGGATTTTTAATGTCCAACACGAAAAATGAGACATTTCCAAGGTGACCTGAGAGTCTGTGAATGGAATCTGGTCACAAAGCACATATTCTTGTGTGGAAATGCCACACCACACCCAGCAAAGATGTAATTAGCGGGTCAACTTAAGACGAAAATATATCTAAAACAAAAACATCAGCACACACAAACTATTCTCTGATTAATGTGCTGCTTCTCGTTTTAAAACTGGTGTTGCCAAAACTGAAAGTGAGTCATATGTGCCAATAAAGAAACCTCTAGCAAACGGTATCAGGTGTGAGTCTGAACCAATTTCTGAGAGAGGGGGGGGGGGGGGGGGGAGGGAGGGAGGGAGGGAGGGAGGGAGAGAGAGAGAGAGAGAGAGAGAGAGAGAGAGAGAGAGAAGAAAAAAGCATTCCTTATACTTTTAATGCTCCCAAACTCAATTGACCAATTTGACATTGGATATTTTCATTCTACTTGCTTAAGAAATGAAAATAATTCCCTGCGTCTCCAGGTCCCTGCACTCCGCTGGTCTCAGCACCTTGGCACTTAAACTTAGCGCCTGAAACTTGACCTTTATGGACTTGGTGAAATGAGAAGCAAGAGAATAATAAAATCACATATATACATTTTGTGCTTTCCTACTGAAAAAAGATGTCCACTAGAGGGAGTAAAGAGTCCATCCATTGTGAAAGTTGAAACTTCCCTTCAAAAGATTTACAAGATAATCTAAGAATTTGCAGGAATGTTTCACAGGGTGACAAAAAAATGACTCAGGGGTCATACCTTTTAAAACATCTGCTCAAGTTTCTGTCAACAGAGATACCAATGAGATTTTTCAAATCTACAGCTTACTGGCCTACTGAAAAGCTGATTTGGGGGTTGGGGGTAATATGATCCTATCAACTTTAACACACATTCCCATTTGTATAGCCTTCATTCTATCAGGAAAGAGGTTTCATTACTCCCCCAAACACTCTCTTCCCTTCACTGTATGGTCAACGCCCTTCCCCAATCTGACAGCCTTCCATTGTGTAGATGAACTGTGCTGTCCAGCCAACCATGGGACGGTTAGGTTGTTTCCAGTTACTGCTAATTATTAACAGAGCCGCTACAAACACAACTTTTCCTTTTGTACACTAAATTTTCATTGCGTAGGGAAATACCCAAAAGGAATGCTGAGTGAGGTCCTCTATAGTAAGTCTATATGACACTGCCAACAGGTTCTCCAAAGTGACTGCTGACCTAGGATTCCCGCCAATGACAGAGGGCTCAACCTCTGCACCTCAGCAGCACTTGACGTTGGTGGTGGCATTTTTATTTTAGCCACTTAGTAGTTGCAGCTTTACTTTGCATCTCCATGAGGTTTACTATGTTACACATCTTTGAGGGCTAGCTGTCATCTGCATATTTTGAAGTATCTGCTCAAACCTCTTCCTCATTCTTGTTGAGCAACTACTGAATTCAAACGTTCTTCATATGTTCTTGGTACCCATCCACTGCCACATATGTGCTTCACAGATATTTCTCCTGTCACTTGTCTCCTTGTCCTCTTTTTCTGTTTGTTTTTTTATTTTGTTTCATTTTTAATGTGTATAGATGTTTGTGTACCTGGCGGTCAGAAGAGGGCTCCAGATCCCTGGAACTGGAGTTACATACTAGGGATAGAACCTGAGTCCTCTGCAATTGTGACAAGCACTCTTAACTGATAAGCCAACTCTCCAGCCCCCTTTCCATGAGCCTAAAGATCAGATGAAATTACTGAAATGGAACTGCCTCATAAACAGGGGAAGGGAAAAACATCCTTTTTTTTTTCTGTGCTGGGATCAAACCCAAAGAGGGGATCAATCATCAGATGTACATCCAGGCATTATTTACTTTGCTTGAGTTTTGGGAGAGGTTCTCACTATGCAGTCCAGAGTGGCATCAAATTGAGCTCCTCCTACCATCAGCCTCTCGAGTGCTGACATCACAAGCGTGCAACCACCATGCTTGGCTTGAAACTGCTTATGAAAACACGTGGCACAACGGTATACATGTGACTCTAAAAGACTCTGTGGAATGACCAGCTGTGTCCCTCAAGCAGAGGACTGGGAATGTAAAACTGCTAAAACAGCCACCCTCTGGTTCACCTATGAGCACCTATTACTGAGACCCAGGACTCTGAAGTCACTGGTGTTGGTAATGGAGAGAGGGAACCCTAGACCGCACTGGGAGCTTCTCTACTGCATCTTCCCTCAATTTCATGGACATCCAGACAGCAGGATCTCACTTTCCTTCTTACACACTAAGCTCTCTCTTCATACTCATTTCTGTTTGACTCCTGAAAAACCATAGCTAAGTTAAGGGCATTCACCAAACAAATACAATGAACATTTTTAAAATCTAGAGATATTTGATTCCTTCCAAAATGAGGGCTTTATTCCTCACCCATGTTATAAAATTACCCAACACATATATGTAATTTGTCTTTTTAAAACACACAGTCAGGTGCTGGAGATATAGTTCAAAGGTAATAGAAGAGCCTGGGTTTGATCTCCATCACTACAGAAACAAAACACAAAAGATAATGGACTGTTTGCATTCATGTTGCTTTCTCTAATAGCACAGACTCAGGTACCACCCTGCTGCACTTAGATTGACTGTTGCCCATACCTCCTTCATTTAGGATGTTCATAAAGAAGGCACTCTATCAGTTACTATGCATCACAAGAACTCTCTGGCTACAAACGTGCTGCCCACAAATGCTCCTCACTGGACTGTGATTATTCATCATCAACATATCTGTTGAGCTATGTCAACCTCATCTTGGGGAAACTGAGTCAGCCTGGCATATCACAAGAACAGTGATTTTCTTTACAGACAGTCCTTGACTCAAATGATGAGCCTTCCACTATTAACTCCAAGACTCTGAACATGTTTGTAAGCCCGGTTTTATTCATTTCCTAACCTTCATATTTCGGGAAGTTCAGAGTGGTAGCTCAGGCCCAAAACCTCAGCGCTTAGAAGGCTGGGACAGGAGTGCCACAAGTTCAAGCCATCCTGGACTGTAGAGTAAGACTGTATCTCCAGAAAAGAGAAAATAAATCATAATGAGGATATCAGCTTTACATCCTCAGAGATAAATGGCAAATTACATACCGAGTTTGCAACATCAGAGATGTTCTGGAATGTTAGTTTCTTTCTTTCCAACAAGAACTCTCTAGCTTGTCCTTTTCAGCACTTTCTAGACTACATAAAAGGACTGACTCCCTTCCATAAATCTGGACCTTTTGAAGTATGTCCTAAACTCTACCAACTCTCCATCCACTCCAGATCTAACCTGCCTTGAGGTATTCTCTCTTCTTCAGCTTCCATGATAACTTGGCTTTCTTGTTCTTCACCTGAAGAAAGGAGCTGGAGATACACGGGTCACCATAGCAAAGGCAACCCTCCCCAGAACTCTGGCGTGGAGCACCAACTACAGAAGCCTGCGTGTGCATGCCAGCTGGCTGTATGCTCACCTCCATACAAGTCACAGGCCCCTTCACCAACGGTTTACATGTTTAAAAAGACTCCATCCAAGACTGATCTCGTGGCAAAAGTCAGTGGTTAATTTAAAGAATTCTCATGCAGACAAAAAAAAAAAAAAAAAAACTAGGTGATAGTGAGTATTCAGTGTTAAATAACAAAAGGCTGTCCTGCTTATGAGTCAAAATAAGAAACTACAGAGGAAATCATTAGAATCAGCCCCCCATGTCCATGAGTTCCGTGTCTTAAGATTCACCCAAGCTTGGACCAGCCAACACTATATGAAGAAAAGACGCCTGGCAGATGAAGTGGCTCCTATGTGTACTCTCAGACCTTCAGGACACTGACACAGAAGGATCACTTTTGAGCCTAGGAGTTTAAGGTCAGCTCAAACATTATAGCAAGACCCCCATCTCAAATATTAAAAAAAAAAATAGTTTGCAGAAAGTTCAAAAAGCAAAATTTGAGTTTGTAGGTGTAAATGCTAGATTGAGCCCATGTGAGTGAGCAGTTACTGCTGGAGCCGCCACCTCACACGCCCTTGGGTTCTCCTGGGCACTCCCAGCGGAGCTTCATTTGCCTCCCCTAGTTCACCTCACTTCCTGTTCACCATCTGTGCTTGTATCTGTGCTTTGGTCAGCATCTCATAGCAATGAGATAACTACGCATTTATATTGGGTAGTGTAAGGAATCGAGAGAGGATTTAAAGCGTAGAGCTGTGTTTAGGTTATATAGAAATGCTATATTTTATATAAGGAACTTTAGCACAGGCAGATTTTTGGATAAATGGGGAGTTCCTGGAACCAACACTTAGTGGACCCTGAAGGAGCACCACACTTAATGAAGAAACATCTTCTGTCATGTGAATTCTTTTATCAACAGGGATGCGTGATCAAGTTCAATACTGAAAGGAAATATTCTAGTAATCAGTGTTCAGCGGTCAACTCCAGGAATACATGCCTGTTATTCTCCTGAGAATTCGAGAGCCTCAGGAAACTCAATGGGAGATGCCCTATTTAAGATCACAACAGGAAAGACTGTACATTACTCATCCAGAGAAGTCTCTCAGAGGGGTTCTAGCCAAGTCTTGTTGGGTACAATCAAGGAATTTCCCGAAAGGACAATCACTTAAGAATCCCCAGTGCAGTTTGGAATGTGCAGCCTGAACGGGACTTCCCACCATCTGATACCAATAAGTACTCAGGCCTCAGAATAAACTCAGGCCATTCAAGACACTAATCAGAACTTAGATCAGCAAATAACTGCCAAATGGAGAAACAACTAACAGCTCAGATGACAATCCTGACATAGGGGCACTGGAGACCTTGGAGGACACGCCCTCAGGCGATCGGGCAGGAAATGCACACCAGCATCTCTTTAGTCCTCCACGCTACAACCACCCTACATGCCATGACCCCCCTACATGCTATGACTACCCTACATGCTATGACCGCCCTACATGCCATGACCACCCTACATGCCATGATCACCCTACATGCTACGACCACCCTACATGCCATGACCACCCTACATGCTACGACCACCCTACATGTCATGACCACCCTACATGCTATGACTACCCTCACCCTGTTCTGCTTTGCACAAAAGTTATTCCAGGAGGGAAACAAAGAAATAGATCAGGTAGAAGAAGCCACATGCTTGAAGCCATGCGTCCCAGGCTGACAGGCTCATTAGACATGTTCTGATCAAGATAATAAAGGAGAGCACGAGCTACAATCTCCCTGTTCAGCTCTTCACACCTGGTTAAGTCCTCGCTAGTTCTTGGCACTGACAGGCTTCTACAGAGGATAAACAGCTCCTCTCTGCACCTGCGTGACTCCATTCCTCTTTAGTTGTCTTCCATCACCTGAATTTTAGGTAGGTCTCCCAGGCCTCCGTCAATAAAATAGCCTACTGTTCAGAGAGAAAGCACCATAGATCTCCATTTCCCCTCAGAATACCTGGTACTAACTGTCCACATGATAAAGTATTGTCAGCCAATCACATGGAGAAAGCAGGCGTGCAGCACCTGGCTAGTTAGAGACGAGAAGGAATTCTAACACAGTCCCACACATGTACCCTGAGCTGTTTCAAGACTGGACATTCTGCCCCTGAGTATTCCAATCCTTGGTCCTCAGCAAAGCTATCCCCAGAGGGACCGTTTCACCCCGCCAGGCACTCTGGAATTGCTAAGTCATTACTAAGTCCAGGCAAGCAGGAGGCGTGGAAATTTTTCCCTGCTGGAAATGCATCCCAACAAAAGCCTGTTCCGTGCTGCTCTGATGGAGCAGGACAAACCGCAGTTAGTTTTATTTTAACAGCCCGTTCAGTCAGGCACTTAGCACATCACAAACAGAACCACCGCTCCAGTGGACACAGGAAATTCCTTCACTTCAGGAAGTTTCCAGATGCGGAGCAGAAGCACTCAGTCTCCCTATGGTCCTTCTGCAGACATTACAAACTGCCAATACCTGTAGAGCTGACGGTTGTCTTCAAAATCCTCCTGGCCCCATTTTCCCTTGATGTCTTCGATCACGTGATTCTTTAGGAATTTCTTCAGCAGCTGAACTGTCTGTTTGCGAGTTACCTCAGGCCCAAAGTTCTGACTGTTCCTCAGAAGCTCGTGCAGCCAGTCCACAGCTTCGGCAGCTGAGAAGCAATGCTCGTAGCTCTTGAAACGACAGCGATGTTTCCGTAAAGGCATCCTGGCACGAAAAAGCTCCACCGTCTCGTTCCACTAGGCAAAAGACACAAAAGTGTTCTTTCAGGGTTACTAAGTCCCAAATATTTAAATCAAGGAATACCAGTTTTCCATTTAACAAGCTGCAGGAAGACTGGGGACGGCTTAGCATACACAAGACCCTAGGATACAGGATAAATATAGATTGATCCACAAACCGGGAGCCTGCTAGGTAGGTAAACAGGTAAACTGATAAAATCTAATTATTTAAATAAAAAGGAAAAACACTGGAATAACAGATAGAGATTTAGTATTTTTTTTGCAACCTTCAATTCTTAAAGTCCTAAAGAATGACTGGTGGGAGGTAATGATTAAACTGGTGTGGATGTAGTCATGCCACACGCCGATACACTTAGAAATAGTTAAAAGTAGTCTAAGTTGCTGGGTGGTGGCGGCGGCACACGCCTTTAATCCCAGCAATCGGGAGGCAGGTGGATCTCTATGAGTATGAGGACAGCCTGGTCTATAAGAGCTAGTTCCAGGACAGGCTCCAAAGCTACAGAGACAGAGAAACCCTGTCTCAAAAAAAAAAAAAAAAAAAAAAAAAAAGTCTAAGTTATGGTTATTTTGTTACAATTGAAGCAAAAATAGAACCTATTTACAGAAAAGAAACAAGCACAATGCAACAACAACAAAAAAGAAGCTACTGAAGATGCTGCCAGCAAGCCAAGCTAGCAGTGAAGATCTAAATTTCCATGAATGGAAACCATGGTAGGAGTACTGGCTAAATGAAGCTCATCACTGGGCTTGGTGCTGCACACTTGTATATAATCCCAGAACTCAGGAAGCTGAGGCAGAAGGGCTTGGAGTTCAAAGCCAGCCTAGAATTCATATAAAGTCACAGGCCCAGCTTAGATCATATAGTGAAACACTGCCAAACCTTACCCCCAAATCTATCCCATTATATACAATTCATTTCTAGAAGTCCCATGTTTACTATGACTTCACTCGGCAAACAGACTGTTCACAGTGTGAGAGGCGTCGTGTGGGGAAAGAAGAAAGGCATGAATAGTAATAACGACACACCTCCCGACGTCACAGGGCTCAGGACAGCAGAGAAAAGCCTTTACAAGGTAGTATCAAGAGTCTGCTTAGTCGCCAAGGAAAGCTGTTTGAAAAGACTCACTAGTCAGTCTCTCGAAGCATACACACAAACTGTAAAGCCCCTTCTTTTCTTTTGCTGCAGCCAAGTTTTCCTACTTCCTTCGCTTGCCTGAGAGGGAGGTTGGCTTGGGGCTCTTCTGAAGAACACGGTTCATTTCAGCATGGTGTCCTCAGAAGCCATAGGGACACAGAAGACTAATAGACAGAGCTCAGGCTCTGAAGCCCTGTCTGACTTCACAGCCAGCTCTGCTAATGACCAGCAGGCCAGCCTTATATTGGAGTTAGCTGAGCCTGCGTATCTCTAGCTACATAGCAACAAAAACCAGAGACATAAAAAAATAAAATAAAGATAAAAAGTGTATTGCAGTGTCTGCCCTGATATAGATACTTTACAAATCTTACTACTATCACCTTTATTGTCAAGGTATAGCCATTAAAGCTGAGCAAGTATGCAGAAAAGCCCCCACATTGAGTCTCCAGGATTCAGTCCAATCTCTACCAATAAGCAGAATACACTGGGCATGGTTAACACATTTCCGTAGAATATAGCAATTATAGCAAACTAAAACTCAAAAAGTTGAGATTCTAATATATGAAAATCATGGAAACCAGCTGGAGCGCTGGCATGTACCCATATTCTTCTGACTTGCCTTAAGGCAAGATGAATGTGAGTTCACAGCCAGCCTGAGCTACAAAACAAGCCCCACCCACCCATTCCACTAAGAGAGCAATCAAAAGAAGGTCAAGGAGGTTAGGTGTTACCCAGGGTCAGTCTGCTAAGAAACAGGGCTGGTTCAATCTACTCTAGTCAGATCAGAGAGAAACGTGGCCCCTGCATACACACTCGGTGTATGAACCTTTAAGCAAATAAACCTGTGTCACATGAGCGCATACTGGCTAGCACTAACACACTGCTGTTAGTCTAGCCTTGGCTAAGAGATGTCTTCAACAGGACAGAATCAATCTCTGAAGAAAGGAAAAAATATGAGGTGCTGGGTGAGACTGGGGTTCTAATCCCAGACTTTCTATTCACCGTTTACGTAAAGTTTGGTACATGTTAAGTACCACAAAAAATATCCAGTTTCCTTCTGCTCCCAAATGCCACTGATAGAATCACATGAGCCACTATGTCACTTTAAGACAAAATCCAGATCTCTCTAGATGTCATTTTTTAACAACTTCAAGACAACTCAGCCTCTTCAAGACTCCTTGTCTTTCAGTGACAGGAAACCAGGACATGAATAGGTCTAGAATAGGGAAGCTTTATGAACATGGCAATGACCTAGTCAGCATCCCAGCAGTCAACTGACACAGGTAGCCAGGAGTGGCTACTGCAAGCATCAGAGAGTGGTCACTGTATAAAACAGTCAGTTTTCCACAGCCTATGCCAGAGACACCAAGAACACCACAGCGATGTTCCTGGCATGCCTCGGAATTAATCCCACCACTCATGAAGCTCTTGTCCACTCTGCTTCCAGAATGTGGATGTGTGAATAAATAGCTACCATTTCTGTTCCTCACACAGCAGGACTCCGCCAACCTTTCTCTCCACTGTGCCTTTGTATCCTGCAGTCCTCACAGTCACTGATTCTGCTCTATTGGAGGCATGAACCTGGGGTAGAGGAGCTTAAGAAGGAGGTGGGCTAAAGCCTCCTGCAATAGCCGTCTTTATTGAGAGCACCAGACGATTTATATTCTGAAGGTATTATATTGTGAGGTTTAGAAAGTCATATGAGCAGAGTTCACTTGAGTTCTAGCTGTATACAGTCACAAGGGCACAGTCACATGAGTCAGGCTGTATACTACTGAGGATAGCTCCTGCTTAGAAACATCATTCTAGATAATCATGGGTAAGACGAAGGGTGACCTAAAGTAGACCTACTCCTATTACACCTGGGAGAAGCAGAAAAAAAGTACATTCCAAGAACAACCCGTGTCCAGGAAAAACAGAGATTACAAGACGCTTGCCTTGTTCCTTGGAGTTATCGCACAAGTTCTCAAAAATTCTCCTCACACAGCTTCATGGACCATGTTCCGACACTAACTACCTTCCAAAAGGTTAGGGATTGTTGCAAACCACACGGCACTAGCCTTCTGGAAACTATTTTTAAATAGTTAAGAAAACAAAAAAAGACAGCTGTTCCAATGAGAATGAGCCAACAGCTGACTAGCGCACGTGTCGTCGTGAAGTGGACCCATCATTTCACTTTTACTATAAAATTTTAGCTAATCTGTAAAGTTTTATTTTCAAGCCAGACATCAGGATTTAGAAAATGAGGAAGTTACAGTTATGAGAAAGTACAGCCAACCAGGAAGGAGAATATAGACCCTGCCATTTGTGTGCTAAGAGTCTCCAGGCTCTTCCTGAAGAAACAGGAAGTTGGGAGTGATATCAAGAGAAAAAGAGTTGGGCCAAGGATAAGGGAAGGAAAGGCCAGCCTTGAAGGACAAGAGAGGATGAGTTACAAAACATTTATTATGCAATAAAAGCTTTAAGACACAGCTGGACTATTATTTGGAAAATATCCACAGGTTCTACTTTTAATAATAACTAATTTCTGATAACAGCAACCCTCACGATTAAGGGGGGAAAAAACTGATGATCACTGTGTCTTTTAAAATCTTAATAATTAACATTAAGTTTCTCAAATACATAATAAGACTGCAAGGTGAATTGATTACCTGTAAAATACTGGTAAAACTGGGGGTCTTTATTAATTATCCATATACTTTTCTTTTTAATTAACTGATTAACCTAAACTAGGCCTGAATGTCATGGAGGTAAGAATTAAAAGCATCCAAAGAAAGTACTTTTCTGTACAGACTCCTGCAGTAACATGTTAATGCAACAGAGAATCCAGTAGCATCTATATATGAAACCTCTGCAACCAAGAGGAGAAGCGCCCCATAAACACAACTGCCTTAGACATCCCTCCAAGGATGTGAATGATCTCACTGTCCAGGGCATCACACTGCATGTGCCATTCACACATTAGTCATTTAGCTGTCTTTAGGTTATCAGACGGGGAGGTATCACGGTGCATGTGCTCAAGTCATCTTTATTTTAATGACCAATGGCTCCAAAGTATTACAGTGAACTTTATTAGAGTATGTTGATTGTTCCATTCTGATATTATTGCTGTTAATCCTTCATTGTATTAATTTATAAATTAAACTGTCATAGACATATGCAGGAAAAACACATACTATGTATACTATATATAGGGTCTATCGTAGTTTTAGGTGTTGATTGGGTATCTTAGTCAGTGTTCTATTGCTATGAAGAGACCCATGACCAAAGCAACTCTTATATAAAAAGCATTTGGTTGGAGCCTTGTTTTTAGTTTTAGAGGCTTAGTCTATTATCACTATGACAGGGAGCATGGCAGCTGGCAGGCAGGAGCTGGGAAACAGCTAAGAGCAACATCCTGATCCAGAGAGAGAGAGAGAGAGAGAGAGAGAGAGAGAGAGAGAGAGAGAGAGAGAGAGAGAGAGAGAAACTCTGGGCTTCACATGGGCTTTTGAAATCTCAAGGCCCACCCCCAGTGACACACTTGCTCCAACTAGGCCACGCCTCCTAATCCTTGTAATCTTTTCAGACAGTTCCATTCCTGGGGACTAAGCATCCAAATATATGAGCCTATGAGGACCATTCTCATGCAGCCACCACATGGGGTTCTTGGAACAAACCCTTCACAGGTAGGAGAGGACGGCCATAAGAGTTTGTAGAAGTCACTGAAAGGAACATCTTCTATCTGCCCTGGGGTTGGAGCTAGCAATAGTCCTGACCTCAGGCAGTTTAAATGCTGGAACCACTTCTGCAGAAACAGCTATGAAAACACCATTTTGAGGCTCTATTATTTTCCTTGCCATTACCATTCATACCTCTTAGAGACTAGCTCTAAAGAAAACCTAAATTTATTACTTTAGGATTATTAAAATAAATGGATCACTCTGAGTGTCCAGTAGATCATACAATGATTCCTTCCAACAACCCTCATCACAGACATCTTAGCAATGTGACATTTTCAGCCAAATGAAACAATGCCACAGTACCTAAAAATCTTAGGAAAAACCTCATATGAGGCAAGTGCTCTTTCCTGTGAAAGTTCATAAATAATAATAATTATTATTATTATTATTATTATTATTATTATTATTATTATTATTATCCAAGTGCCCCATAAGTCTAATAAAAAAGTAAAGAACAAGCAGCCCGAAATCTGGGTTCCATCCATCCGGAAAGTGGCTTGACTCCACGCAACACAGATTGCCTGGCTCTAGATAGGTAACTATGTCTCTAGAATATGAGTCTAATACAAGAGCTGGCGTTTAGCTCCTCATCCCCACCTTTCCCAGGATATTTCTTATAGAGAGTACTGAGACTTGACTGCAAGGTACATATACCTGAGAGTGGTTCAAGACTAAACTCAAGTCCTCACCTGTGCCTATTCCGTTAAACTAATCCTTAGAGGCGGAGTCAGTAAAATTACTTCCTCCAAGTAATAAGACAGATCGGCTAAGTCTTTGCATCTTGTTTTCAGGAGAAATTGCCTCACCCTGGCGCACCTGCAGAGCTTGCAGACCACCTATCAGAGCTGATCCCTAAGTGAGGTGGGTGCTGATAAAAAGTGAAACTCCAGGGGCAGGAACCTTTGGAGGAGGAACACACCTTCACGCTGTGCACCGTTACAAAGAACTCTCGTCAAGTGTCAACAGTGTCACTCAGGAAGGAGACACACCCTTGGCTGGTCACCGCAACCCGCAAGTGCAACACGGGCAGGGTGGTCCTACAGCTCCACCAAAGGTCAATCTTGTCCCAAACGCTGGAGTCGGTCCCGAGGACAAAGGGGAACGCGATCGCCAGGTGTTCGCTTCCCGCTAAAGCCGAAAGCGCCGTCTACTGCAGATAACATAACCATTGCCCGCAGATGAAGTTCATCCCGCCCTGGTGAGGCTGGCTCCAGGCCTCGTCTGCCCGCTGCGGGGCAGGGCGAGGAGCTGCAACCCAGCAGACGCTCGCCCACCAGCACCGGCAGACCCCAGTGGATGCGCACCGTCCGAGTCACGGCGGTGACGCCAGCACGGAGTCCGCCTGACCCGCACTCTCACTCACCAGCTTGGTGGCCCGGTACGGCCCGGGTCCCACGATGCGGTGCTCCATAGCCAACCCGCAGCAGTCGCCGGGCAACGCTGGCGGGGACTCCTGAGCTCGCCGCGCCGCAGTTTGAATCACAAGCCTGGAGGTTCCGGACGCTGATTGGACAGGGCGAAGGCACGTGACAGGAACTGCATGAGTGGGCGGGGCCGTGCGTGTCCTGGTTTTCTCTGCTCCGGGTTTGGCCCTCTAGTAGCTGGATGGGGAAGACGAAAGATGCTTCTTCTTTCTCGCCGGTGGGTGCTCGGACACTCGCGCGCGTGACTGATCGCGCAGGCTGTCGCCGGCCCGGCGTGGAAGGCGCTGCCAAACCCTTCCCCGACTTTGCCCGATGCGTGCCCGCTCGGCACACCAGCTCTGCAGCAGAGCCCAGTGAGTCAAGCCTACCTGGAACCTGGTAGATAATTCCTGTCAGCACCCATGGCAGAGAATATGCAGGTTAGCTAAGAGAGGAAGGAGTGGGTGGTGAAAGGAAGCGAATTGACAACTAAGTGGAGGAACTTTTAAAAGCCAGATAAAGGCAGTCCGCTATAAGGGGTCGTAGAGAGACTATCAGAGCAATAAAGAGGCCCTGGTGGGCTTCTATTCTGCCCTCTTAAAAAATCATCTTTTCCCTCTTTGAACTTCTGTTTTCTATTTAGCATCTGACTGAAATTGTCAGCCCTTTGTTTATGGGACTGATCACTACGTTTTCTCCGCACTGAATCGCCTTTCTACCTCCAGCCCTCTGGAACTGTTGGCCGGACTTGGAACTGTTCAAAGTGACAAATAACTTTACCGGTCTCTATACTCTGTGCCTTAAACTCAGAGACTCCTATTCAGAATCTGTCTGGACACCTCGGTGAAGACCAGGACAAGAGACTGCTGAGCAATCACCTTGATCTTGGAAGTTGCTTTTTGCAATAGACAGTGGTTAATTCAGATACTCAAAAGCGGTGGAAGTGACGAGATTAAGTAGCACTGAGCATGCCATACTTATGTGAACACCACCTCCTTTCAGGGAACCTGGTAGAAGAGGGTGCAGAAAGAATGTACGATCTGGGGGACAGCGAGGAGTTCTGCGAAACGCTGTCCTCTGGATACAATATGGCTCTCCCGCTCATGAGCGCACTGCAAGTTTGATTCCCTGTACAAGACCTGCACACGGTGGAGCCTGACAACATTCCGGCAGGCCAGGGAGGGCCAGCCACTAGTGGGGAGGTTATTGGAAGTTAATGGATGCTGAGAGATAATCATCTATTCCAGTAAATAACGCCACACCCATGCTCATGTAAGCAACCCTAATTAAACTCAGTGAGTCATTTAAAAAAAAAAGTTTACAAAGTAAAGCCTGGACGTGCTCAGTTAAGAATATGCGGGCCTGACGTGAGGCAGCTCAGCTAGTAAAGGCACTTGGCACTAAGGTCAATGCCCTGAGTGTGGTCCTGAGAGCCACAGCGGTGGAAGCAGAGAACTGACTCACCCAGGTTGTGCCCTGACTTCCACACAGGCTTTGGTGACCTCCTCCCAAGAGCTGAGGATACACACGTGTGCCATTAAGTCTGACTCATAATCCCTACGTTTGCAAAACGTATTTCAGAGCTTTTTCTAATCACTGATCATCACATTTGATTAGATATGCAAATAGGAGAAACTCCATTTTATCGATAAGGAAGGTGAGCTTCAGACCAGCCCAACAGCTTGCTTAGAGTTCATTGTCTAATCATTAATAGGAAGTAGACCTCCACCTGTGCTTTCTCTTACCAAAGCCTGTATAGAGTTTGATTTCATTTGATAATATGAATTAGGTGGTTTTAATACCTTCAAAACTCAAAATGGACAGTCAAAATGAAGTCTAACACGCTTATACAGAGACATTTTCAGTAACCCGTCATCAGTGTACCTAAGTATCTTTACCAGTTCTGAGTTTTATAAAAGAAAAACACACAGTTAACCAAAAACTGATCAAAATCAATGTCTTTAATTATCTTTCAGTCCCCCTATTATAATTTGGGTTGAACCAGGGTTCACTGAATATATAATACATATTTAATTACATTACTGCCTCCCTAAGTGTAGCCCTCACTTATGTCTCAGTTGGATCACTGCATTCACTTCTACATCCTTAGCATAACAATTTTAATAACTTGCTATGCATTCTCTGCTGTGGCACACTCAGGTGTGCCGCTGTGGAGATGCTATAGGAACTGACTCTAGGTGCAAACCTCTTCACGGGCTGAATGTCATTTAGCAGAGAACTGGCTTTCACTGACCTGCCGCTGGCATTGGGAAGTTGCAAACTGGGCAGCAGAAAGAAGTTTGCCTCAAGTACACTGTGTTGGAGGTTGTGTTTCGCAATCGCTGTGCCCTGGCACCCAGAGGATTTCTGGATGTCACGTTCGGTACAGCTCCTGCAGAAGTCACCACCCAAGTCACTCACTGACCAAGTCACTCGTTGCTTACATCAGGTGTTAGCTCCACAGAATGCCCCGTGGTGCCCATTCAGTGTTTGGTTTTAGCATTTTAGCCGTCAAAAACATCTCTGGTTGCAGGTGCTGGAGAGATGGCTTAGTAGTTAAGAGTGCTTTCTGATCTTCCAGAGGCCCAGAGTTCAGCTCCCAGTACCCTTACTGGGTAGCTGACAACTTACCTGTAGCTCCAGCTTCAAGGAATATGATTCCCCCCTTTGGGCACTGCAGGCACACGCACTAGATACACACACACAAACAGACACACATACACACACACTTTTCATTTAAAAATAAACTCTTAAAAATTGTTCATTTGCTGAGGTTCTTAAGAGTTAAAAGCCTGGCTTGCTTTGCACTACTATTGGTCTGTAGCACCACTACCCCATCAGAAAATGTTTCTGCAGAGTTTGCACTAATGTGATTCACAAATAGGATTCGCAGGTGAGGAAGGAAGGGTAAAGATGTATGAAAAATAGTTTTTAAAAACTATGTAGTTTGATTGTAATTGTTTAAGCTATTAGGTAGAATTATCTCAGAATTTAAAAAGATGAGCGTTCACACACAAAAATAAAGAAATAAAGAATCTGTTTGGTCACTCAGTGACTCAGTAAGTATGCAGGTGCACAGTACTGCTCCAGTTACTAGAATCCAGCAGTAGGCCATGCAGAGTCCCTCTTACCAACAGGTGGCATCCTAAGTAAGAAGGGATGGAGAACTAAATAAAATATGGAGAGAGAGACAGACAGATGAGATCGACTTTTGGTGATTGAGTGCAGGCAAGAAAAACAAAGGGGTGGAGGAGAAGATGGTGCAGAGAGATGCTCTTTTTAGTTTGGTGATCAGAAAAGACACGACTAAGCAAGGGGCATATGAGTAGTCAATGTGACCGAAGTCAGGGAACAACCTGTGTGGGGAACAACCTTCAAAGCCAGGAAAATGAGCAGACTTCCGGGTGCACCAGCACCCCGACACTGGAGGTGTGCAAAAAAAAGGGTGGGAAAGTGATCAGATACAGGGGGCAGAAAGGCCTTGGGGGCCACATTATAGTCCATGGAATTAAAATATTGTTTTAAATTAATTAAAAGTATATTAATTTTTTTTTCCGAGCAGGCAAGGGTCAAGCTCTGGGGTGTTTTTAAGTGCCACTCTGGCTACTGCGCCAACAGTGATTGACTAGGGAGGCACCAAGCACAAGGATGGAAACAGGTGAACCAGTTAGGAAGCTGTGGCAACAGCCCAACAGATAAACAAATAATCAGCCTGGCATTGGCACAAGTTGGCATCCAACAAGTAGTTGCTGAAGGAATAAACAAATAAGCAAATGAAACTAAACTTGAAGACGGTTTTAATTTTTCAGATTGTCAAAATGGCTCAGTAAGTTTAAGTAGTTGTGCTAAATCTAGAGACCTGGTTTGATCCCCCAGGGACCCACACCTACGTGGTAGAAGAGGAGAGCAGACTCCTGAAAGTTGTCCTCTGTAAACAACAAAACAACAACAATACACACGCAATCAATCAATTGATTAATCTAATTTTAAACTGTAGAATTATTCAGTTCTGCTCTATGTCTGGGGTTCATGCCTGTGATCTCAGCACTGAGGAGGCAGAGCCAGGAGGATCAAGAATTCAAAGCCAGCTTGGAATACACAATGATACTGTCACAATATTTTTTATTCGTTTCTTGGGGCTGGAGAGACAGGTCAGCAGCTAAAAGCACTTGCTGCTCTTCCAGAGGACCCAGGTTCAATTCCCAGCACCCACACAAAGGCTTACCTCCATCAGTAAGTAGCTCCTGTCCCGGGTTCCCAGCATGTTCTTCTGGCCTCTGCAGGTCCAGAGCATGAACACAGGGCACTTGCATAAATGTACACAGTGCATAACACATAAAATTAAAACCATAAATACTTTAAAAATTGTTAATTTCTCAAAGAACATTTTAATTGACTCTTTTGTTATTTCTTATATAAATCTATTCTACAAAATTATGACCGATCATAGTCACATAATCTATCAAATTTGTTCCTGAATATTCTCCTCCGCTACTTTTAATCATTACAGTTGTCTGTATTTACTTTTCCTTTTGAGTTTGGAAAGTGTAAGCCACACACGTCTGGTGCCTTAGTTTATAATTTGCCCCTTCACCTGCAGCCTCCTCATGCTTCATGCAGTACAGTTCAAAAGGTGTCCTAATTGAACATTTGCCAAAGAACACTGCTAAATGGGTTTATATATTTGGGTACAAGCTTAATTTCTGGCATATATTGGCCATGCCAAATAGCATTTACAATGAAGTGTATTTCTCAATAGCTGGAAACATAATTTGATGGAAAAGCAATTTGTAGCCAACATTTGCCTGAGGAATATTGGATGGATTAGTGGAAGATTCTGGAGATAAGCGATGAACGTAGAAAATCATTGGAGGATTATAGACATGAAATCGCAACAATGACGGGGTGGCACGTGGAAATAGTGTGTGTTCTTGATACTGGTGCATAGCAGAGTTCAGAGGACACCTCTGGAGAAGTTCCGGGTTCATACACCCTGGAATGAGTTGGACAGAGACACATGGATAGTCGCAAGAGAATCTAAGAAAGGAAACACTTCTGAGGGAGAAGCGGGCTGGAGAGAAAATACAGTTTAGTAGCCGAAAGGTCTTCAATGTGACATGTAGTTGCACATACAACTTCTCATGTCTCATTACCATCCGAAATCTCCACCCACAGGTAACCTGACAGTAGAGCGCACCACTGCTCCTTTGCTGGTGGCTCCATTTGTGTGGTGGACTCCCACTATTGGGTTGAGTCAAAGAAACTGAAATCAGTGTATTGGAGAAATGGCTGCACTCCCATGGCTCCCAAGTTTCTTACAGCACCATGCACAATGGCCAAATGTGCAATCAACCTAAGTGTCCATCTGTGGATGAATAAATGGATGAGATAATAAAATAAAATAAAAATGTGACATATCAACCATGAGTCCCTGAGTTCAGTTTTTAGCTCCAAAAGAGAAGAGGGTTTTTCTTTACAAAGTAAAAAAGAAGGAAGAGAAAGGGAGAGGAAAATGAAACATTTAACATCACAGTGGAATATTATTCTACCATTAAAAAATGGTGAGATCTTATCTTTGTAGCAAGATGGATGGAAGAAAAGCATAGTATATTAAGTGAAGTAAGCCAGGCACAGAAAGACAAATGCTGTGTTTTCTCACTTATTCGAGGAAGCTGAAATCTTAATCACATTGCAGTAGAGAACAGAATAAAAATCACGAGGCTGCGATGGCTCGGTGGGAGGGAAGATGGAGAACAAGGAAAATGAGTAACAAAATGTAAAATATAAGGAAATGATTCCAATGTTCATAGACAGTAGGGTAAACTATACAATAATTAATTATTGTACATTTATAAAGACCTAGAAGAAAAGGGTTTGAAAGTTTACAAACTTCTTAATATTTGAGAATATGGGAATACTAATTTCCCTGATTTGATCATCCTATATTTTATGCATGTGTTTTAAATTTTAATACTTAACTCCATAAGTACAAAGATTGTAAATCAAGTAAAAAGTCAGGGTCAGGGTCTGGAAAACTGACTCAATTGGGGTTTTAGTTAGCTTCTATTGCGGAGATAAACACCATGACCAAAGGCAACCTGGGGAGAAGAGGGTTTATTTCATCTTACACATCCAGGTAACAGTCTGAGGGTAGTTGGGGCAGGAACTCAAGCAAGAGCTGATTTCTAGATGTGTGCTATCTATCTATCTATCTATCTATCTATCTATCTATCTATCTATCCATCTATCTGCATATATATATCTATATATCTATCATCTGTATATCTATCAATCATCTATCCATCCATCCACCTGCTTTCTTCTACTACTCAGGACCACCTGCCCAGGACTGGACAGAGGGTTGTATTCTTCACATCAATCATTTTTGTCAAGAAAACACCCCACAGACTTGTCTACAAGGTCACTCTGATGAGGGGAGTCTGTCAAGGCCCCCAGATACCTCCAACTCATGGAACTGGCAAAGGCTTCCCCGGGTCTGTGTACAGACGTTGACAATGCGTGCAGAAAATGTCAACCAGAACTTCTTCCTCCCAGATACTCACAGCCTGAGACTGCTTCTCTACTAAGACCCCCTCCCTACTGAGATTGCTAAACCTGCCTCCTTGATCGGCTGTATATAAAACCCCTGCCTCCTCATTCAACTATCTATAGTAAACCTGCCTCCTTGTCTCAGACTATAAAGTAAGTGTGCTGAGGTTCAGGGCTGTTGCTGATGCATCTCCATCAGAGACCACAGCCCACCTGATCACAGCTTTGCTGTATGTGTGTCTGCTCTTCTTCATTTCCCACAGCCCCAGTTAGGCCCTGTGTATAAAGAATGAGGCAGAATAGCAATCCAAGAAAATGCCTGTTATAAACCTAGGGCTTTCACAGGCACACAGGCACTTGCATGCACACATGTGCCCACACATGCAAACACATATACACATACATACGCACACACATGCACCACTCTTCTATACACATAAAAAATCACTCAGAAAAAATGTTTGACTAATATCTGGATATCTTTTGACGCAGTCAAATTGCTGCATGAAATTAACTGTTGTAAGCCACATAGTTCTCAATCTGAAGGCCTGTCAGTGACTACCAAACACCATGCTAGGTACTGTGATGAGCTATTTTGCACATATAATTAAGGTCCCAAATCCATTATCGATCATGATTAATATCAGTGCTTTCAAGTATGTGTTAGAGCTGAAGTCAAAGATCCATAGAAGAACTGAGCTCCACAGACCTAAATGAGTTTCAAACAGACAAATTGAGCTACAAGCCACAAGGGAACAGGTGATATCTGGGTGAACAAGAAGGAATGTGAAGGGTTACAGACTTTATTATGTTCCAAATCACCAAGGTAGCTTATGATTCAATTTTATGACTTCTATACACAAAGGTACCTAGATTCCGTAGCTGGTTTATGGTTTTGACTATTACCTCCACCAATCTCTGCCCGGATAATACTTTGACTTCAGTTCTTGATACCCGATACTCTCAGCAGAGGCAGCCACACCAGACCAGATCACCAACCAAGTGAACAGTTAGCTATTAAATACTTGTTGTGTGAAATCCATTGACGGTGTTGTATACGATCCAGTAGGCATATGTCACTTCTTGTGTAGCAACAGAAAACCAATACACATTTTATAGAAAAAAAACCTCTCAAATATTTGCTTGAAATAGCCACAACATGACAGTAAGAATAAAAAGAATGTCAATATTTAATGAGTGACTAGTAGCTATAAAGGAGGGGGGTGGAGCACCAAAGATGGCTTCAAAGCCACTGCAAGGCTGGCAGAAAGACTGAGCCACAGACTACAAGGAAACAGGAGATGTCTGTGTGTCTGTGTAAACAAGAAAGAATATGAAGGGCTGCAGACTTTATTATTCCCCAAATCACCAAGGTAATTTATGATTCGATTTTATGAATTCCATTCATAGAGGCACCTAGATTCCATAGCTGATTTATGGTTTGGACTCTTGCTAACATCATAGATTTCTAATCTCAATGCAACTCTCACCCTGGAGGCCAAGTATAAGCTATTTCCCAGTTTTGTGATTGATCGCAACCAAACATCTATGATTGCTAGCACATGACGACCCAGCTAGCTCCGTATTCTATGCTTTGCATGCCTATGATTGCTGTAAGCAACATGTATGCCATGCTGGTATTTGAAAATTCACCATAGTCATTGACTCCGATCCTCATACTATAACAGAGGCCACAGAAGTTGGTATTTAGAGTTGGTGAGGTGGATTCATTCATTGGTAAGGCAACTTGCTATAAGCCTTCAGACTGGAGTTCAAATCCCCAGTACTCACAGAAAAAGCTGGGCACCACAGTGGTGTCCACAAACCCAGCACTGTCTAGAGAGATCTTTGTGACTTGCAGGCTACCAGCCCAGCTCCAGGGTTAATGAGATGCTCGAGCTCAAAGAAGTAAGGGGAAAAGTGAAGAAGTAAAGCAGGACCTCGGACTCTCTCTGTCTTCCACCAGTATGCACATGAGCATGAACACTGCATACATATGCACACACAAATACTGACACGCGACACACATGCGCTGACATATGCCACACACATGCACTGACATATGCCACACACATATACTGTATAGACTCAATTTTTTTTTAAAGTTAAAAGTTGGATTTGATTGCCAGGGAAACATCAAAATAGTCACATGGATTCGCCTTGGTGGGGAGGGTGCAGCTGGGGAAATAGAAGCCAATGAGATTAAAGAAGACATTGAAGAAGAACAGAGAGAGAAGAGAGACTCAGCCAGGGTTCTGTTGACTTCAGACCTGGCATCTGCTGCTTTGAGTGGGTCCTCCAGCCCTCACCCTACTGCTTCACTATGTATCTTGGCTTGCCTGTCCACCCCAGCTTCTCCTGTGCCTGTGACAGTTCTATTAAGGGATTGTCCCCTTTTAAGCATCCCTGGAGGCTCAAGCTCTGCACAGCTACCAGAGGCCCCCTTGCTCTTAAAGGCACAAGATCCAAGTTTTGCTTCTGCAGAATTACAGCGCATGATATGTTGTTATAGAGCTTTCTGGTTGTTGACAAACAGCAAAAGGATGCGGTATTAGTAGATCATTTGTTTGAGCTTCAGTCTCTGAGCTCAGCTCTAAAAGAAATCTACCAAGCTGGTTAAAATGATCTAGATTTTAAAAAAGCTTCATTACAAATGGTCCCTGAATAACAACCATACTTAATGTAGCTGGGGGAAAAAATATTTCACAAAAGAAGAAGGTCAGAGGAGGCTAGCAGGGAATATACAGAGTGCTGGGAAGGCCTCTGGCTTTATGGCCATCTTGAAAGTCCTAAGGGACTTCCTTCCTGCCAGACAAGGTATTTAAAAGCAAATTTTCTACTCCTAGCAACAACAGCAGAGGACCCTGGGAGCCCAGGCCCCGGAGCACAATGCCCGTGGAATGGGGTGGGGACACCCACACTAGAATCTGAAGTGCTTTGGTGTTGAGCAGCACCAAGCTAGAAACTGGATGAAACTGAGATGGGGAGGCCAGGGCACTTAGAAAACAAGGGAGGCCTGTGATCCGGGGCTGGGGGAGGGGTTGTGCGTGTCAGGCTGGCTAAGGCAACAAGCACCTTGTGTTCTTCCCAACACTGCGGCCCTTAGAGCCTTTCAGAGCCGCGCAGCTGACACCCGCTTGGGCATGAAAACAAGAACAGCGTACACGTTTGTCCTTAGTGATAATGATTACTTTATGGTGTTCCCATTCTCTCTCCCGACCCTGCTTCCTCCCCCACTCCTGCCCTCCCTTCCTTCCTACCTCTCTTCAGCTCCAGTCTGTCTTTCCTAATTTTCCAAAGGTTCTAGTGATAATTCAAATTGTATGCTCATCACACAATTTGATTATATAAATTGGTTATATTTATACATCTCCTGTATATATACAATAATATACAGGTTTTTAATTTACGTTAATTACTGAAAGGAGGGGTACGCATGCCGCAGAGGTCACAGGACAACTTCTGGGAGTCAGTTCCCGCCTTCATCGTGTGCCAGGGATCAAACTCAGTTCATCAGCCTCGTCAATAATATCCTTACCCTCTGAGCCATCTCGCTGCCTTTCGTTTGTTTGTTTGTTTGTTTGTGAATATGTGTGTAACGGAGGGAGAAAGAATCAAAGTGTTTCACTGACTGGATAAAACGCAGCATTTGGTTCCAGCATTGACTAGCTGTATCATTTGTGGGTTTCTTCCTTTTATTTAAAACTAAAGAGACTTTCCAGACACCGAAACCTGCTTGACGGCATTTTCTTCATGCAGCTTTCTCTGCAAAGCACTAATTGGCTGAATCCTGGAATTGACTGACAGGCAATGGTTTGACTGCTTTTCCAGTAAGGGATGGGTTAGGGACCAGGGTAGATGTCACTCAAGGTTCTCCTCTGACCTGTCTATATATAAAACCCTGACTTCAGGTCCTGGAACCCGTCCCTCTGGGAGTGATTTAATTATCTGACCTCCTCATGATCTCTGTCAAACAACATCAGGAGGACCAGGGCAGGATGCTGGGAGACATTGGCTCCCGCCTATTCTGTATTCCAAGCTGACATTAACACGAGTAGCTTGCTGAAGCAATGTTAGATGAAGCCCAGAAAGAATATTGAGTGAGGTCTTCAGATTGGGCCAGAGACAGTCCAAAGAAGACAGAATCAGACATGATATAAGATTTCAGGCAGAGCCAGGAATCCACACAACAGAACCAAGTTCGTGAGGGACTTTTACAGAATCAGCATTGTTACATCTACTAATTTTGCCTGAAAAAAAAAATATATATCTGTATCTCAAACTGGCTATGTTGCTTGCTATGAGCTGTGGGATGTTGTACCCAAGAGAACCTGGAGTATGGGAAGTCTAAAAGTGTCCAGGACTATAGTGATGAGGTGAGCAGGCCTGCTTTTCATCCCGCACAGATCCCACATGGCTAGCTTTACACCCGAAATAACAACACACAAATTGTATTCATTTAAACACTGCCTGGCCCATTAGCTCTAGCCTCTTACTGGCTAACTCTCACATCTCGATTAACCCATTTATATTAATCTGTGTTTACCACAATGTCGTGGCTTACGGGGAAGATTCTAACCTACGTCCATCTCGGGCCGAAGCTTCATGGCTTCTTCATGACTCAGCTTTTTTTCTCCCAGCATTCTGTTCGGTCTACTCCGCCTTTCTAAATTCTGCCCTGTCAAAAAGCCAAGGCAGTTTCTTTATTAACCAGTGAAAGTAACACATAGACAGATGATCCTCCTACACCACAGGACTTCTACTTGCAATGAAGGAAGGAAGGGCCAGGGGTGGGAGGAGGAGCTGGAGGACGACAGCTCATAATCAGAAATGGGGGTTCCCCCCTGCAACCCTAGCCCTGAGGAGGCTGAAGCAGGAAGTCCAGGAGTCCAGCAAGTTTGGGTTCCTGTGAGTAATCACACTGCAGTTATCTTTTGGACGAGTTGCTCAAGGTCTTACATCAGAAGCCCTAGAGGACTTGCAGAAACAGGTTCCTGGGCCCTGCTCCCAGAGTTTCTGATTCAGAACAAGTTCCTTGAGGCCCGAGACTGTTTCCAACAAGTTTCCAGGTGATTGCGGTGATGAACGTCTAGGGACAACAAGCTTAGAACAATGGCTTTAAAAACTGTCTTTTGAGAATATGTATGACAAAATGATACAACATCCAAAGCACACTTAAAAGCAACGTAAAGGAAAGAACACAGGTAGGGACAGAAATAAAAGATTGCTGATGAATTCATCATTGTTGGAGCTAGATGACAAAGACATAAAGAGTAACTACTGTTCTGTCTTCTTTTACATTTGAATTTTCTGTTTAAGATTGATATAGATCTGTGATCCCAGCTAAGGCATGAAGGTCTTGAATTCAAGGCCAGCCTGTGATCTTAGGGAAATCCTAAAAAGTAAAAATCGGCTGGAGATATGGTTCAGTGCACTACGGCACAGGCATACTACCACACACACACACACATACACACACAAGACAACATCACACACACTTTTTAATACACACAAATACATATCAACCCCTCCACATCACACACGCATGTACATCACACACATACATTTTACACACATACAAACACATGACCCACATACTACCCACCACACATCATACACATACCATCTCTCTCTCTCTCTCTCTCTCTCTCTCTCTCTCTCTCACACACACACACACACACACACACACACACACACACACACCTCTTCCTTCCATAGTCCATCTGCAAGGAATGTGAGCAGGAATTCTTCCAGCTACAAACTACCATAGACTCTCCTTGTGACCCCGGAGATACTGAAATCATAGGGCTTTCTACTGTATGAGTTCTACTGGACATTTTCTTCTGAACTCTGGGGCACTGGCTTCTTTTCTTCTCTGCCAGATGTTGAGAAGGGATGCATGCTATTTCCCTCTCAGATTTCCACATGGAGAGACTTCGCTTATGGCAGTGGTTCTTGGTACAGTGTTGTCGGGTAGGAAACATCAACTCAACCCCCTATCCGCCTTCTGCCTCCATATATTGTGATATAACCGTCTTGACATGTGGCCTGGATTTGGAATCCACAAAAGATACATTGTAATATTCAGTTTAGTCTGAGAGCCACTATCCCAAGTCAGGGCTTCTTCAACTTTTTTCACTTGTGACCCCTTTTTGCCTGAGAAATTCTTACTCCACTCTGGGTATAAAGTATAAAATATACATATATAAAAGTATATAAAATGTACATACAAATCAGTTATGACAGAATATCATAAATAGATTTTTTCCAAAACAATTCTTTGATTTACATAAACGTTTACTGATTATTAAAGACAAAATAAAAATAACAGACGAGTGAGATGGAGTCTTAATTCTCTCTTACATTGTTTTATTGACTCAAGTACTCGTTTGAATGCTTGCCCTATACAGGGCTATGCTAAGCTGTGGCGGGGGGGGGGGAGATTGCTTTAAACAATTTATTATTATTATTATTATTATTATTATTATTATTATTATTATTACATCCTAACTGCAGTTTTCCCTCCCCCCCCCTCTCTTCCCAGTCCCTTCCCCAGCTCACCTCTACCCCCCTCCCCATTCACTCATTTCTATTCAGAAAAGGACAGTCCTTCCATGGATATCAACCAAGCACGGCATGTGCAGAAAGACTAGGCACCTCCTAGTATTAAGACTGGATAAGGAATAGGGTCCCAAACGCTGGCTGACCGCCCCTGCTTCCACTGTTAGGGGGAAGACTAAGCTACACAACTGTCACATGCAGAGGGCCTAGGTCAATCCCACACAGGCTCCCTGGTTGCAGTTTCAGTCTCTGAGAACCCCTGTGAACTCAGGTTAGTTGATTCTGTGGGTTTCTTGTGGTGTCCCTGACCCCTCTTGATTCCTACAATTCTTCCTCTCAGGGGGAAGGATTTTAAGCAAGACATCCATCTCTTTAGAATGCTTACAGTCTTAACGGAGAGAATAAATGTGAGCTGGGTGATTATATATTTGAATTAATATGTTGTAGATGTTCTAAAAAGTAGGCACACTGGTTTCTAGAAACATATCAGGGAATGTTTCTGGGCAGTTGGGAGATGGTATCCCTAAAAAATATGAACTGAGCTATAATATCTGAAAAATTGGTTGGAATTTCTCAGGTCAGAGAATGGGTTTTTGTGTCACTGGGTTAGGCAGGGGACAGCCTGAAAGGGTGGTGTGGAGGAGGGGACCTGGTGATCAGAGCCGTGCACAAGCACAGAGAGAAACTCACAACAGCTGAGAAACCTAGGAAGATCAAAAAACGAACCCTAACTGTGGCTGCAAGGCTGGGCAGATGCTGCCTCTGTGGGCCTTGAGGGCAGTCCTTTCCCCTCCCCCACCCCCGTATAACAGAAAGCCATTAAAGGGTTTTATCCAGAGAGGCATAATTAGGTCTGTATGTTAAAATGAAGACTGACTAATGGCAGAGACTGGGTGGTGCATGGGGGCGTGCTAGTCTGCCAGCTGGGCGACTCTGCAGCAATGCAAGGAGCTGCCTGGCACTCAGCACACCCTAGGGCGGTGCCTGTGAAACATCACTGTCACTTCCTGTCACTGAACAAGCAAGCACACACCCATTCTGTGGCTTCCTAAAGATTTCTGCTAACAATAAGGAATCGAATTGAGCTCTTCTCCTCTAGCCTCGCATTCCCAGCCTCCGCTCTCCCTCAGTCCCTTCTTCTATGCCTACTAGGGAAATGCAGTGATGAGGTTGAATTTGACCAGAGTTTGGGAACACAAAGGAACTTGAGTCTGAACACTGGCATTAAAAGCCTTCTTAAGTGGAGTGGAGATGTGCGGGAGGGACGGAAAGAGAGTTTGGTGTGTGTGTGTGTGTGTGTGGAATGAATTTGACTCTTTGGAGGGGAGAGAGGAAGGGAGGTGTCTCCACACAGTCTCGGTCTCACTCTCCCCTTGCCCCAAAGGGTCTGCTCCTTTGCTGCTGTAAGGTATGACCCTAGAAAGAGTCAGAACACAGCAGCTGTAACAGGAAGTGGAGCACAGCAGGAAGACCTAAGGACTGCAGGAAGGTGACACTGGCCCCTGTGTGTGAGAGAGAATTTTAGCAGATAGCTAGCTGAGAGTCCAGAAAATATGCTGTTTCTTTAAAAGCACATACAGAGCCAGGTGTCATGGCCCACACCTGCAGGCCCAGCATGTGGGAGGCAGAGCTAGCCTGGGCAACATGGTGAAGACCTGTCTAAATGAATAAATAGCCAGTGTGGTTGTATATACCCCACAATCCCTCAAGGTCATTGTCCCCTATACATAGTGAATTTGAGGCCAGGGTAGGTTACACGAAACACTATCTCAAAAACACCAATGGTAAACAAAGCCAATGTGCTGCACACACTACTCCAGTGGTTGAGACAGGACAATGACTTGAGTCCAGTTGTTCAAGACCAGCCTGGGCAACATAACAAGATGGTATCTCAGAGATGGATAAATGAAAAACAAACTAACTAAATAAATAAAAGCACATTCAATTATTGGGCTACAGAGGTGGTTCAGAGGGCAAAGTTCTTGGTGTGCAACCATAAAGACATGAGTTCAGATCCTCTCTCTATACCCAAATAAATTTGGGGCACAGTAGCACCAACCTGTAATCCCAAGGCTAGGGTGTCAGAGACAGGTGGACCCCAGGTTCTCAATGGCCAGCCAGTTTAGACAAAATAGTGACATCCAGGCTCAAAATATAGGGCAGAGAGTAGCAGAGAAAGATATCCAAAGTCATCTCTGGTCTCAAACACACATGAACAGGCAAGCATGCCCCCTGACATGTGTATGCATGCATAACACCGGTAGAAACATACAATTCCTAAGTTATGTGAACAATCCTGAAATGTTTTTAAAAGTCAAACATTTCTTACTTTTTCTGCAAAGCAATCCTAACATTAAGTGAGGTGCTCAGTGGCACTGAGTGCATTTGCGCTGCTGTGCACTGCTGTGCACTGCTCCAGAACTCTCCCGAATGCTCTAGAACTCTCCATTGCTTTCAACTCAGCCCTCTGAAGCTTATTACCCATTGTCAAAAGGCACAATTACAACATACTTTACAAGTGTGGTTCATTTGCTTTCCATACCGGGATGTGAATCCAGGTCCTCCCATGCACTCTAAAGGTCTTAAATACCTCAGTACTCTACTGCAGAGTGAGGCCACACTTCAGTATGTGAAACCAAGAACTTTGAGAATAGAACAGAAGAGGCAAGTCTGAGAGTCGTGAAAGGGCTGAAGAAGTAAGAAAGACAACGAACGAAAAAGAAACTGGCCATTTCATATTGCCTTCATTATAAGGCAAGAGCAGGGAGATTTAATAATAGAGAAATAGCCCATTGGTTAGCATTTAGTTATTTTTGGGTTACTAATTTTTTTTTTTAAATTTCATGGAAGGTCTTACAGTGTAGTCCAGCCTGGCCTCAAATGCTATCTCCCGTCTCTAAGTCTCAGGTTCTAGGCTCACAAAGATTCACTAAGCCAAAGAGGCTACCATTTTATGTAGGATTCAGAAGGAGGGAACTTCACGCCAACCAAAACTAGCCTGCTGACAATAGTTGGTTTTCTTTCTAATCCTGCTTTCTCTGGGCAGATAGATAGCTTGCTTTTAGCTTGTGGGGTGGAGTTTCAGCAAGAGTGACTCCATCTTGAGTTGGAGTGATAGCTAGTGGGTAAAGTACTTGCTATGAAAAGACTAACGGCCTGAGTCTGACTCCGCAACACCCATGTAAAAGCTAGACACTGTGGTGTGACCCTATAACCCTACACTCACACATATGTACACACACATACACGAACATATATACACACACTACATACATATAAACACATGCATACATGCACATACACATAGGAATACACACATGTACGCATACACACGTGCATATACGTAAACACACCTACATGCACATATGTCACACACATACCACATACATATACATATGCACACACATATAAATACATGCATATACATATGCATGCTCATAAATACACACACATAAACACACACACATACACATGCGCACCATTACTCTACTTTGATTTCTAGCCTAGCCTGTTGGAGTTCTAGCAAGAGCATAGAATCCAAAACAATCGCCTTCTGTGTTTCTTATGGGATTAAAACCAGCTCTTAACTCTCCCATCTTCTAGCCGCTGCCAGTTACTGTTCTATTTACTCTGTAGTTCCCTAGAAAGTAGAATTAGACAGCCTTTGTCTTTAGGTGATTGGCTTATTTTGCTTACTGTGATGACCTTAGAGTTCAACCGTGTTGTAGCATTATCAGAATTTGTTCTTTCTGAAGGCTGAGCAGTATTCCATTGATTTGTTCATTCACCCATCCATGAGTAGTTTCGCTGCTCCCTCTTTTTTGTGCTGTGAACAATGAACAAGATACACAATTGTCTTTTAAAGACTGGACTTCAGGGCTTGGGGTGGAGTATATATGCCAAAGTGAACTTGTTAGACCACGTGAAATTTTATTTTTAATCTTTTTGGTAGCTCAGCGTTCTGTCTTCCATAATGATCACACCATTTTACTACCTCATAATATAGCATAGGAGTTCCAGTTTCTGATAACCTAAGCTGATTCCCAAGACTCACCAGGTGGAAACAGAGAAGAGACTCCCACAAATTGTCCTTTGGCCTCCACACACGTGCTAGCACATGCATGCCCACACACATGTACACACACACATATAAATAAATGTGCCATTTCAGAAATTAAAGAAAGCTCATGAAAAGAAAAAAAAGGAAAATAAAAGAAGATTAAATAGTAAAAGAAGGCTGGGGATATATCTCAATCAGCAGTGTACTTCCTGGCAGGTATGAAGCCCTGAGATAGTCCCCAGCAGCACGTAAAACCAGCATGGAGGCACATTTCTGTATGCCAAGTTCTTGAAGGGTAGAGGCAGGAGCATCATAAGTTCAAGGTCACCTTCGGCTATCTGACAGTCCCAAGGCTAGCATGGGCGATGTGTGAGGAGGAGAGAATGGAAAGAAAGTGACAGCAAGACTTCTATGACAGCATGCTGACAACATGTCAGATGATAGATAATTCAACCCAAAAGCGGTAATTGGATTTGTTTTCATTGATTCATGTGTTGTTCTACAGTGAGGCAGTCTAAAATCTGCATTGTCAAACCATGGTAGTCACTAATAACCCAGAAGAAAGGAATGAGAAGGAAGGGGGCTACCGAGGAGAAAGACACCCCCACAAACCAGCACAACTGCTGAGTGTTGACCTACCTGCCCTCTCGATTCTGGCCAAGGCCATGAAATAAGGCATTGTTCCTTTGCTTATATGAACAAAACAGATGCAGACAGAATATATTCTACTTATGCAAAATGTTCCCCCAGCAAAGGAAGGAAGTGAGGGCAATGGAATAACGCTTTGAATGAGGAATTGCCACACAAGGCTGGCTTTTGTGCCTGCAGGAATAAAGTCTATTCTGATTCACAAACACACCCGTAACACCGCTCTCTCGGCAGTACTGGAGATTACTCTTATAGTCAGTAAGGGAATTGTGCAAAGCATTTACCTGGATTCACTGCTCACATGGTGCAAGGAAGGGGGAAATGATAAGTGGTCAGGAGGGGAAGGTAGACGGGTGCACTGCAGGCACCGAGGCCAAATGACACACGGGGTCGACCATCAACAGCAACCAGGAGAAGTCACTCTCTCAACTTGGGTCTCATTCAAAAAACCTCGGAGATCTGGGACTCTGAGAGAATAATGCCCACCTCCCGAAGAGGCTAAGTGTAGTTTTGCATACATATGACAAATATGGATCTGTTGAAGGACAGAATTAAACCAATTAGGTTTAAAACTCTTGGCTGTGTTTATTTTCTAGGCTCGAATCAAGTAATCATTCATCCCACAAAACAGAGTAGGTGTCCTAGTGGCCTGAGAAGAAGTTTATTTCGTAAACAGATAAAGGCTGCAAGAAGGCACAAACAAGGGGACAGAAGACAAATTGGCCACTTCTGGTGGCTTCTAATTCAGAGTCAGGGAGATGGAGCATCAGACACAGAACTCAGGGTCAGTCTTCTGTTGATCCTGTGATACAATACTCTGGCAAGAGCAACTGACAGGAGAAAGGGCTTGTCCGGCTTAACAGTTCAAGGGTACTGTACCTTGGGTTGGGGAGCTTGGGGGCAGCCAGAGCTTGAAGTAGCCGGTCACATCTCCGCCACAACCAGGACTCAGGGATAAGACTGGAGCTTAGCTCTCTTCCTTCATTCTACACAGTCAAGGATCCCCTGCCCAGGAAATAGTCTTACCCACAGTTAAGGTGGGTCTCCCCAGGAGTGGAGAATTGACTCATCAGGTAAGTGCACTGACTGCTCTTCTGAAGGACCCAAGTTTGATTCCCCAGCAGTCACAAGCTGGCCCAACTCCATCTGTAATTCCATTTCCTCAGGATCCAACGCTTGGACCTCTGCAGGCACCAGGGACATGAATTGCATGCATACATATGCTTTGGCAACAGTCACACACATGAAACAAAAAAGAAAGATTAAGGAAAAAAAGTTGAGTCCAAATAATGGCCTCCTGTATATTTATTATTTATTTATTTTGTTTGTTTGTTTGTTTGTGTGTGTGTGTGTGTGCATGTGCGTACATTCATATGCAGGTGTACATAGAGGGTAGAAGGTATTGGATCCCCTAGAGCTGGAGTTATAGGAGGTTATGCATCTTCCACCTGTAATGATCTGCTCTGTCTGTTAAGAAACAAGCCACACCTAGGCAAACTGATCTTCAGCTTCCAGCCTGAGTCCTTCTTTTCCTCTCTCTCTCTCTCTCTCTCTCTCTCTCTCTCTCTCTCTCTCTCTCTCTCTCTCTCTCTCTCTCTCTCCTTCAGAGGCAGCATCTGTCTCTCCCTTCTCCCCACTTCTCCCCCTCCCCCTTCTGTTTCTCTCTCTCTCTTTCTCTGCTCTTCTCCCCTCAATAACCCACTAAACAAATATCCAACCTCCCTCTGCATGGCGTGTCTATCCATGTCTCTCACCCATCAGGGCTGTGGCTCCTTGTGGGACCAGCTTCCCTGCTGAGGTCTCTCACCTGCAGCCATGCTGCTCCCTGCCATGGCTTGTGGGCCACTGGGAGGCTCCCTGCCTGGGACTTGCTGCTCCTAGTGGGCTGCTGCCGCCACTTGGGGACCTGTAGCATTTTACTTTTACCATTACACCAACATGGGTATGGTACTGGGAACTAAACTCTGGACCTCTGAAAGAGCAGCAAGTACTCCTAATCTCTGAGCCGTCTCTCCAGCCCTCCCGAAATATTTATTTAAGAATTTCTTGTTCATAAACTTAAAAGACTAGACTTTTCTCTATTCTTGTAGTCTATTGTCAGACCTTAGTGTCTTCTTTCATTTGTTTGTGGATTCAGAGTTCCCATGGGCTCAACAGCTCCTTCATACATTGGGACCCATCTAAGCCCAGAAATCCTTACCAGTACTACAATATGGACCCGTGCTCCCCAAAGACTCATATGTTGAAGGTCTGATTGCCTGGGAGTAGTACTAGGAGGCACAGCAAACTTTTCAACATCCTTGGGTCATTGCGGGCATTCCTTTGAAAGGATCATGGATCCCAGTCTCTCGGATTCCTGGCTTCAACCATAGTAGTTTGCTCTGCCATGCTCTCCTGCTGTGCCATGCCATCGTTGCCAGAGTACCGAAGCAGAGAACACCTTATCTTGGACAGGAACATCCAGAGCCATGCGCCAAAACAAACCTTTCTCTCTGCAAGTTAGTTGCCTCAGAGATTCTGTCGTGACTTCACTAGCTGAGTAATCTGCCAGGCTCTTTTATCTCTGCCTGGCTAAATGCCCCGTACTTAGGGTAATGCTACCTTTCTGAAGATACTGCTGGGGAGCAGGCGAAGGTTTATCATCTTAGAACCTCGGGTATCTCTCGGCATCTTCAGACGCTGCTCTTCATCTGCCCACACAGAGATAAGCTGCCCAGGGGAAGACTGAAAAGGATGTAGGCTGTTTCTTCAGACATTACACATAGGAGTGTGAGTCCTTGGAACACCTAGCCCTTCAAAGGGATGACTCCATCAAAACCCTTCCCCTCAGAGCTCAGGGAACCCAGCAAAAGAGGAGACAAAAAATAATACAAGAGCCAGAGAGGATGGAGGACACCAGGAAAATCAGGTTTTCTAAGTCAACATGAGCCAAACTCCGATGAACCCACAGAAACTGAAGCAGCATGCACAGGTCTGTACCAGTACAGATCTGTGTTTATATTCCGGCTTCCGGTGTTGCTATGGGATTCCTGGGCAGTTGAGTGGGCGGGTCTTTGATTCTTGTGCCTTCTCTTTGGGTCTTTTCCTTCTGTTGGTTTGTCTTGTCCAACTTCGATGTGAGGGTTTGTTGTTTGAATCTCATTATATTTCATTGTGTTGTATTAAAAAATGAATGACAGAATGAATGTAAACCTAGTCACTAGGGTAAAGATTAATAATGGAACTGTCACTTATACCTGCTGAGAGAGGGAAGATCATTTTCCCCCGACAGTGACACTGGTTATATCAACCACTTTAGGGAAGCTCTCATGTTCAGAAGTAGCTGATCAACAAATAATGAACTTCACAGGTGTGTGTGTGTGTGTGTGTGTGTGTGTGCATGCTTTTATTTGGTTACTGTCTGGTGGAATATTTTTGTAGGAGTATTTTGTTTTCTAGGTTTGGGGCATTTTGTTCTATTGGGTTTGTGGGTTGTATTTTGATAAAGAACTTAAAGTTGAATGGTTAAGAAGGGAGAAAGGGTCTGGATGAACTTGGGTGAGGGAAAGAATATGTTCAAAATATATTTAAATTAAATATTTTTTTGAGGCAGGGTTTCTCAGTGTAACTGCTCTTGGCTGTCCTGGAAAATACTCTGTGGTAAAAATTGCTTTAAATAATAAAATTTTTTTCAAAAGAAATGTATAAGTGAAGAAGTAAAATGCCCATATTGACATACATTGAGAAAATACTATTTCAACTATAAAATGAGGCTGTAATTCCTTGCTTATTTGTAACAATGTTTCATAACAAAAACATAAACTACATATTTCTTCAAGAAAAAAGAATACAGGCTGTTTCTGATGGGAATATGCTGTACATACATCATCCAGTTATGTTGGTATCAGCACAGCAGAACTAGATGGCGGCCAGTCTGTCTTGTAAACCTCTCTCAACGGTGGACAAGTATATTATCTTAGACTCAATATTTCAAGTCATTTTGATTCCAGCAACACAATGAAGGGGATAAAATGAAATTAAAATCAGCCCCTGTTAATCATTTCTTCTTCTTATGTGTTCTGTATTTTCATACAAAATTCTCCCTTTTTAATATTTGGAGAAAATTAAAAAAAAAAACAAACAAGATTTCCTGGTGGTGTTCCAGAGAGCTGTGTGCTATACACATCAATAGAGACACAACTGAAATCCCCCTAATTCCTCTCCTTGTTTATAAATCTGAGTTAGATGTGAAAATAAAATTATGATAGCGGCCTGTTTGGGTAGCAGTCAATAATGAAAGACATTCAGATTTCTGCCCTGAAATATGTGTATATTCACCCAACATGAATGAGCAAAGAGAAATTAGCCCCTGGGTATCCAAATCAGGTTTGGTCAAACAATTCATTTGCTACAATTATGCAATTCTATGGCTTCTCATGACGGTGACTCTCAACCTGAAAGCTTACATCATCTGCCTGTACAGACCTTATTCCTTACCCCTTACTAGCAGGATCTAATCTTATTAGAGATGATGGCATACCCACCTAGAATATCACATTTCCCAGTTTCCCTGGTAACCAAGGACAGTCATGAGATACTCTGACCATTGAGAGGCAGTGGAAGCTGCTGTGGGGGACTCCTGGGAAATTCTGTTAATAGAGAATGGAGTCACAGTCCGCCTTGTCTGGACCCCAGCACTTTACAGATAAAGGCCTTCTTTCTCTGTGCCTGGATTCTTCAGAGCACTTGGATGCATTGCACCATGCTGTAAAACAGCACCTGGTAACCACTTCCTGTTACTCCCAACTGCTTCCTCAAGGAGGAAGTAGTTAAATGGTGGCAGGGAGCCTCAGGCTTCCTGTGAAGGGTTTTATCCAGGACCTCTCAGAACCACATCGATCATGTCATTTTTCTGATCAGAACCTTCAGAGGTTCTCTAGGAACCTTCCTTCTTGTGTCCCTCTTCATCCCCCCTCCCTGCTTCTCTTTTGACATAGTGTTGCTATGTACCTGGAACTTGTGATCATTTCCCTTGCCTCCCATTTCACGCATGCATCCCAAGCATGCACCACAAGTCCCAGCAGGAACATTATTGTTGTAGCAAGACTGTCCCCTTAGGAAAAGGTCTTACGCATTTGCAACAAAAGATTTACTTGGCAACACGTAAAACTGCCTTGGTTTTTATTTATTTTTTATGTAGGCCTCTTTTCCTGCACACCCCGATAAACCTCTTAAGATCAGGATGCACATAAGAACAGTTTAAAGTTTATGAGAGACTTGAGATGCGCCTCAGTGGATAGAATGCTTGCCTAACATGCACACATAAAACAGGTGTGGTGCAGCAAGCTTAAAATCCCAGTGGTTGGGAGGTGGAGGAAGGAGGAGTGGATGTGCTAAGATCCTTGGTCACATAGTGATTGCAAGGCCAACTTCAGCTAAGTGAAGCCCTGTGATATATATATATATATATATATCCATTCTTAGGTACAGCCATTGGCTGGTCAATGGCAAATAATCATCACATCAATTCTGTCACTTTGATGTCTTCCTAGAATCAAAATCGTAATGGCAAAATATATGCGAGCTTTCTAAAAACTAGGAGCTTTCAAGTATGTACAAAGGCAGAGAGAAGTGTGCTAATAAAGTCGTTACGCACATTTAACATTTATCACCACCTCCTGGTTTACATTAGGTCAAAGGGAGGCTTTCAGGAGTGGTTCTCTCCTTCCACCATGTGGGTCCTGGGGCTTGGGTCATCAGGAATGGCAGCAAGAACTTTTTTACCTGCTGAGCCTTCTAGTCAGCCCAAGATTTTTATGACTAGCAATAAATACACAAACACATGTAAATCCCTTGATTTTAAGGCCTCCATTCATTACATTTGATTGGTTTTCCATGTATGAAGTGTCCTCTAGGTCAGTGGTTCTCAACCTGTGGGTTGTAACCCCTTTCACATATCAGATAGCCTGCATATCAGATATTTGCATTGTGATTCATAACAGTAGCAAAATTACAGTTATAAATTAGCAAGGAAAATAATTTTATGGTTGGGGTCACCACAACATGAGGAACTGTATTAAACGGTCACAGCATTAGGAAGGTTGAGAACCACTGACCTAGAGGAACAGCTAATACTTGCATTTCTTATTCAAAGGATATTTTAAAGTAAAACCAGACAACGGTTGATTATACACAACACATGCATGCATCAGTGTGTACATGTAGCTTCATAAGAACTTTTTCTAAAATCTGGCGGCAGTACAGAGATTATACCCCATATTAAATTCTTATAACATCTTATATCATCTGTGCCATGTTCAGTTAAACAACTGTTGTTTAAAAATCCTTTTATAATTGGTTTGTTCGAATCCATATTAAATTGTTAAAATTTAGGTCTTTCTTAGTTGACTAGAACTCCCTTCCATACCTTCATTTTAATTTTTTTTTTTTTAGTGGTGCTGGGGATGAAGGCCGGGGCAGGGTATGCAGGTCCTCTGCCAGTGAAATTCCTAGTCCCTCTTTTTTTTTTTTTCTGACTTTCTTTCTTTAAAGGTTATTTTTGGTGAATAAGTTGGGCCACTTGTCTTATAAGACCTCTATACTTTAATACTTTATATCTGACTGACTGAATCAGCCTAGTACCTTTTAACAGCTTCCTCTATCCATAGGATTATTATTATTATTATTATTATTATTATTAATCATTACTTTTATTATTGTAGCTGATTTAGAAATGGACATGTAGATTCAACTACAAAACACAAACTAAGGCAGGAAGATCTCATGGTACAATAAGATGCTAAAAGTCATGTCAACACCTCAGCTTCTCACTTTCATTGGCATTGAGATGATCTGTGAGTTCACTCTGCACCAGCCTCAGTCACCATTCCCAGCTTTCCCACCAGCCACCCATCAACTGTGTCAACAGATTGTAGAAGGAGCAGTGGGCTGTGTTCCCACCCAGCTCCCATACAGCGCCACTCTGTAGCATGGAGCTGCGGGCTACTTCCTGCCTCCCAGCTCCCAGCCACCGGCTAGCTTTACCCAAAATAATTACATGGAAACTGTATTCTTTTAAACACTGCTTGGCCCATTAGCTCTAGCCTCTTACTGGCTAATTCTCACATCTTGATTAACACATTTTTTAATAATCTGTGTAGCACCACGAGGTGGTAGGGCTTACCGGGAAGAATCTTAACCTGCGTCCATCTTGGAGAGGAGAGCTATAGCATCTGCCTGAGGTGTCTGCCTGACTCTGCTTCTTTCTCCCAGAATTCTGTTTTGTCTACTTCGCCTATCTAAGCTGCTGTCCTATCAAAAGCCAAGGCAGTTTCTTTATTAACCAATGAAAGTAACACATAGACAGATGACCCACCTACATCAACAGATATAGGTGATCATTACACAGAAACTGCTATTTCAGGTAGGCATGACAAAATTCTTTCTAAATTTCTTATTTACTTATTCTTATGGGTGTGTTTGCTTATGTGTGTGTGAGCATAGTGGACTTGTCTGGTGCCTATGGAGGAAAGGAAAGAATGTTGGATCCTTTGGAACTAGACTTAGAGACAGTTGTAAGCTGCCATGTGCGAACCAAACCCAGTTTCTCTGCACAAACAGCCAGTGCTCTTAGCCACTGAGCCATCTCTCCAGATGCTTGTTATTTGTAGACATCTGGTCTACTAACCTAGTATCCATTTTGAATTGTATACATTTTACATAATACAAACTCACCTCCAAATGCCTTCATAATATTTTTTTTGTAATTATGAATGGCAGGTATTTTCCTTCTGTGGTACCTGTCCTGTTCTCATCTCTGAACATTCATTTGTAGTGTGGTAAAATATAGGTGGCTCCAACAGGCATTTTGAACACTCACGTCCAACACAGTATTCTGAATATAGCGAGCATATAATGAATGTGCCAAGTGTTTTGACTTGGCAACTACTCAGACCTAGAATCTCCTACACATGCAAACAAAAGCAGCTAGATTCCAAAACGAAACACGCACACGCATAGACACGTGATGCCACAACTTTATTAAAGCACAGAGAACAAACCCAAATTCTCACAACTTCCTCAGTCGTTAAAAAGTTAACAGAAATAAGAGATAACCAAGGGATATAATCTCATCATTTCCCAAACTATGCAACAATGTAGTATATAGACGCAAGTTAGGATTCTCCTTTAGTATGAAGACAAAAAATCGTAACACCCCATAGCTATTTAAAAATCTGCATTTATAACATATATGTTGGTCCTCAAGGACTCATAGAACTTTTATTATAAACTATACTTCATAGCTTGGCTTTTGCTTATTAGGCAAGCAAGTTTAAAGGCAACAAAGTCCTGAAAAGTAGGTAAAACCCCATTAGAAGCTCTGTCTGATCAAACGCTGCCCTACCAGTTCTACAGCCAGTGACATTCATTTTGATCTACTGATGTTTACACCTGTCTCTCTGTCAATTGTAATCTGTTTTCATGCAACATCCCACCTCCCTGCTTTCACTCCCATATTTGAGAACATGGTATGTCATAATGTTGCTCTTGATCCACAGGCATTACCAGACATTTTAAAAAAACTTGGAGGAGGGGGAGGAGAGAAGGGGTAGTGTAAGTAGTAGGTAGTAAGTAGGTAGTCTCCTCTTTTATTTCGGTTCCTTTGGGTCTTTTCACTACTTGAGTCTTTGGGAATCACTTGCGTAGGTAACTACATCTACCATTCTGTCCCATCAACACACAGAGTCAAAATAGGAAAACATGGATCCCTGAGACCTTCACAGTGACAGACTAGGGCAGCTGCTCCTGTCAGCTAGGCTTGTCTGTGACTTTTTTTTTTTTTAAGTATGAAAATCTTCCTATTATCCTCTGCTTCTCGTGGCAAGCAAGTGGAATCACTAAAGGCCACTTAACGGTAAATCACTTTATAAATTAAGTTAATGCGGAGACGAAGGCGTGGTGCAGAGTGATGGATCAGGAGAAAGCAGGCTAAACCTCAAAGTTTACAGTCAGCGAATATGTGGGCTTGAGGCAAAATGAGCGACACTGTGGCACACAAACCGAGGCTGTCAGTATGGCAGTGGAGTTGTTCACACATAAACATTCCTTCAAAGGGGAAAAGGAAATAATATCAACAGCTTCACAAATACCCAAGTATTGCTAGGATGGTTCTGGTTCTCCAACAAGAACAAGAAAATTCTAGAAAGGAGCATTTTTAAAGGGGGAAAAAATACCCATTTACCACAAAAATTTCAGCCCTTCACAATATGGTTTACAGTCGGAAGGAAAGAAAATCCTCGCTAATTCATGATTCTGGAAAACATTTCTTCATGTGGTGTATGCACAACACTAAATGTGTTTAATAGTAACCATAATGTAGTCTCTCTGTCCCCCAAAATCTAACAGCCCTTGTTAATGTAACCACATCTGGCCTCAGATTCTCCACCACCCACCTCCAGTTGCTCCATAAGCCACTTTGCATAGCAGATATTTGAGAATTAATTTGTGATTTAAAGGCATCCAAGGTAAGCTAATCACATGAACATTTAAATATCTAGCTAATACATAGTTAGGCAAGACAATTCTTTTAGACATTTCATATCCGAGAGTGGCGTTATACTACAACCGTTTATGACTTTCCCCACTGAATTCCACAGCGATTTTTTCATGGACACATCCCTCGTGTCAGGCCTACACAGAGTCAATGGTAAGCTCATCATTAGCAAAGTGTTCATTAACCTGTTGACACAAGTCATCTCGTTTGCAGCACAACCATGACCTTCACCTTAGCGTCAAAGGCATCGGCTCAGAAACTGGAGCGCCACGGCCTTCAACAGCTTATGTGCCGCTTGTCAGGGAGTCTTCCCAGTAGGGCTGGTAGCAATCACTCAGAAGACCCATTCCAACTATCACTAACAATTAAGAATGAGAATATCAGAAAACCACTTGGGCTTCCCCTGTATTAGCACTTTAGAGTGGGAACTGAGCCCTAGAGTGAATTTAATGTCTTCTGAATGCAAAGAGTGAATGACAGAGCCAGAAGCCAGTCAGAGGTCTCCACACCAGACGGGAGGAATCTATCATACTCTATGGATCTCCGTCCATGGTCAAAATCGCTAGTATTTTTCATCATCCCGGAGTTCCTAGAAGAGTACTGTATCACTTCATCTCCTCTTCTCGCTGTAGCAAAATGCACTGAGACATTTCAGTTAGTGTGAAAGGCAATAGGAATCCTCCTGGCTGCTCAGGTCTCTTCCACTGAGAAGACTTATCAGGGAGCTTTGGACTCTCAAAGATCAGAAACCCAAATAACTTATCATAAAAATACAAGCTCTTGGTTTTGAAAAATATACAAAATGCACTGCATAGGTGAGTATCTCTTGATTGTCAAGGAAGGCAAAACATCAGTCTCAACTGTAGATCCAGGCTGCACTTGTCTCTTAGTGAGGCTTCACTTTGCAATTTCCATTTTTTATAGTTTTGGGCAACCTTTGACCCTTGGTATAAGCACGGTACCAAAAATGGAGAAACAGTAGCAGGAAGATGCATCCGTAACTCATAATGATGTACAGAAACACTGGGTACTGATAGTTGCAATCCTCCATGAAGAAGATCTGGCCTATGTGGATGGTGACAAGGACAAACTGGACCTGCAAGATAGGAGAATGAAAAGAAAATTAGTTAACAAAAAAAATCCACTGGGGGTTGGTTATGAGTCCTTCAACCCATTTATAAATGCGGATTTATAATGCGGAGATGAAGGCGTGGTGCAGAGTGATGGATCAGGAGAAAGCAGGCTAAACCTCAAAGTTTACAGTCAGCGAATATGTGGGCTTGAGGCAAAATGAGCGACCCACCCTTCCTTCTACATTACAGTACTTCAATGTTGATTCAGAATATGGAATTCCTAACTCATACATTAGAATTATTCTTATTTATGGCCACATAGCTTTGACATTATTTTGATTATAAACATGTTTTTGTGGCTGTATCTCAGACCATTATAAGGATGAAGATGCTGATATAATCATTTAAGACTCTGAGATAACAAACCTGCTTTATTTTTAGCTGACAGAGCTCCTGACTGAGTCACAACAGTGAAGGATATCCCACAGAGAACAAGCAACCTATTTCTTCAGACCATTCTGGATTCATCTAAACTCCTACCTCACAGAAAAGACACTGGACTGAGCTATGGTTTCATAGGTAAAGAAAACCAGTTACTCACAAGCTGTAAAGATGTCAAATGCTTTTTCCACCATAAATACTTCTGGTAGGCCGGCCCCATGGCACACAGTCCGTAGTAGGAATACATGACCACATGCACGGCTGTGTTTAAGAAGGCATGGAATGTTCCCAGACCACCTGAGAGAGAAGAGGTTATTTTAAAATGGCTCCTGGGTCCTTAAAATCAGACACATTTGTCTTAAGATGTCAGTGTCATCCTTTCTCTAAGTTTAGACGGAAGAAGAAAAATACATCAGAAATAGCAATTCTGTGAAGCAGCCATCAGACGAGGAGTTCAGGAAAACATTTAGTCAAATGCAACAGAAATCTTACTAAACCAATGAGCTTGTCACTCTATGTTATGTTTTAGTCTTAGGATGCTCCTATGATTTGAGTTTACTTTGAACAAATTAGGCTAATATCTTAATGCTACATTTCTTAATAAGACTCGAAATGTATTTTTAGGGAAGGTTAACATTTATAAGGTGAAAAAATTATCTTAATCTTAAATGTACAAATTAAGATGTTTCATATATGTACAACCTACTTATTCTCATAACCACCACAAAAATCAAGACACAGAATATTCAACACCACCAAGGCCTCTTTGTGCTGTTTCATGAATGCATCCCTCTAAGGTGATCATTATGCAATTTCTATCATCAGTTATTAATTTTGCCTGCTAGTTCATCTCACATAGAGAGAACCACACAGTGCGGACTCTTCTATTCCTGCCTCCTTTCGTACAACACAATGGCTTTGAGTTTCTTGCATGTTGGTGTATACACCAGCAATTTGTCTTTTTCCCATTGTTCAGCATTATGCATATAAATGCATCAATATTTATCCGGTCTCCTATTGGAAGCCATTTGGGTTGCCTCTAATTTGGGCTCTCATGAGTAATGCTACAGACATAATCATTGTGTGGAATCAGGTTTCTCCTCCACACTCTCAATACTGTGCATCAGATATTTTTAGCGCCACAAACATTCTGTCAGGAAACCACTGGAAGTCATTAGTAAGCTACGCTAGAACTGCTAAAATCAATTATTGTGATTTCAAAATAAATAGTTATTGACAATTAAGCCATCCTTTTAGTGAGACTGCTTCCATTTGATTACGTTTTTCTCTTTTAATTTCACCATCTTTAATTAGGAAGAGAAGCAAAGGACACAAGAACGTAAGAAAAGAAGCATTCTGGTTGCCTTCAGCTATCTTTGGCAGAAGGGACAGCAGGGTGCTTCACTGATGGTGAAGGAAGAAAAGCCCCAAAATTTCTCCCTAGGGTTTCTTCCTTGAGATGTTCAACCTAGATAAGTCTGAATTATGCATGATTAAGTTGACCTGGAATTTAAGTTTTTCTACAAAATAATCCATTTCTTCAATTCTGGAAGTCTTTAGTTCCAGAACTTGCAACTAATTATGGTAGAACTACTAACTCATAGTCACCTTGAATTGTCTGTGGAAAAGGCATTATAAAACATGAGAAAAGCAGAATGAATTACTTTATGTACACTCATTTGTGTGGAGAGTTATATATGTGCATGCAGGTTCCAGCACACATGTGGAGGTCAGAGGACAGCTCGTGGCCATTGGTTCTCTCCTTCCACCATGTGGGTTCTGAGAATAAAACCCGGGTCATCAGGCTTGGCCTTCGAGGCAGGCAACTTTGCCAGCAGAGCCATTATTTTAAAATAATTATTCATAGTTGCAGTAATTCCGGATGTTTCTAGATACTATTATTTCTAAAGTATTCCCATTAAAGAGCACACTTTAAATAATTAGGTCATATTCATCTAAAGCCCCGTGCTACCGTGTACTTCATAGACTTTAATCAAATTGCAGTAAATTTCTTAATTATCACAAATTTCAAAAGCAACACTATCAATGAAGCATGTTACTATCCTCTCATCTTTTATTATTTACATTTGGATTAATCTTTCTACCCAAAAAGAAACCTGAATAAATTATAAGGGAGGCGACACACCCTTTCAGGGTAACTGACAAAAAGAGTAGCTGCCTATTCCTGTAGTAGCTCAGGAGTCAGGCTGATTCCTGGGAGGGCAAAGGAAGATTGCGTATGTTCATTTGTGCCCAGCAAGAACACAGACAGGAAGTACAGCTCAGCTTTCAGAAGGGCTTGTGTCGAGCTCTTCCTCACAAAGACAGCACTTTCTCCATGTTACCTTTACCATTTAAATCAGTAGTTCTCCACCTGTTGGTTGTGACCCCTGAGCATCAAAAACCCTTTCACAGGGGTCACCTAAGACTGCCCTGAATATCAGATATTTATATCATGATTCATAGCAGTAGCAAAATTGCAGTTATGAGGCAGCAATAAAAAATTATGAATTATTTATAAAAATAATTCCACTACAACATGAGGAACTGTACTAAAAGGTTGCAGCATTAAGAAGGTTGAGAACCAGTGATTTAAATTTACTAAGCTGAGGATCTTGTACAGGGACTAGCATGGATTAGGGATTAGTTAAGAGGGTTAAATCAAAGAAGAGTTCTGAGCAAAATAAGCTGCCAAATGAAATTCAACTTACTTATTTTCTTTAATGATTGCTTTCTGACATATTATCATAGTAAGTTTGTTCATAAAACAATCATATTTTAATTAGTAGTGCTTTGTACTTTTCTCCTCAGAAGGCTTTTCAAGTGAAGCATTGCTTTCTTTACAAGAATGGGCCCGAAAAGCAAGCATCTTAGAATGAGTTAGTTACAAGTAGTTGCCTCAAATATTATCTCTTTTGGTTTGGAGAAAATAAAAGAACCACCTGGGTAATTAGAATAATTCTCTACATTTCCCAAAGGGGGTATTTACATAGTTAATAGAAAAACCTACCATGAAAATATTTTCCTCCTACTATAAGGGAAATTTGGGTTGTTATTATCCCAAAAGAGAGCACAGAAGGCAATAAGAAGTCAAACACTAAACAGAGATTGTCTGTGTTCCAGTATCTGCAAAGATTAGTTTAAACAGACAGGCTTGTCCTAGGAACACAGCCCTGGTCAAACCACACTTCCGGAAACAAATCCTGTTGCTGGGCCCGCTATTGAAAAGGCAGGGCAAAAGATGTAGGCCTGTAGACAAGAACCCCACACTTAAGACTAAGCCAGATCACCAGCTCACAGAGCACACTAGAGACACAAGACATTCTCTTTTTACCTGGACCACCCTTTAAAGGAGATGGGGATTAAGGTGATGAGTCAAGACACTGTGACAAAGTGCTTGAAGTCCATAGACATGGGACATTTTCAACCCCAAGGGCATCCTTGCTTGAATCTGCACTTCTTGAAAGTATGACTTATTTTGAAATGGAAGCTAGACCATCAACAGAGTCAAACAAAGGAGAGAAAAACACTCGATTCATTCTTTAAAGAAAATTTATGTTTCCTAGAGTGGAATTAGTAAATATTCAAAACGGGAAGAAGGGAGGACCACAGAAAAGATAAAGAAGCGGAGGGGAACACGGTAGCTTTGGTGTCTTCAAAGCACCTGTGTATTTGGGAGCACTGCCTTCCGATTGTTTTCTCCCACGTCTTTCTCAGAGTTGTGATGTAGTATATAGAGTTCCTCAAGCCCCATGAGAGGGAGGTTTCAAATCCTCTGGTGGGGGCTGGAGAGATGGCTCAGTGGTTAAGAGCATTTCCTGCTCTTCCAAAGGTCCTGAGTTCAATTCCCGGCAACCACATTGTGGCTCACAACCATCTGTAATGAGATCTGGTGCCCTCTTCTGACCTGCAGGCATACACGCAGACAGAATATTGTATACATAATAAATAAATATTTTTAAAAAATCCTCTGGTGGAAATTCAAAGCTCCTTACAGAAAACGGTGGACTGAATGCACAGAACCTGTGCACATGTGCCCACAGACTTTATAATAGGAAACCACGTGCATGCAAAGGGAACACTTCTGTACCGTATTGCTTAGAGAATAACGGCAAGGAAAATATCGGTACAAGGTTTCTCTTCCTTGATTTTAATCTCTGGTTGGGTGAATTCAAGGATGCAGAATCCACAGATACAGAAGTCCAGCTATATCCTGGTGTTATGGAAGAGACAGAAATAAACTAAAGGGAGTGAGAATACCTCTATTAGTATCTTAAAAAGTAAAGCAGTCACCTTTGATCATTAGCAGTCACGGGGTTAATGGGGAAGTTTGCACAGATACTTCTCTGTATCATTTTCTTTGCCTGCCTTTAAACACACAAGACATCGTGACCACCCTAGGACTGGGTATTGAAATCATAGCTACCCCTAGGGGGCGAGTGTTGAAGAATTTTCCAGTTTTTCATAAATATAAGTAAGATGTTAGCATATCTGACTTAAGAGACCTGAGGGGCTCAATATGCTTTTGGGAGAAAGCAAAAATAAGAAACTTTCAGATGAATTAAATAATAAAGGTTTAAAATTATGGGTATCTGTGACTTCTCGATGCTAAAGAAATAGGATGAATAATTCTCGCAGCAGTTTGCTAACCTAGAAATACATGCTTGGAGATGTTGTTTATTTCAAACTTTATGAAAGAATAAACTTACTGCTTACTTTTTCCATTTCTAGGTGTTCAGACATAGAAAACCAAAATGAATCAGACACTTAGGCTCAAGCTTTTGGTTTAAACTACCTCTGCCCTAAAAATAAATAAATAAATAAATCTAAAACCAAAATGTGTCCTGTGACAGACTGCTTTGGGGAGTTGAGCAATCACATCACAATCTGGCTCATCTTTGAAGTTGTTGCGGTGTTGTCTGCCACATCTTAGATGTGTCAAGTGTTCATGTGCCAAAAGCTTTGTCTCCAATGCAACTGGACTGATAGGTAGTGGGGCCCTTAAGAGATGGAGCCTAGTGAGAGGCGATTAGGTCAAACCCTACAGATTTTAGGTCAGGACATCCCCACATCTCTTGCTTTTCTCTTGTTACGCCTCTCTGTTCTCATCTTCTGTGGGTTTGTCCACTCCCTGCCTCCCCTCACTCTTCCCCTTGCCAGTTCTGCGTGGATGCCATATGCCATATTACACTGCTAGATCTTCCCAAACAGATAATTCTGCCAGGTCTTGAACTTTCAGCATCCAAAACCGCAAGCAAAGCAGACCTCTTTTCTTCACCAGCCTCTAGTAATCTGACAGCAACACAGAACAAACTACGAAAGGGTATGTCGGGTGTCAGGAATTTGAAGGCAAACAAAGCAGAACTGGAGATATTATTCTGACTTTTTGTGAACAAACTCGGAATATTATTTAAGTAGATATCAATCAATCCAAAACTTTTGATATTTTTATCTTTTTATTCATTACCGATTTCATTGAAAAACATGTCATAGGACTCTAAAGGGAAACAAAAAAAACTACACAAAACTAAACACTGCATAGAAGGTCTTAGTCAAAAGTCTTCATGTCTGAAGACTTGGGGTAGGGATTTAATTAAGAGTCCTACACGTGTGCTTCAGGCAATAATTTCAAAGTCAGAAGTTTAACCAAACTGGCACTTTGATTTTTTTAAAAATAATCTTATAAATCTCATTTAAGGACAGAGTTTGTGTTTGTAGTACACCAAAATGTCGACCCATACATCACATGACCCCAGCTCTCCCTTTTCTACCTGCAGCAAATTTGACTCCAAACCACCAGGTCCACGGCATGATTGTGTGATGGAAGACATGAAGGAAAGTCACCTGGTTGTTTTTCTTACGCAGAACAAAAAAGATCTGAAATAGTTTAAAGAAAATCAAGTTCATAAAAACTAAGCAATAAGTTATTGAGCATTACAAAAGTATTGGTGAAGAGTAAACAATTTTACAATTGGCTGCCTATGGGTTGCTTTGCAGGGTGCTGGCAGGGGTAGCTGGTTCCCCAGGGTGCTGCTCAAAGGCCAACCAACATGCATGAGGTCAGGTATGATACATAGTCAATGAGAGGACCAATAAGAAAGTGAGAAGATTTATGCAGATTTGAAAATCAAACATATACAGTGAAAACTCTGGCCAGAACCTACTGAAAAAAAAATACTATTGATAAATAAATAAATAAACAAACAAACAAGTCTTACTATGTTTTTACCTACATGACAGCCAGAAGTTCAGCCGCAGTTCCCAGGGCTGAGATTATTTCATTCTAATTGCTCTCTAACACATCCTACCATAAGAGGTTAGGTAAACTGAGAGTGGACTTGAAAACAAATAAGCAAACAAAAAGAATATATTATCAAAGAAAACAAGTGGTGAAAGTCTTGAAAATCTTGAAGAGTTAATCTGAAAAATACCATGGACAAGACAGCAAAGCTCCATAGGAAGAATAAGAACAGCAACAACGAGACTTGCGCGTGCCCAGTGGAGGCTTGCTACAGGAGAGCAGGGGAGGGGCGCTGGGTGTTCGAAGAATGCGCTAACAGAAAAGTTCACAGCACCAGAGTAAAGTTAGACTTTCAAATTCAGGGCATAACACAAAGCATTACTGTGTCAGGAAAACTTGGACGGCCTCAAGGCGGAAACAATTTCCTTATGGAAGTTGCTGCTGAGAATATGCAAAGTAGAGTCAATAAAGCCAAACGCATTTGCTTATGCACATGAAAGAGCACAGCCCGGTGCACAGCATAAGGGTCATGAACTTCCAGTGTGTCTATGGGTAAGCAGCTCAACTTCTTAGGTCTTTTATCCGCCGCCCCCCAGTGGGGGTTCTGAACTAGATCAATAGATCCTAAATGTGGCTGCAAGTTACAATATGAAAAAATAATTTTAAAATACCCATGTGTACTCCATGCCCACAGGACATCAGATTGCAAGAGATGGGTCTTGCGTGCTTTGTTTTGTTCCTAACGCATATAATGCTAAGGCACCTGAATGTTGAACCATGTGTCTACGGCAAGCAGCTACTCAAAGATCAGCTGAGAAACTGTCAGAAAAGGGAACTGCCCAGCTCCACCCAGGATCTACTGAATCAGAGGCACTAGGAAGTTCAAGCATCATTTGTGTTTCACAAGTCCTCCATGGGTTTTGGTTTTGCTTTGTTTTTCCTCTTTTCTTTCCTCTTCTTTTGTTTTTAAAGATAGGACAGGGCTATGTAGCCCAGGCTGGCCCCCAACTTGTGGTCCCGCCTCAGCCTCCTGAGGGCAGGCTTCTCTCTAGGCAATTTTAATGCATGCTGAAATTCGAGAAGCCCTGGATTTTAAGTCCTCCAAAGTCCCTCCTCAACTTTACGCTTTATGATTAGTCAACCAAGAGTGAAAAGTGTTGACGTTTCTGATCAACAGTGTGGTGATGTGTGTTCCAGACTTCCTTCTCAGTAAAGCCGGCATAGCTGTCCTGTGCTAGCAGGAAACCAAAGCTCTGGCTTTCCACTTCAGAGTCCACAAACCCCTGGGCCCAATGGCTCAAGGTCCAGAGCTGACCCTCACTAGGACCCAAAGCAGGGAGAAGTAGGGCCCAGCAAGCTCGGGTTTCAGAACAGCAGCTAGAGATAGCATTTGTGTTCCTCAAATGACTGTCACCTCACGGATAATATCACATTTTGCTATGAGTTTATGAACTGTGATGCTTATGTGTCTTACAGAGCATGGTGGACACTGAGCTTTGGTATAGCGTAAACAGGGTCGCTGCTCTTTGCTTTGTGACCTGCTTCATAAAGGGCTGTCATCATCTACAACAAGTGCCCAGAGAAAGTGGCAGCTAGCCCGTCTATCATAATCAGGTAATACCTACATGTTTTGAAGAACGCAGTTAAAGGTTGTGAAATGCTGGAAAGCAAGCTTTCTAGACACACAGATAAGTACAGGAAAAAGGGATCACAGTAGGCTAGCCAGGGGAGGAGAGATAAGCAAAGGCGTGCGACAGCTGTGCTAGCCGTTTATTGTTTCAGGGAGACCTCAAGCAGTTGCTGAATGTGTGGGCCACATACTCACAGTGTCTAGCAGCTCAATAAATTTGGAGAAGTAATAAAGCCAGCAGGTGTGCACCATCTGTGGAAATAGGCACAGATAAGAATTTATTTATCCAGTATTTTATATGGAAGAAACATTTACTTAAAATGGTTTTTGAAACACATAACAAAATTTACCATCCTAGTCAGTTTTTTAAGGTATAGTTCGGCGGCTTTGATTTCATTTCTATCCCTCTACAGCTGTTACATATCCACCCACAGAACTCTTTCCTGCTGAAAAGGTGAAATAATGCTCATTCGGAAATGATTTCCCGTTTCCCTCTTCTTTTCAGTCCAGCCATCATTCTATTCTCTGTCCTATGCATTTGACTATTTTGGGTACCACACACAAGCTGGGTCATGTAGTGTTTGCCCCTTTGTGATGAATATACTATGTTAGCAGTGTCCTCAAGACTCATACAAACTGTAGCTTTTACAGGCTGAATAATATTCTAGCGTGTGTGTGTGGGAGGGGGGACATTTTGTTTAGCTATTCACCATTCATGAACACTTGGATTGCTTCTACATGTTGGTCATCGTGAATAATGGTATTGTGGTCATGTGTATATAGATGCCTATTTGAGTCCCTGACTTCAACCCTTTAGGAATATTGCCAGAAGTGAAATTTGCTCGATCTTATGAAAATTCTATTTCTCATCTTTCAGAAATCAGGTAAGTTTTGAAACCCAAGACATTTAAACAGAACTAACAGTCATTTTATAGAATGTATACACCATACTTGTTTTAATTCTTTCTTATAATTTTAGCTTCCCCCCCATTAATATAATCTGATAACCGAGTCATTCACTCATTCTGAATTCATATTCAATATTGCAGAGCCCAAAGGATTTTCACAATGACATTAAGTACCAGGTTTTCCCAAAGAGGAACTTACCCTCATGGCTCTTGGTGACTGAGAATAGTCAACAATGTCACATCGAAACGAATAGCCTGTCCCCCAGCCAGACATCACAAACTGGAAGAGAAACATGCGTGTTAAAGAGGACGCACTTGCTAACAGAAAAAACAAAGCTGGTTTTGACTACACCTTGCTGCATGACCAGCTGAGCAAGCAGGCAACGCAGGGGAAGAGGCAGAGAGAACCAGGACAAACTGAACACGCTGCAGGCAGAAGCTTGGCATCAGGCATTCTCAAAGCCACAAATGCACATGCTGTTTATATGAACTGCATTCTGACTACTTTGTCCTTTCCTTGGGAGGATTCCTTTAACACAGCGGAGGACAAAACTCTGGGAGTGTTTTGCTTAATTAGTAAGTATTTCCTATGGCCCCCACATATGTGTGTGCTCATGTACTTTAAGGGGGAGTGCCTGGCTCTGTTTTCTCTAGACATTTCAAACCTTCCCTATTAATCAGTAAGTGTTTGAACAAGCCAAAACCTGGCCATGTGCCAAAAGGGTAGCCATGGCTACTGTGCTCTTCCTGCCCATAGCTGGCAAGTACCTGAAGTGGCAGTGCCTGGCTCTGGTACTCTCCTCTTTTAACATAAAAACAAACCACATACAGGTCCGATAACAGTTGCACTTTGGATTCACAAGACAAATAAGAGAGGACAATGCTCTCGTTACTAACTGGAGCACAAGCGGGCAGACGGTCATTCCAACACACCCACAACATGACCTTCTGCTGGTGTTAAAGAAAAGCCCATTGTTGATAAGTCTAAATTGTAATTCCAAGATCATATTGACATTCTTTTAGTTTGAAGGTGGGAAGATCTTTTAAAACTGTAGCTACAAATGAAGGCCAAGTGCTTGATTTTAGTTAATGCACACATATAATGGTTGGGCTGATCTGGGGTGGGGACAATAACATTCTCTCTCTCTCTCTATCTCTCTCTCTCTCTCTCTCTCTCTCTCTCTCTCTCTCTCTCTTTCAAGTGTTGCTTCTTCTCACCCTGTAACTGCCCGCATCCGGCTTAGAACGTCTTCTCTCTCACTATGAGAGTCATGATTTATGCCACTTTTGGGTTCTGAAGCATATTCTGTTTATAGTCTCATCACTATTTTAGCTAAAATCATAATTTTCCAATATAAAAATACACACTTCAAGGCTTTCTCGAGGCCTGGATATGTTTATTTTTTGAGACTGGGTTTTGCTATGCAGCCCAGGCTGATCTCAAACTTAACGACTCTTTGTCTCAGGCTCCTAAGGGCTGTGATAACAAGTACCCATCATCAGAAATCAGTCAAGATGATATCTTAATATACAAAAGGAAGGGGAAAGTGGAAAGAACAAATTTAACTAAGGTGTTTAAAATCTATCCCCTCTCTCTGTCCTCACACTTACTCTGCAATATAAGGTAGTATACGCGCTGGAAAAGCTATGAGATCATGAACATTAAGACTCAGAAAAGTATAGGATATGCAATCCATGTTTTAAAATGCCTGAAAACTCAAGTGAACAGATCTTTTCAAAGTAACAACGGAATGTGACAGAAACAGTGAATTCTGTTTCTCAGAACCCTCGAGTCAGCGAGCAATGCCATTTCTGTCATGCTTAGACTCATTTCGGCTGACGCTACCCCTTTGTTTCTCAACCTGTGGGTCCTGACTCCTTTGGGGGTCAAAAGGCTTTGTCACAGGAATTGCATATCAGATGCTTACATTATGATTCATAACAGTAACAAAATTACAGTTATGAAGTAGCAATGAACTAATTTTGTGGTTGGGGGTCACCACAACATGAGGAACTGTATTAAAGGGCACAGCACTGGGAAGGTTGAGAACCGCTGCTCTCACCCTAGGAGCTATTTCCTTAAATTGATGACTAGCTCTCCCCTTAGCCTAACACAGACAAGAGTCGCAGTACATGAGAGAGAGGTTCTGTGTTTTGGCCTCTGTGCTCCCACCTACTCCCTCCCTCATTAGTGCCGGATGTGTATCTAGCTCCCTCCATCACAAGAAGACAGCCCAATTTCTTCAGTACGGCACTGATCTCTTCCACCTTGTTCACTTTTGGCCAAACATGCCTGACCGAGGCATTTACTCTGAAAACCCGACAAGATCTTGCTCCATACCATAAGATGTTAAACTATTGTCAACAGAGAGCACACGTCCTAGCTAAAGTTAAAAGTGTGTGTTCAGAGTGGATCTAACGGTTCCCTGATGCTGAGTTTAAGGATACACCATTAGCCTGTGAAGGTTTTGACAGTTATCCCTCTATCCCAGGCTAGTAAAGAAAACGTTAACGGTTTATGTTCAGCAGGCAGTACGTTCGGGAATTATAACTCAAGTGTTGGTGAAGACAGAAACTCTCTGATTCCAATATTTTTTTAACCTTCTTCTATGGTGCAATTGACAAAGCAGGAGCCAAAGCTAACTGGTTACACTGGATTCTCTTCGAGCCTGACAAACATAATTTGGGGTCATCACAAACAGTGACACTGTCAAATACAGAACCTGAGAATACCAGAACATTCTGGAACCCGAGAGAAAAACTAGGTCAATCCTGTCGTTACAACCTAAAAGATCTGAGGCCTAGAGAAAAAGTAACAAGGTCAAAATGAGGCAGCCTGGGCTCCTAGCTTGCAAGCATGCACTTAGCCTCTCTAAATGTATAATCCCTCTCTGAGAACAGGCGAGCAGCCTGTTCACAGTCTAGAGGATGGAAGAGTAGAGGCCTGTGGGTAGGAGGTAGGAACAAAGACGGGACAAGCAGCAGAATGAAGCTAGGCTTGAGAGCGGCCTGTGGAGAAAAGGGGAGCAGAGATTTCAGGTGACTGATCAGGCCATCTGCAGCAGGAGTGAGGCTGGTGTTACAGAAGCCAGCGAGGACAGCGAGGCTCCTCATAGACCCCAAGTCTGAGCAAGCGCAGGTATACTAGAAAGAAATAAAGAGACGGAGGGAGACAGCTGGGGTTGGAAATAAACCAAAGAACCCTGGAGAAGTGGGTATGTGAGGGCAGCTGAGACATGTGAATAGCGGAGGCAGGGAGCAAATCCACAATCTGCCCTGAGTTCTGGAAGATTCCCATATCTCTCACAAGGGACAGGGCTTTATAGCCTATGACTCCATGTGAGTCCATTGCCTCAAATCCTCTAAAACTCATCCAGTCGGTCATTGTAGAGCCCCTCAGAGCACAGAGTAACCACAAGTTCCTGCCAGGATGGGACAGACTGTTACCAAGACGAGAGCTCTGGAGTCAGCTGGACCCATCTTCTTCCAGGCCTAGCCCTGCACTTACCGGCTATCACTCCGAGTTCGTTAATTATTTCTCTGAGCATGAGTTTCCTCAAAACTAACCTTTATTATGTGCAAATCTCTGAGCTAAGTGTTATTTTTCTTTCCTCACTATTGTTTCTAACAATTTGTTTCTGTTGCTGTAAACACCTGCTTAGTTTCTAAGTTCCTCGATTCTCAAAATAAAATAAAACAAAAATAAAAAAGGAGGGGGTGTTCCATAGTCATAACAAAAGCATACTGACATATACACAAAAGACTCAGGCAAACTTTTCCCATTAGGAATACTGAAGACACTTGCCTCATAACACATATACACAGAAAACAGTACTATGAAAAAATTGTACGTTATCATCGCCTTCCTGAGTTCAAAGGGCTTCCGGTTCTCCATGAGCTTTGGTCCCAGAGAGGTGACAAAATAGACATAGAGCCCCAGGATGATGGTTTGTGGCAGAGGCGAGGACATGAGGAGCCAGTCTTCAACTCTTGGATCTAAGAGAAAGATAACAGGTAAGTGCACAGCCTCTTAACCCCGAGATAACAGACAGCAACCTGTATCCCCGTGCTGACCATGCACCACTCAACACTCCCGAGCATCCTTATCCTTAGGTGGGGTGACAGGAGAAATCCCTAGGAACAGTAAGGCTGTCATCATCTTTAAATCTCAAAGGGTGGGAGGTATTTGTCACCAGAACCTGAGGGAGCATCTCTGAAAAAGCCCTTCTGGAGGAACCATGCCATGGATTGAATTCTGCATCCTCTCCGAAGCCATGTGTTAAGCCTGGGGCAGTGGTGCACACATGAAATCCCAGCACTCAGGAAATGGAGACAGGAGAATCAGAAGTTCAAAGTCATTCGTGGCTACACACCAAGTTTGGGGTCAATCTCAAAAGAGAGTAAAAGAAATAAAATCCCTGTGTTGGAATATTAGTCCATACTGTGATGGAAGCAAGAACTTTCCACCAAATAGTTAGTATCATGAAAGGGACCCCAAGAAGCTCTCCTGCTATCAAAGTGAGGTAATAGCAACCCAGGAGAGCCTTCGCCAGAGCCCCACAGTACTGTACTGTGGTCCCAGATACAATTTCTCCAAGCTCTAAGCGGTGGGTATAAGCAGATCTAGAGGAGATGCTCCACCATCCACGACCACGATCAGCATTCAGAATATTTCCACCCTACACGGGCTTGGTGGCGCACTCCTGTGATGACAGCACTTGGGAGGTGGAGGCCAGAGATCAGGAGTTCAAGGCCAGCCTGGGATAAATGAGACCCTCCCCATATCAAAAATATTTTTTTTTATTCTGATAGTCTTTTGCATTTAAAAGTGTGTTTGTATTTGCTGCTTATTCATTCTCTTGGCTTCCTAACAAAATTGACATATTTTCTCAGATATTATATCATATTGTATCATAGAAGCACAAAACTGAAAGGGATCGTGTCAATATCTAACTGGCTAAAGTATATGTCCTAGGTGTCCAAAGTGTGAGCCAGTAAGTCTGCTATTTTGAACCACATAAACATAAGTTGATTCAGTTCTTGCTGGCTCCAGGCTCGCAGGATTGCGGCCTTTCAAAATTGCAATTAAAAACCAACTGTGGTTCATTCTGTAATTTCAAGCACTTGGGGTGTAATTTGACCAAGTGACCTCATGAAGACAGAGTGGTACAGAGGAAAGTAACCACGGGCAGCTTCCGAGAGCATCTGACTCAGCTCGGCATAGAGCATCACCTTCCTTACTGGGAAAGAGGACCTGTCCTTCTAAATCACCAACAAGAAAGCCAGTTAGACTTCTCGCCCCAAACCTCTTCACTAGAACCGTATGACTGTCCACTCATCAGCCTCGCTTTCAGAGCTGGAAATGTTCCATGCAGCAGGTGACTGTTCAGGGCTTTAGCCAGTAAAGGTGACTCAGCCTGTCTTCAAGTGGGCTTCACTCAAAAATGCCTGCATATGCCCTTGTCTCAAACAAGCAAAGCAAGCTGAGGAGTAAACAGTCAATTCAAAGGCAATGCCAGATGTTCAGGATTTGATCTTCTTCTTATCTGACGGTTCTTTCAGAGGACCCAGGCTCAATTCCCAGCACCCACAAAGCAGCTCACAATCACCGACAACTCCAGTAAATTATTCTCTAGCCTCATAACAATGACAAGTTCTCTACAACAGGATTTCTGGCCATCACTGAACTCGAACACTGTGAGGTGACTTTCAGAAAATCAAAGTTTGTCACAGAACTGAGAATCAAGGCTCGGAATGAGAGCTGATCAGTCGTAAATTAATTTCATCCCCTGCAGGTGAATGCAAACCTTAATGCAAGAATGTCATAAAGCCAATGTCTAGCTTTTTATTGTTTTATTAATATGTCTAGCTTTTATTCCTAATACAATAAAGACTAATGAAATCAGCACTAAAGGAAGAGCCCTGGAGAGCTGCAGTCGCCTCTAACAGCTTGGCTAAAATAAGGGAGGCTTCTGGTGTCTTCTTCACAGGCAACGGCAAATGATCTGGCTGTTGTTGTTAGTCACCTCCAAATACGGTTTTCAAACAAAAATGCTTAAGTGTCAGTAAAGGCACTTCTCCATCAGAGATATCTTTTGTTTGATTCTTTCACTGACTTGGCAAGGGAAGAAAAATCAAATGACATCATCCCCCTGTTCCTCCTCTGTTAGCAACAGAAAGAAAACAAGCCAAGAAAAGCATGCTAGGCTAGCTCGGGAAGACCAAGAAAACCGTTTCCAAATAAATCCAATCTTCCTGTGATTGAACTTTTACAGCACACACCTTTTCTTAAAACCCTGTAGACGTTCAAGTTCTACAAATAAAAAGTTATTATGGGAAAAGTTTGTTTATTTTATTCTGTGTTATTTTCAAAAGAGATAATAAAATAACAAAGACATTTTTTAAAATGTATGTTTATGTGTAAAAAGGAACACACATTTGTGTGTCCATGTGAGGAGGCCAGAGGTGAACCTCGGGGTCATTCATGAGAAACGATCCATTTGTTTTCTTCTGTTATTTGGCTAGGCTGGCTGGCCAGTAAATCCGGGGATCCCCTGTTCCTGCTTCCCAGAGCTGCGATTCTAGGCATGGGCCGCCATTCCAGGCTTTTCACATGGACGTTGGCGAGTGGACACAGGTCTTCATGGTCACACCACACATAACTTGTATGCACTGAGCTGTCCCCTTACCTGCCCTTTTTATACGAGGCTCTGAAAATTGTAGTACAGCAAACTTCTAGAGATAGACAGTCAGTGTCGTGACCCCGTCCTTCCCTCTGGCCCTTTATGCCGTTTTAGGTAACTGACTCAACCTCACTGAGTGCAGTTTCCTCATCTGTGAATTGGGCATAAAACGAGTATTTCACAGAAGCTTGGGTGAGGAATTTGCAAAGAGCATACACACTTAGTAAGCTTGCTATTGTCATTACAGTAGATCTCAAATCTTTAATCATAGCTGAATCACCTCTGTCGTATTTAAAAGTCCAATACCCCCCCCCAATGACCTTAATTCAATTGAATCAAAGTCCTAAGTGGTGGGTAATGGGCATACAGGCTTTTGAAATCCAGCCATAAAAAATTGACAAAGGACTTAATTTTTCAAAAGAAGAGACACAAGCGATCAACAAAGAGAAGAATAAATGCACAACATCAGTAATTATCAGGAAAATACAAATCAGTACCAGAACACGACATCACCTACCACTTGTCGGGCTGCAGCATCAAACAAAAGGCAATGAGTGCTGCTGGAGACAAGGAGGGGGAGGAAACCCTGTGCACTCACGGTGAGACGTTAAATGAATACAGCCGCTAGGAAAACCACATGGAGACCCCATTAAAACCTAAGCGTACAATGATCGTAAGTCCAGCAATCTCGTTTCTGGAAACTGTGGTGGCTACCAGCTGTCAGACCCACTGTGGTGTTATTCACAACAGCTGTCATGTGAGATCTACCTGGTGGTTCCTCATCAGATGGATAAAGAGAACAGTGGAAGCAGGATATCATTTGGTCTCTCAAAAGAAGGAAACCATGTCCTCTGCCACCTCTCCATAAGTGGAACAATACATTGTTATGTTAATTGAACTAAGCCGGACTCAGCAATACCCAGTCTCATGTGTGAAATAAAGGGTGTTAAGGCTCCTCCAGACAGACAACAAGGAGAGAGATAGGCTGGGCAACGGGTACAAATTTCTGAATTCTTGTTTGTTTTGTTTTTCACGACAGGGTTTCTCTGTAGCTCTGGAGCCTGTACTGGAACTCGCTCTGTAGACCAGGCTGGCCTCGAACTCACGGAGATTCACTGGCCTCTGCCTCCGGAGTGCTGGGATTAAAGGCGTGAGTCACCATCGCCCTGCTAAGATAGGGTTCCTTAAGCATCACACACTACATCAAAGAGTACACATTTTAAAATTCTAAATATCAACAGAAAGGAGAAGCTGGAAGGGAAGGGAGACTCATTCCACACCAGCTTTCTGATATACCAAGAGTTCAGAGAGGCAGGGGATCTGCTCATCCTCCATCTTCTTGCAAAGCAAAGCAGGCTTGCACTATCTGAAAGTGAGCACTTCCATTCAAAAACACACAAAGAGCTGCTTTTGTACTTCTCCTGAGATCAAAATGCTATCGTATGATTTTAAAATCTAGCATTCCATATCAAAGAATTGTAATAAACTCCCTTCTATCTTACATATTAAGCTGCCAAACAAACAAACAAACAAACAAACAAACCAACAACTGTGGCCGTGGAAATTTCCACATGAAATAATTAGGCACGACCACCACTTCTGCAGTGATCAGAAAACTAGTAACAGTCAGTTCTCCCAAGGCCACACAGGATTAGGGCCAAAGCCAAGAAAACACTTGAAATTCTTGGCTCCTGCTTGTGTATTCAGCTCTTCCCAGGGTACGAAAAGCAAAACTAATGCCACTCCAGATCAATACCACACTAAATACAAGACGAACTCCCCTGCCGCACTGCACAGCCTTTTCACAAAGTTGTAAATCTTAATACAAATCCTTTTAACTCTGCTAGACCTTGACAAGAAAAAGAAGGGAAAAAAAAAAGCGATTTGTTACCTTAAAAGTATCTAACATCGTTTGTAACATCTCGATCTATTTGTGTCAGGACACTGCCCCAGTAACAATATTTTCTCACATCTTATGCAGTTGTTGACAGGTGCTGTTCCCACTCTTGTTCTCTCTCTCTCTCTCTCTCTCTCTCTCTCTCTCTCTCTCTCTCTCTCTCTCTCACACACACACACACACACACAGTTTGTTCAAGGTCAACTAGTTATTCTAGAGTAGAGAGGGGCCTGAGTCGTGGCTATTCTCTTTCCACGTCCCATGGCCTTTCCTCTCCTAAGACTTCAATGAATATTAATTCTGAAGTGTGAGATTTACCTTCTCTGTGCTCCTCTCCTCTCTCTTCTTGCCTGCTCCATTTGCATGGTTTCTCCTTATTTTTGACCACCTAGAATCCTTTGCTACTCCTTTTTTTTTTTTTTTTACTGAGTATTCCTCACTTTTTTGATGGAAGTACTTCTAAAGAAAGGTAAAGAGCTGGTCCACAGATAAAGGTGGAAGCAGCATTCTGACATAGTTTGTATTAAAATAGTTTGTACTTCTAGGGCCATGAGATTAGTCTCCACCATCTGAGTCCCCTTGGCTCTTGTTAAGGTTAAGATAAGGTTTACCTGAATTTCTTAGGTTCTTGAATTGAGGACAGTGAATAATGAGGTTTGGATGGCAGAGAATCTATAACTCTATTCTACAATCTGTTGCCAGGGCTGGGGAGCTTGGCCAGAAGGTAAGGTGCTTGCTGTCCAAGCCCAATGACCTGAGTTCCATCCCTAGAAGCCACATGAAAGTGTATGGAGAGAACCAACCCCACGTAGTTGTCCTCTGACTGCTACACGTACAGTTATGGCACATATATGCATGTTATAATCTTTTTTTTTATAAACTGATTGGCCCATTAGCTCAGGCTTCTTATTAACTCTTATAACTTATATTAGCCCATTATTCTTGTCTATGCTAGCCACATGGCTTGGTACCTTTTTCAGCAAGGCAGTCACATCTTGCTTCTTCTATGGCTGGCTAACAACTCTGTAATAATCTTTTTAATTAAACCTAGATCACCTCGGGTTCCAGGTTCAAATAGTGAGAATTGAGTACATCTCTCCTTTGAAATGCAACATTTAATGTTTACATTAAACATTGAATTTGTAGCAATCACTATAAATCAATGGGGAAAGATGATCCCTAAAGAAAAAGGTACTTTTTCTGAACCCAGTAACTTGAAACAGGAAAGGGATTAGAAAATAGAGAAAAATCTACTCTATTAGCCCTAACAGAGTCGAGCTTGTTTGCCCTTGGCGTTCTTGAGGGACAAATTATTGGATAAACTTTAGAGAAGTAGCATTGCCCTTTAGCAGCACGGGGAGAAGGGTGCTGCCATGAAAGAGTGTCTTTGCTGAAATCATTGTAAACTAAGATGCAGCTTCACGTGTACTAGGTACATGATGAATTTGTGGTTTACTCCAAAGTGGTTCTGGTCGTGACTATGTGAAACTTAATAATTACAAACAATAAAATGCTAGAACACTAGACATAATTAAAAAAAAACAACAGTTCTAGGGTGGTTCTTTCTTTTTCCTTTCTTTCTCAACTCACAGTGACTTTGGGAAGGTCACATCTCCGGGTTTCAATTTCTTCAGTTCTAAAATGAGACATTAGGTTGGCTGGTATCTCAGGTCTAAGTTCTAAGGCATTCTGGTTCCTTTTATCTTAAAAACTTTTACCTTTGTTTTAATTTTTAAGACTTTAATAGTTTTTGAAACAATACTACATTGCCTGGGGTTTGAAAACTCACTGACAGACAAAGGACAGTCACTCATGAGACCTGGTGGAGCTCAGCTGGAGAGAACACAGTCCGCAGGTTCAAACGCATGACCTTGACCGCAGTCCTCACCAGCAGACCAAATGACCAAACCATCATTCACCACCTATGAGAGGTCCAACTCTCCACAGAGGAAACACACTCGATGCTCAGGCAAGGCTTCCGTTTGTGTAGTTTAAACTCTGGTGACACTAAATGTTCCAAAGGACCATTTCTATTTTTATTACTCCCTGCTCTTTCTGCATCGCCTCTCGGGGGCAAGGGCAGTTCTTTCATTCCAGAATCAGCTTGGCCTGAACTTCTGTCGACAGCGTCTGTGATTTCCCTCTAGAACATTAGAGTACTGACCCTCCAAAACCATTTTTCAGGGCTACTGGGTTGAGATGTGCCATTGCACATCACCCAGGGCTCTCCTGAAAATAATTCAGAGTGTCTTCACTACTATGAATGTCATCATGAACATATATGCAGGTTTGGCTATAATAGAACCCTGGATAGAGCTTCTTGATTAATGTAATAAAGGAGTAGGAAGTTGTCAAGTCTTTTATTTTGTTCCAAATAAATCCTATTAATGTGGGAATTTGATATAAAAAGGAAAGATGAACTTCAATTGGAAAATCTCATTACTCACCAGCATCCTTGATCCAATTATCGTAAAAACGCACAGTTCTCGATGTAAGATCACTGAACGCCATTTTCTACAAGATTAACTGGCTCTTTTAATGGATTCTTCAGTAAAACAAGGCAGAAAGGAGCTTATGATCTATAAATGCAAATAAAAATAAGCTTTGAGTAATACAATATTTAAAATGCTAAAACTTTAATAGGAACTGGCAGGGCAACAAAACTCTTACAGAAGGGAAAATGCATTAGTGAACCATAAGAAATGCTGACACAGTCACAGACGCTTGAGACTTTCTGTTCTTCTTGAGAGACTGGTAACCTCGCTGAAGAAGGCTGGCATTCTGTGGATATGATGCAAAAGGAAGACAGGAGTCTAGGAAGCCTTATAGGAACATAGCCCTTTTGCGAGGAGGATGCAGGTCGGGGGGGAGGCTGTATCACCATGGCAAGGCTGTGATGGACATCCAGAAAGGGAGAAGAGACCCAAACCTTCAGACATGTGTGCTGACCCAGGCCTTGGGGCCACCTTCAGACCCGATAAAGTCTTCTTTGTGAAAAATTTTGAAAATATTTTTATTATTCTTAACTAAATGTGCATGTGCCATTTAAGTATGAGTGTCAGCGGAAACTGGAGGTGTGGAATCCCTTGTTGCTGGAGTTACAGGCAGCTGTGAGCCACCTGACATGGGAGCTAGGAACTGAACTCAGGCTTCTCCCAAAACAGTGTACTCTCAACCACTGAGTCAGCTCTCCAGTTCCTTACGTTTTTAAAATATAGAGGTTCCCAGTATTCCTACAGCATTTTATTAATCATTAAAATGCCACCTAGTAATTAAAAAAATAGTGGAATGAGTCAGAAAGAGTGGAGGAAAACCAATAAGAACCAAGAAAAGGAGCTCTGTTATTTCAAACGGGCAGGCAAGCATTGTGGAAAAGAGAACTCTTCTCAGGAAGACGGCCAGTGAAGAGAACCAGGCCTGCTGCATGTTATAAGACACAATCCAACCCCAGGAACTCAAGCCCTAAGGCAGTGTCACGCAGACAATCAATGGGACACCCAGAAACATGTCCAATACATCTGAGAATCGAAGAGTGCATGTCAGTGATCCTGAGAGGTATTCTTCCCCACACTTTAAGGTCTCTAAAATTAAGGTACAGCTTACAAATGGTAGGTGTATCCTGAGTCAATGGCGGAATGAATCAAAGCCACATAGCAAGAAGACTGGACCTGTCTAGAGGTGGATCCTACAGCAACGTAAATGTGCTTGATGCTATTGGACTTGGTTGAAAAAAAAAAAAAACTTCATGGTGTTTGTTTTGTGATACTAAAAAAGAGATCCTCTAAGTTTACGGCAGGAAGGTTGATTTTCTCCTAGCGCTACGAAACAAAGTTATTTCCTTTGTATACCTACAGAAACAAAATAAGGCATGCAGCATGCTGACACAGGTGTCGTCTTGGTGGACAATGAATTCCTAGCAGTCACTCAACAAACGACGTTGATACAGCTAGACTGGCATCAGGGAACAAAACAACCACAATAAAAGGCTTTCTGAATCCAAAGTTATCAGAGAAGCTCTTACTCCAAGTGGTTGGAAACTCCAGACGACAACCCTGAAATTGTACAGCCTCGCCACAGGAAAGGCCCTCCTAAGACTCAAACTCCAGAAACCAACAAGTCAACTATCAAAAATGAGGGGATGGAGAAAATGCTGCCGGTACAGGAAGCTGGAGGAGTGTGCAGAATACAAAGGAAATGGTGGCCTGGCTGGGCCGGGCCGGGCTGCTAAGAATCAGGAGAGCCAGCAGTCAGAGCTGGGCAGTGGGTGTGTACTGCCTTCCCACTTCCAGGTGACGGTGTTGCGACAGTCCCAGTTTGGGTTCTGGAAGATCAGATGGAATCTCTGCTCCCACTGTCTTGGCAAAGGAATGCCTCTGGAAGGCTTTGAGAGAAATTTCCACCCAGATGCTAATCTGTGTGTTTCGCGTGTTCTACTGTTGGCTGGGACAAGCTTCCCTTTCTGCATTAGCATAATGAAAATTCTGAAGAGTTCTGTACAGAAAAGATCTGAAGGCTTCAACTTCTTACGTCCCAAAGATTTGGAAAGATTTGAAGCTGAGAGTGAGAGGCAATTCCAACAGGCCCCTACACGTTTAAAGCAGGATTTCTCCAGCCTGACAGTACTTAGACATAGAGAATTACTCTGGGCATTTGGAGCTATGTGAGACAACCTGGCTTGACAATCTATCTGCTAGATGCCAGGAACCCCCGCTTTATGATTGAGGCACGCATATACATGGATAGCAGTTATCAAATGTCCCCTGGTGGGCAAAAATGTCCATGGCTTGAAGTAATTATCCAGATGACCTCTGCCATGCCTTCACCAGACCGCAGCAGCTTGCCTCGGAGCAAGCACTTGGCAGACACATGCTTATTTTGGCAGACAGTTGTTCAAAATAATAGATGAGTTTTTCTGCACAGATTAGCTTCAGTTTTTTTCAGAAATTTATTTAAATGGCTTCATGAGAGGAATTTTTTTTGTCTACCTCCAAATTCAAATGCATAAAAATTAATAGCTTGTTTTCTTTCTAAATTAATGGACCAGACTGGGTTGTACTCTTTTAGTGGGGTGAGGGTGGGGAGAGATGGACTGAGCTTGGTGATGAAAGAGCTTAGCACTGATACTTTTTGTCTTTGATTTATAAGTTGAGAACAATCCTCAGGAATTAATCCTCTAGTCTTTAAGGCTATGGCAATATTTATTAGAATGCCTATTGCCTAGAGATTATTTTTGAGGTAATATATTTCAGCAAATGTTTAAATTATTTTGTCTTTATCTTCCATTATAAATTTTAATTGAAAGCAAATCAATCCAGGAAGAATAGAATAGACTCCATTATTTCTAAAATTATTTCAAATGTTCAGATTCATTGATTAGCAGGAAAACACATGTGCTTCAGTCTGTATACACTTATTTACACATGTAGCCTATACATACACAAGTAAAACTATGTGTCCACTAGACCTAACTTGTCAGTTTGCTCACAGTATTACTATTTCTCCTTAGTATAATTCTTAGTCCTTTCCCTCCCATTTTTTGTCATTTACCCAGAACAGCAGAAAGCAAAAATTAAAAAAAGCTTTATCCTATCTTTTGGGTTATAAAAGTGTATGCACTTAGTCATATCGACGAACCCAAAGACAAGAGGCTTCCGTGTCTCCTGAAACAAACGTGAATGCTTCAGGCTTGCAATGAGAAGATAGGAAAGCTATTGATGAAGATCTCAAATAGGTACCAGTAGGCTGAGCTGGACCTCAGAGTATAAGGGTCAGACACTACTGCCCAGGCAGAGTTGGGGTAGGGGTTAGGGGCCATAGATGACCATAGAGGTCCTTTTGTTCTAGTGTGGTGTTGGAGTAAAAGAAAGCCCTCTGCATGCCTTCAATGGGCAGAATAATATTGTAAAAGAGCTGCAATGAAGAAATCATACACATATTAATATTGTATACCACTTCCCGGACCTGCAGGAATAGTTGGCCAACCACTCAAGGGGCCCTGGATGTCTAGGGACAGTTATGTAGACAGAAAACCTGAAGGACTAAAAAGCTCCTCACTAATAGGAGAGACCAGTTAGCTAAGCTGGTCAGAGCAGGGTGTTAATAAAATGTGTTTACAGTTATTTAAAATGTATGGGTGCTTCGTCTACATGTGTGTTTGTATACCAGAGTATGTGCCTGGTGTTCATGAGGGCCAGACAAGGGTTTTTAATCTCCTGGAACTGAAGTTATGGATAGATGTAAGCTACCATGTAGGTCCTGGGAAGTGGTATACAATATCCACTTGGTCCTCTGTAAGAGTAGTCAGCAGTCTTGATCACTGATGCTAATAAAGGTTTCCCTTGCCCCATTACCTTGAACCTGCATATGTTCTTGTAACTTGCTGGAGATTTCAGGAGAGATGCTCATATGATAGTGTTCTATCACCCTCAATAAATACAAATTAAGTAACAGAAAAATAATATTGTGTTCTTATATCAGACAAAATGGACTTTAAGTTAAAGTTGTCATGAGACACGGTCATTATAAATGAGTGAAGAAGATAAAAGGGTCAAGTTCATCAAAAAGATGTAAAAAGGGCTGAGTGGGACACAGTACTTATTTAGCATGCATGAAGTCCTGGGTTCCATGTCCAGTACCACACAAGAGAGAGACAGAGGAAGAAAGAATAAATATATATGCAAATAATATCCCAGCATCTAAATACACAAAGCAAATATCAACAGATTTAAAAAGAGAGATAGATGGGGATACAAAAATAGCAGAAGATTCAAGTTTATCATTTTCAGTAACATTATCAATCATCCTGACAGAAAATGAATTAGAAACAAAAGACTTTGTCACCAACAACACAGTGCACATTGTTCTCAGGCAAACAATATCCTTCAGGATAGATCATATGCTGAGTCACAGTACAAGTATCAGAAATTTAAGAAAACTGAAACCATATCCAGTCTCTTCCAATCACAATATGAGGAACCTAGACGACAACAACAGAAGGAAAAGCAGAAGATTCACAATATGTAGAAAGAAAACAGCCTACTCCGGAACAATGGATAGGTCCAAAGGAAATCTAAATGAAATTGAGAAGTATCATGAGACAAACGAAGACAGAAACACAGCCAAACGGTGGGATACAAGAGGAAAGTCCCTATGCTCTGAATGTGACACACCCCCCACAGGCCCAGGTGATCCCTAAAATCATGCTGTTTTAGAGGCCATGAAATCTTTGTGGGGTGGGGTCTAGTTGGAAGGACTGAATCACCAGGAGGCCCTCTCTCTGCTTCATGACTGTCCACATACAAGCTAATCAATCAGGGGAGCTGTGGTCCTTGGAATCACCTACCACCAAGTCATGATGGACCGGATTCCATTTCCAGCCACAACAAACCTCCTTAAGTTCTGTTGCCAGGTATCTGCCACAGCCACGAGAAAAGAGCCTTTTGTTGTAACAGATGCCTGCATTTGTGGCAAAGAATGACTTCCAACAAAATGCAGCATTAGTAATTAAAGAAAAGAGATTGCAAGTCTGTGAGGCAGTAGGGGAAGGCATGGAAAGAAGGGAGGAAGAGGGGGAAGAGGTGGAAATCATGTCAATTCAGTACTCATATATGAAATTCCCAACTATCTCATCAACTATTTCATATATACTCATATATGAAATTCCCAAATATCCTAATGTTCTACATCAGGGAACTAATGAAGCCCAAAGTCTTCAAGAGGAAATAAGGAAGAGAACATTGGAAATCAATGGAATGTCTATACCTGAACAACAAAATACAATGAGAAGTAGAAAATAAGTTTCATGAAAAGTTAAAAAAAAAAAGCCAAACCTTTAGCTAAAGAAAAGAGTCAAATAAATGAAACCAGACCATCAAAGAGGCATTACAACAGATACCAAGTAAATATAAAGGGATAGGTCAGTGCAACTTTTGTGTCTTCTACATCTCATAGGCCAGTGGTTCCTGGACATGAATGAAATTCAGAATTCCTAAGACAGAGATTGGATACAGGTGGTATTTGGGGAAATTCCAATGATGGGCCAAGGTTAGAAACGTTTTCTTAACACTATACACATTATTTTCAGACAGGGCACCACTCACAACATCTGAAACAGCCATAAAAATACACAACAGGATTCAGGTACTAAAAGTCACCTGGCTGTGGAAGGCATTGGAATCAGGGTGGAATAGGAGGCGTGGCTGATTCTGGCCAAGATTAATCTGATGAGTCAAAAGAATTTGTGTGAGAAATGAGATCTGCGGGCAACACCTGAGTCAGCACCCATATCTCCGGTGGGAGGAAACTAGCCCCTCATTTGGGGGGTAAAATATAAGGGCCTCAAGTACTCATGAGAGAAAAATCATGACTACACCTCAGTTCTTGGTGCATTACAGAAAACTAGATCCTAAGTGTTGCTGTTTGGGCAACCAAACAAAACCCCAATAGAGTCAAATATCAAGGAAGAAATTCAATACCTAACTTTTTGTTTTTCAAATGAAAGTGCCATTTGAGTCAAGGAAGATTATTAGCTACAAGTACCAGAGCAATCAACTGTACATAACTTAACCCATGAGGGGGATAAGATCTTCACAGGACAAGACATCCAAACACAGGGCAGAAAAGATCTCGTGAGCTGGAAAAGATCTGATTTGCTGCTTTCAATGGAAAAGACAGTGGTAGTCATTCCCACACCTTCCTTGAGGATAGAAAGATGGGCTTTTTCTCCCTCCCTCTCTCCTTCCTTCCTTCCTTCTCTCCCTCTTTTCCTTCTTTCTTTTACAGGGTCTATGTAGCTGACTCTGAGTCCATGCTCCTCCGGCCCCACTCCAGCTTCCTACTGCTGGGATTAAAAGCGAGAACCATACCCAACTGGTATTTCCTTTTAGGGGTTTCAAAACTCTCTGCATGTTCTCCAAGAAGACTCAAATGACCCTTTTCATAAGAGTCTTACAGGTTAGCTTCTTGCCAAGGACCAGACCAGGTTTAGTGATGCATGCTGGACTCCTAGCACTTGGGAGGCTGAGACACCAGGATACAAGTTTGAGGCTAGACTGTGCTGCTTAGGAAGTCTCTCTTTCTCTCTCTCTCTCTCTCTCTCTCTCTCTCTCTCTCTCTCTCTCTCTCACACACACACACACACACACACATAAGCACGCATGTGTGCGCGCACACACATATATACACACAGCCTCAGGGAAAACATAGGGACCTGAAATATGGAAGAGCTGTTAGCCCACAAGGATAGAGGAGAGGTTAGCTTAAGAGAAACAACGTAGAACATAACTGTAGCTTGGAGGATTGCCCTGGCAGTGCACATTCAGATGTGAACCAAAGTGCCAAAGCCAGAGCCCACCCAAGTGTCTGCTACCCTTCTTGCCTGGAGTATGTTCCTGACAAAGGGATTTTGATTTTGGTTTAAACAAAGCATGATAAATAAGTTAGCAAGTAAAACATGCAAATAAGTTAAAGAAACTCTGGAGCACCATATAAGGCTTTCCAGCCAGTTTTATGTATCCTCTGTTTATAATTATCTGTGCCACAGTCTCTCTGGAACAGATGCCACACTATAAATCTATAAACACAGGGTGGTACGACACTTGTAATTGTCATTATACGAGTGCCATGAGCTGAAACTGTTCCACCTGGAATCTAGCCTACAGGAATACGATGGGTGTTTCCTACCCCCTTCACAGCAATGACACAGAATACCCACCTACTAGTGTGGTAGGAACATCTCGGGCCTGCCTCTCAAAAGGAAAGGCTGGAATTGCCATACCAATCAGGATTCAAAGCAAACATGTTCTCCATTCCTTGTTCTATTCTTTCACCCCAATTTTACTGCCTCCTTCTTCCTTATCTGAAGAACTTGATCTCTAAGAGAAATTATATATACATGACCCACCAGACTAATTCAGATCACATGTTTCTGTCTGGCTCAAGATCTATGGCCCAACCATGACTTGAGTCTGAGAAATGAGACAGACACGTTGGCTCCAGTGTTCACTTCACCTTATATATGGAGGAGGCCTAGACACCAGGGTGTTCACGAACGATGTCACTAGAAAAGGGAATGTCTGTGGACACTCTGGCACGGTACTAAACAGTGTGCTGCTCACTGTTTTCTGGGAACTCATGATAACAGAAGGCCCTCCCTTACAAGTAGGAAAATAGAAGACTTCATCTCTGCTCCCAACTCAGCTTTCTGTAACTGGGGAGAGACGAGGCAAACTGGGACCTGCTCAAATCGCCAGTGGGTGTAAGCTCAGTGCTGGACACGGCAGAGTGACAAGATGCAGACAGGCTGGGTCCCTTTTCCACAAGTAGCTTCAATGTGCAAAGATTTTCTAGACATGGAATGAGCAAAGTCTGAGAATGTAAAAATATCCTAAAACCTGTTGCCCCTTGGGACCAACTGGACTGGATTATCAGAAGACACAATAATTACCAGCTACTGCAAAGACAGGTTCAATCTTCTTTACCATCTACTGCTAGCGCTGAAATCTCGAATTAACCAGGTGCTCAGTAAACGGCTACCAGATGAACTTTAAAAATCCTGTAACCTTAGGAAAAATAAGGCAAGGTAAGAAGGGATACGCACAACAGTTGTTTTCAGATGAAGGCAAAACTGTTCTCCCGTTCATTTTCTCTTCCGACAGAGTAATCTCTGAACGTCTATATTCGTGTAAAAAAAAATACCATGCCAAACTCAATCTTTTTTTTTTAACTATGGTTCCTAAACTTAACCCTTGATCTGCCGGGGAAAGACATCTACTTAGGTTTCTATGGTGCAAAGACGGGTCACGCCAAGAGTTCATAGAGATCACAAAAGGCCTTGTGGGTGTGCCGCACTTGCAGCACCTGACCCAGAAGGAAGACGTGTTAGAGGAGATGACATACCATCTGAGCCTTGAGAGTAAGAATCCAATAGATAGAAATGTTCACACTGGAGAGAGAGGGGAGAGGAAGACTCTGCAAGCAGACAGACCTCCAGAGGGTGGGGAAACCACTTACTCAACCAATATTTGTACATATCTGTTATATGCCAAGCACTGTTATAGTGCTAAAGATATAATGGACAACCAAGCAAAATTCTGACCACATAGTATTATAGAAAAGCCCAAGGATGTTTGTGGACCAGCTGGTAGTACCCTGGTGATGCACAAGGTTAAGAAGTGCAGACACAGAGAGATCAGGACAGGAAAGAAACACTCCAGTGGTACTTACTTGACTGTGGAGGAAGCAAAGGCAGCCAGGCTGAAGAATTTTATTACCCTTAATTCTGTTGACAATGTCATTACAGGTTTTTCAAGTTGGGAAACTGTACGTCAATGAAATATTTGGAAAGATTAACTGGGTGCTGGGATCCAGGGCTGGGAAACTGAGGGTGTGGTTTAGAAGCAGGACAAAACAACTCTGCAGGGTGGCATCCTATTGGGAAAGATGCAGTGTCGAGGCCCTTCCTCTGCAAGGCATCCCTGGGCTAGCCAGTCAGGGAGAGAATCCCTGTAATAGTAATCCTCTTCTAGGACAGCCCATCCTTCACACTATTGCAAATTCTTGCTTATTGATACTTATCTGTTCCATTTATCAAGAGAGAAGGGCCTATACCTTGGAATCTTTGGATTCCCAGTGCCTAGACTCATACCTAGAATGCAGCAGAAAATGTCTGTGGTATGACTGAATAACTAAATGTTGCATGTTAAGTTGTGATCCCTTAAAATTAGTATGTTAGATCCTAGTCCCCAGTACTGAGGGATGTGACCTCATTGGAACAGAGGGTCTTTATAGATCAGGTTAAAGATGAAGTCACAAGATGGTGCAGCAAGTAAATACAGTTGCTGCCTAACCTCATGATCAGAGTTCAAGTCCCAGGGCCCACATGATAGATGAAGAAAAACAATTTCTATAAGTTGTCCTCTGCCCTGTGGTACACACACACACACACACACACACACACACACCGCCCCAATAAGTACACAAATAATAAAGTCAGTAGGGTGGGTCCTAATCTAATATGACTGCTATCTTGAAAGAAGGGGGAAATCCAGGCATGGATAAACACACAGGGTAAAAGACATCTCTGAAATATGAACACAAAAAGAACATCTCTAAGCCAAGGCAAAGAGCTGGACTAGATCCCCCCTTGGCAGCCTTCAGAGGGAACACACCCTTGTATCCCCTTGGTTTCCGAATTCTAATCTTCAGAACTATGAGCTAATACTTTTTTTGTTATTTAAACCACTCAGCAGGTGGGACTTTGCTATAGCAGCCCTAACAAATGAATGTACCAAGTATCTAGATGTTCATTGGACTTAAAGGAAAATCCGGTATCAGAAGCTAGGAGGAAAGGTGTGCTTAATTAGCAAGAGGTAATAATTAACATGGGAGCAGTGCAGATCTCTTGAGAAATACCATAGGAGGGGACCTGGCAATGGACGGCACCCCGGGAAACACCCATGTTTAAGGAACAGGAGGAGAAGCCAGGGACAAATACAAGGAAGCTGTAGGGTAGCATCTCAGAGTGACTCCAAACACCAAAGAATGAAAAAAAACAAATGATTCAAACAACAACGAAAACCTTGAAATTTCACAGAAGCAACTAAACAAGGGAAATCCCCAAATAAACATTCAAAATCCTAGAAAATCCATGGCTGAAGAAAGGTTCTGGAACTGACTGGTATCTCCAACAAGCGAGGGTCATAAGATGATCCAGCTGGGGAAGCAGAAGAGCCCAGCCCACCTCTGAACAGGCTGGATGCTGAGGAGGAGGAGAGTGAAGGGAGCAGGAATCCACTTCTGGTGACGGGAGTGCTACACTTACTTGTTGAACAGGAACAGTTGCCTCACAGATACTCTCTGAGGAGGGATAAGTCTTGATATTAACCCTTAATGCTACTTCAAAAATGAGAACTCCCAAGTGCAGTAGTCCCAGTGACTCCAGGGCCTGAAACAGAAGGACCGCTAGGCTTCAGGAGCCCAAGGCCACCTGGAGCAACATAGCAAGACCAGACCTCTTAAAATAAAAGAGATTTAAAAAAAATATTTATATATTCAGAGTTTGGAGGGATAGCTCAACAATCTCACCTAGAATGTGTAAGTTCTTAAGGGATGAGGCAGGAAAGAGAGAGAAAACTTCTATTCAGATACTGCTTTGGCTGCATCTCTTTTCTCTGTCTCCCAAAGCACCTTTAGTAAGGTTGCTATACAAGCTTCTTTAGGCCTGTTCTCCCACCCAGTGATCTCATTCTGCACTAAATCCACCAACACAACTCTTCACTGAGGCCTTTACCTACCAAAATGGTTACCCACAGCCACCTGACTCTATCAACCAAATAAATTAAAAAGCCTAGTTACTACAGTTTAGGTTGGCTCGACACTGAAAAGAAAATTATTTAACCATTAATTGAAGTAAGAGGGTAAATTGAAACTTAAAATGCATTATGCTTTCCTAAAATGGAAAAATTTAGGTCTGCCAGGCGATGGTGGCACATGCTTTTAATCCCAGCATTTGAGAGGCAGAGGCAGGAGGAGCTCTGACTTCAAGGACAGCCTGATCTACAGAGCGAGTTCCAGGACAGTCAGGACTACATGGTGAGACTCTGTATGAGAAAGAAAGAAAGAAAGAAAGAAAGAAAGAAAGAAAGAAAGAAAGAAAGAAAGAAAGAAAGAAAGAAGAGAAGGAGGACAGAAAGAAAGAAAGAAAGAAAGAAAGAAAGAAAGAAAGAAAGAGGGAAGAGAAGAGAAGAGAAGGAGAGAAAGAAAGAAAGAAAGAAAGAAAGAAAGAAAGAAAGAAAGAAAGAAAAAATTTTAAGTATAAACTGAGATTCTCAGCCCTCAAACTACAGCTAAATGAGGGGGAGAAACAGGTTCAAAAGGAATGACAAAGCATCTGTACAGTAAGGATATGGTGTAACCAGAACTATCCAGAGACCCACAAGATTAAAAAAAAAAAAAAAAACAAGAAAAATTTCGCAAATAGACTCAGGGGTAGGGGGTATAGCAAAGACACTAACAAAGAACCAGTCAATGGCAGGCAGCTGTAATCCCTGCACTTGGGAATCTGAGGCAGAAGGATCTTTAGTTTGAATTGAGCCTGGGCTACATAGTGAAGCTACATGGCACTGCCTGATACTCTGCATAAAATACATACATAGATACACACACACACACACACACACACACAAAAGAGAGACAGAGACAGAGAGAAGAGAGAGAAAAAGAGAAACCAACCCAAGGCGAAAATGCAGTGTAACTAAAGCAATGAAATTCTCTAAGTAACTGGAATTAAAAACATGTATCCATAAATTGTTTTAAAGAATAAAATGGAATGGTGAACACAGAAATAATGTAACAATTTAAGGAACAAAGCATCACTATTGCATTAAAAAGAAATTAGAAACAGAGTGTTCATGGCTAAAGAGTGATTCCCTGGTGTAGAAGGCAGTGAAGTAGCCAAATAAAACCAACAAACATAAAACATCCTCAAAAGGCTCCAAAAATGGCAAGAAAATTCAATACAATGAGGACTGGTCTTTTCAAAGTGCAGAATTCAACAACAACAAAAAACAACAAAACAACAAAAAAGAAGCCTTGTTTAAATACATAATAAAATTTACTTTACATACTGAGAAAGCTATTGATATACAACAATTACAAGATAAACCGTGACTGAGAAACTAAAGGAGTAGAAAAAAAATGTATGCATCTATGAAAAAAATCAAAGATTTAAATAAGTAGAAAATTATGTTCATTGGGAAACTCAATATTATTAGGATATCAATTGTCAAGCCAGGTGTGGTGGTGCAGAATTCAGAAGCCTGAGACACAAGAATGAATATCCTTTCTCATAAAAGCAAGAGATACCAACTATCCTCAAGTTGATTGAACAGTCATGATCAAAATCCCATACACTGAGCATATTGCCTAATAATCTTACTCCTAGGTCGTAACTGAAGAGAAATAAATACTTATATTAACACATAAAGACCTGAATATAATTTTTATTGTAACTTTATTCATAATCAGCCTGTGGTAGTTTGAAAGAAAATGACCCTCAAGGTCATTTATTAGGAAGCGTGGACTTGTTGGAGGAAGTGTGTGTCACTGTGGGGGCAGGCTTTGAGGTCTCTTTTGCTCAAGTCTCACTCAGTGTGACAGTCATTCAACTTCCTACTGTCTCTTAGTTAGGATGTAAGGACTGTGAGCTCCAGCACCTGCCATAAAGATGACTGAACCCCCGAAACTGTAAGAAAGCCATCCCAATTAAATGTTTTCCTTTATAAAATTTGCCATGATCATGGTGTCTCTTCACAGCAATGAAAACCCAAACTAAGACATACCCCAAACTGAAACCACCTGAATGTTCTTCAGTGTATAGACAGACAAACAAAGAACAGTAGATCCAATCAAGGGAATACTACCCAACAGTGAAAGAAAATGTTGGCATCCGTGGGGGAAGCAGGAGAGTCCTGAGAGTAACCTGGTGCAGGAACTGGGAAGTAACTGTTACCCTGCAGGAATGTTTGGGCTGTTGGGGCCCCTTACAGTCCCTCAGCTGAAATCAGAACAATTCTGAAGGATATGCACCCAACGCTTAACTCAATTGACTTCTGGGGTCTTCCCATTTTATATTGTGCTTCACAAGACGTTTGTAGAGAGATAGGAGAGGCGGGTAAAGTAAGAGATTTCTCTCAAGCACAAAAGCATCCTGAACACCCTGAACGGACTAGGAGCAACTGAGTTACACAGGTGTGTGTGTGTGTGCGTGTGTGCNGAGAGAGAGAGAGAGAGAGAGAGAGAGAGAGAGAGAGCCTATGATGAACGCTCTGCTTTCACTGGTGGTAAAAGCAAACTAGGAAAGCAAAGAAGGTGGATTCTCCACTGAGTGCCTGGCCACAAGTACCCATTATGAACCATGACAAAGTCCAATTTCAGTTCCATTGCTCAACCTATCACCATCCAGATTCCTAGAATGAATTCATGCTTCAGTTGTTTAGAAATTCAAAGTACGGCAGGCATTTTATTTTCTAGACAAGCTGCAAACATTGATTTACTTAGCCCTTAACATAGGCAGGTGCATTTAGCTAGAGGCTCTGGTTTACAGAAACAGACCTTCAGAAAAACAGAAGGAAGAAGGCTGGAGCAAGAGAGGCTGCTCTTCCAGAGGACGCGGGCTCAATTCCCAGGATCCACATGGCGGTTCACAAACACTTAGGACTCCATTTCCAGGGATTCCAGTGCCCTCTTTAAATTTCCTTGGGCACCAGGCAAGTACATGGTGCACATGCATCCATGCAGGCAGAATAGTTATGTACATGAAATAAAATAAATAAGAACAAAGATAGAATGAAAGAGAGGCTACTTTTCTTAGAGCCCCAGATCATCTGCATAGGGCTATCTTATACTCTGAGATTTTGGGCTACCTAATATTCTTTATCCTTTCCTTCGATTCTTGATAAAAGGCATATTTTCGGGGTTTCATTTGTCTACAGTTGGGGAAACGCTGCATTCTGATTTCAGTTTGGAGTTGGATGTGTTGGGGGAGGGTATTATTACTGTTTCTTTTAAAGATGGCATGAAACACAAATGTTTCATGCCATCTTTAAAACATGCATTAAGTGAATGCATGGAGTATTTAAGAAAATGAAATATTTCTTATGTCTTTTTGTTTTTTTTTTTTTGTTTGTTTGTTTGTTTTTGAGACAGGGTTTCTCGTTAGCTTTGGAGCTTGTTCTGAAACTAGCTCTGTAGACCAGGCTGGCCTCCAACTCACAGGGATCCACCTGCCTCTGCCTCCCAACTGCTGGGATTAAAGGTGCGCACTGCCACTGCCCAACTAATATATATATCTATATCTATATATATTTATAATATATAAGACATATATTATAAAGGTCAATATGAGAAGGCCTACAGGAGTAGCTTGGTCTAGCCTAGGATAATGCCATTTGACTTCTTTCTTAACCCTTAACACATACCTTTGCTTTCCATTGATAGGTAAAGACCTTAACAGTGGACTCTCATGCTGAATGGGGCCCCCTCAGTATAGTGCGGTGAGTTCATTCATTTATTAAAGGCTTTTCAGACAGGTTTTTAAAGCCCACTGCTTAGCATCTGTCTATTGCTTATGTACATGTTTTAGAGGACTTCTGTGGGGGAACTTAGAATATTAGAAATTTTTTACTGTCCTAAGGAAATGATAAGTTAACCAATTACATAGATGCAGGTACTCAGCTGAATCAAATATGCAATTACACAAATATGTAATCCTATAAGCACACTGTATGTAGCCAGTATAGACATGCCATTCTCAAGCACTGGGATGGCATCTGATATGACCAGGTAGGCATCCATGGCTCACTAATTTCAGGGCAGGAGGGATGGCCCAGCTGGTAATATTTGCTGTATGGGTATGAAGACTGACTTTGGGTACTCATGCTGGTGATAGTGGCACATGCCTGTATCCGCATCACTGGGGAGAGAGACAGGAGGCTCTCTGGAACTCTCTGGACCGCCAGCCTACATGAACTGGTGAGCTCCAGGTTGAAGGGGAGACTCTGCCTCAAAACATAAGATGGAGAGTGACTGAGGAGGATACCTAGCATCAACCTCTGGCCGGCACATGAACATATATGTGCACCTACATACGCACACACACAGAGAGAACACTTTGTTTCATGTATGCATGAACCTCTTATTTTATAACACTAAAGGGCACTTTATTTGTGGACATACCGTGTTGCCTCTTCTAATTCTGCATGATTTACAGGAAAGGTGGGAAAGAAATCGCATCCAAATTGTGTACTGTACAGCGTTAATGAGAAAGGTGGGCCTATGAAAGGAATAAGAATCCACGTTCTTCACCAACCATTAAGTCACAAGATCACAGCGGATCACCACTTTGCTGCTTTTGCTAGCATGAAGACCCGATTTTCTCTGCTTCAAATTTAACTCTGAGGTTGAAACAAGGCATGTTTGCTTCTAAATAACACATGTAGCAAGGTCAACTTTTCAACATTCTGTTGATTAATCACATCTATTTGTAGTCTTGCCCTTTACTAAGCTGCATTTGATCTTCTCAAGAGATTTTCTTTAATGAGATTTGATTCTCAAAAAAATGTGGGGAATGTGTTTTCATTAATGTTAGCCATCCCCCCCTCTCTCTTTCTCTCTCTCTCCTTCCTCCCTTCCTTTCTTGCTTCTTCCTTTCCTTTCTTAAAACTCTGGGAATAAGATTAGCTGTATTTTATTCTTTAGAGTCATTATTTATCAAAATCCTCATAGCTATAAGAAAGACACACTTTAGCTTGTAGGTGTGTGTGTGTGTGTGTGTGTGTGTGTGTGTGTGTGTGTGAAGGACAAAGATCAGAGTGTGAATCTAGAGCCTAAATAAGGTACACAAAGACCAACACATTGTGGCATCCTTTGGGTAGCATTTTCCAGTCTAGTTCCAACTTTGAGGATTACTTCCTAAAAACACGGAAGGAAAGCCGAGAGCCCACACTTCTGCAGATGGATGAGCGGCAGCCTGCTCTTTGCTCCCGCACTATAGTCTAAGTTCCCTGGACATTTCATGTGATTTTGCTTCTGGACAGTAAACAGAAAGAGACAACCTTGCCAAGTCGGCTGAATTAAGTCACTCAAAATGCACCCAAAATATTCTCTTGCTGTGTGTGCTTCTCATCGCTAACTTGGATACACACAGAGCCAGGGCAAGTGTGAACACTTTAAGTGAACTGCCTGTGAGAAGAACAATGATGGATCACAAAGTCTCCAGTGTAGTTGAGGCCTAATAGCATCTTTGCAGAGTTGCTAACTGTGGAGGTATTTATCACCTAGTAAATTCCCAAGCATCGTTTGCCATACTAATAAAGATGAAGGACAAAGTCTAATCCCCTGCAATCTGGAACTTCCTTCTAGTAGTTCATTGTCTCAGATTATCAAGTATACAAAAACACCATCCTAACAGTGAATGTTACCTTTCTTTCATATTGTCCAAGCAGAGGTGATGCTTATTTGTTCCAGTCTGTAACTAAAGTATAGAATTTATGATCCCCCACATTAAATGTAGGAACATAATCCTACAAGCTTACGTCGAGTGTGCTTATACGTCTCATTTTTCTCATCTCAACATAAGCCTGAGAGATTTTTAGACCCTTGAGCTGTGGCATTAAGGATGATATCAACACCTTCCGAATCCATTCCATGCGGGAACTCAGATCCACTCAAAGGATGCCAAGGAGAGGAGACACATCTGTCCTGGAGACAAACATCTGCCTTTCCTAGATGCCTTTCCTTTCTTCTGAGTTTTGTTCTTAATTGTGTTTATTTACTTACTAAATCATTCCAACCTAGAGGCTGAATTTATGCGCGCTGAAAACATGTTGACCCACTAAGCCCTCAGGAATTCTTATGTCTTGATTTCCCCACTCTCCCGACCTCGCCTCCCTTCCTCCATCCCTGACCACAGCTTTCAGATCATTACATTTCCTTGTGTCTTTCTACCCTGTTGCCCTTTCTGGAGTCTTCCATGGTTTCTTTATGCCATATTCTATGGCTATGGATGTGGAGACCAGACCGCTTCAATTATTGGTACTTTGTTTTTCTCTTGATTTATCCACTTGTTTATTTATTTCATTTGTTTTGGTTTTCTGAGGCAGAGTCTCAGTCTATAACCTGGGCTGACCTCACACTTGGGGTTCTCACCCTAACTCAGCCTCCCCAGTACAAGGACTGCAAGTATGGGCCACCACACCTAGCTTATCACACTCGTTTCTAATATTATGGTAATAATTCCTACACTGATACCCTAAGTCCCAACCTTTCCCTCATGCCAGGGGTCATTGTGTCCACCTGCCAACCAACATTACAACTCAGGCATGTCCTGGCCCCAGGAACCCAGCAGTCTTGGCAGAAACCCATCTTGCCCGCTATGTCTGCCGAGGAGGCCTTTGTCCACCTCTGTCACCGGCTTTCCTACCTTTAGTTTCCTCTGAGACATCCTTGCATTTTTCTCTGCCAGCTGGAGTACAGTCAGTCACACAGGCCTCTGGCTTTTCTTGGTTGAAAGTTCTCTCCCTAGTCCTCAATGCTAAGAAACCAGGGTCTCGTCTCACAGGTAAACCCCTACCACAAAGCCAGGGAAACTGCCATCTCTACTGACACAGCTCTTGAATCCAAGTTTAGGGTTAATCTTGTAGCCAGAAAAATAAATTGCAAACACCTCTGTCACCACCCCGTGCTCCCCTTCCAGGAGCCTCTGACGACTTTCTGGACGGCATCTCACCAGTTTCTCAGCTCCATCATCTGACTCCATTCTGCCCATTCAAACTTCCCATCATGCACTGCTGTCCTGTGTTAAAAAATATTTCCCTCTTCAGTGAGCTATTCCACATGAGTCCCCTCCCTGCTTCCCACTCCTAACAATCCTCAGCTGTCTCGTTTTTATGATTCTGATTAAAGCTATCTTATCTATTCCCAGATAACCAATCTTGCCAAGTAAAGCCATCTTCCCTCTCCTGCAGCTGTATGCTAAAGCTGTGGAGACTGATCGATCTCTTCCTAAGCCCAGAGACTTCTTCTGAGCTCTAAAAACAAAACAAAAGGCCTCTGTTCATTCATTCATTCATTCATTCATTCATTCATTCATTCATTCATTCATTCCCATGCTCAGGGATAGTTCCAGACTGGTCTTATGTCTGTTATATTGTTTCACGTTGACGGAAGAGAGCTTTGGGGAACGGGGCACTTGTTCAAAGACCACAGTAAGATGTATAAAGAAGGGGAGTAGCTGTTATAACTAGACAGACAGATGAAGCCTGAGAAATGAAGGTCTCTATGGGAAGTTCACAGTCCCTCCTCCGAGCTCTCGAGTTCTCAGAGTTCTCAGAGTCATCATGAAATTGCAGATGTAGAAACAAGTCAAGTGAAATCCTGAGGCCTCCTTGCAGCCAGTGTGTGGGATTCGTAAGACAAGCGAGCGCTTCCTGCAGTGGGAACGCTGCCACTATGGCCTCAGATAAAAGCCATTCCTCTGCTTTCATAAATGATCCAAGAGGTTCAAAGGCAAGGAGGCAACCAAAACCAGCCCAGTCAAGGGAGGCCCCTCACAGGGTCAAAACACCTCTTCTCAGCCCCAGACAACCAGCATCCAGCCTTAGCACCTTCACAACTAAAGAGTTGTATCAACGGGAGTTTTAGAAAGAATCGATTGCTTCTGCAAAGAATGCCCTTGTAAGTACAAGTCTCTGGAAGCAGTTGGACCTGTGAAATGGGTCTGTTAAGGCTTGAGGGAAAGTCATGGCGAGAAGCAGAGACACTGATAACAACAGGCATTCACCTGATCTCACCCAGGAGTCTCAGAGTGGAAGAGCAGTTAACAGGTCCTGTGATGAGATCTAAGCGTGCTTGCTGATGTAGCAGGTGACAGGTAGAGAAACCCATCCCCTGACATCAGCTACTGGCTCTGTTGAGGTAAGGACACAGAGGAAGTTGCCACCTACTCACTCACCCATGAGGACAGCAGCACCCATTTAAGGAAGGCTTGCTCCCAGTTCCATGCTCTATTCATCCTATTCACCCCGTCTTTCAAACCAACCACGCAAAAGAGGCATCTTATCTATGGGTATAAAGAAGTTGAAGCTCAGAAAAGTTAAGCCTCTTTCTCCAGATCGCACGGCTGTTAAACTGCACGCAAATCCTCAGGTTTCAACAGGTCCTCAGCCTATGTCCAGCTGTAGTCATTCATACTTCCAGTGTATGTCTCACCTTCCAGAGGGCGATGAGAGAAACGACACGGCGGAACAGGCTTAGACAGTCGGTCAACCATTACTAACACCAAGGTAGACCTCATGATGGAGATGCAAAGGTGAAGTGGACAATCCACACCCAGCAGGGTGGCTGGTTAAATAAAACAACAACAACAGCAACAACCAACCAACCATCAGTGGCAGGAGTTGGGAAGGGCATGGAGAAAGTGGAGCATCCATTAGGTCAGTGGTCTGAAATGATGTGGCTACCACGGAAAACGGTTTGCAATTCTTCTGAAAGTTAACATACAGTTACAGACCTGGCAATTCTAATA
>NW_026067997.1:1923129-2000287 GCF_014885135.2 Alexandromys fortis
TATATGACTATTCACAGTCATATTACTCTCCAAAAGTAAGAAAATAAAAAAACATGGCAACTAATAAGCCAAAAATCTGGTCTGTCCATACAGTGAAATAGCACTCGGCAATGAAAAGGAAGGAGCACCAGTTCCTGAAGCAACATGGGTAGACTACAAGTGAGTCACAGGTTTATGGCTGGAACCATGTATGATTGTGATTGCCTTCAACACCCCGACTTTCATTCCTGATTACTGAAAGCTTTCACTCTGAGTCTGGGCCATCTTGTGCTGATGGAGAACCCAGCTCCAGTGGCACACTGACTGTCCTTGGCCTCCCTCTTACCCAGCCTCAGTTCCAGAAACAGGAGACAGAACCATGGTTCTCACGCGCAATTCTCTGATACATTATCCAGGAAATCCCGACTTGCTTTGAGTGGTCTAGGTTTCTTAAGTAAATATTTGAGGGTGCCGTGAAGCGCTCAGCTAAGCATCAAAGAGCCAGCTGAGGCAAAGGTCAAGGAAGGCAATGACTGGCCTTGCAATGGGGAACTGGCCTATGGCCAAGATCCAACTAGAAACATTTTCGCTGCAGCAACACTAAGAGATGTTCTCACAGCTGCTCTCCAATGGATCCTCCTTAAAGGATTCAGCGTGGACTCCAGCTCTAGAAGCTTTAACACGGCCTGCCGTGGTGTCGGAAAGAAAAACAGGAGTCACAAAAGACCACAAATGCTGTGGTTCACACAAATGTCCAGAAAAGGCAAGAAGACTGGCCGTTGACTGGGCCAGTGCCAGTGAGAAGGGAGTAGAGCAGGAGATGATTGTTGATGGAATTGATGGGGATGTTCCGGGCAGGCGAGATGGCCCAGTAGGGAAAGGCGCTTGCCACCAAGCCTGATGACCTAAGGTGGACTAGTGGTACTCACATGGTGGGCGGGGAGAACTGGCCCCTGCAACTTCTCCTTTAACCACAGTGTGTCATGGTGGTAAACACACTGTCCTATACACACACACACACACACTAAACAAACAAACAAATAAATAAATGCAAGGTTTGTGGGGTTTTTTTTGTTTTTAGTTTTTTTTGAGACAGGGTTTCTCTGTAGCTTTGGAGCCTGCCCTGGAACTAGCTCTTGTAGGCGAGGCTGGCCTCGAACTCACAGAGATCTGACTACCTCTGCCTCCTGAGTTCTGGGATTAAAGGCGTGCACCACCAACACCTGGCTTTCTTTCTTTTTTTAAAGAAAATGTTCTTAGGTGATTTGTAGTGATGACTATGAAATCAAAAACAGAAACACTCACTCTAAATGTGCTGACTATGGGATATGAACTATATGTCCCAATTAATACAATTTTAAGAAGCATTTGATTTTTTATCTTTAAGTATGTGTGTCTGTGTGTGAGTTTGTACATGTAAGTACTGTAGCCATCGAGGTCAGAAAAGGTCATGGGATGCCCTGGAACTGGAGTTAGAGGCAGCGGGCTTCAGTCCTTGGGAAGAGCAGTATATATTCTTAATCATTGGCCATATCTCTAAGTCCAGTTAGTGATGATTTTGAAAAGTGAACAAGCCAGTCCTGGTGGCCCAAGACTGAAATCTCATACCAAGGAATCTGGCAGGAAGATTTCAATCTCACCTGGGTAACTTAAATATATGTGTGTGTGTGTGTGTGTGTGTGTGTGTGTGTGTGTGAATATAAGTGTACATATTTTATTTTAATAGATGTAATATACATAAATATAATAGCATATAAGGAGTAGTCTTAAGTTATATATACACATATATGTGTGTGTGTATATACAGAGAGAGAGAAAAATAATGGATGGGTATATAGCTCAGTGCTAGAGTGCTTGCCTAGCATGTAATGTATGAGGCCATGAATTCTACTAGAAAAAATAAAAGTAGGTAATATTGAGTGATTACCTTCGTGGAGTTCAGCATCAAGCAAAACAGTTAGAATGGATAGATCCTACACTATGGCAACAGCTACACTGGGTGTTTTATAAAAAGGCAGATGGGAAGAAGTCAGTTTTCTTTGAGGCAGTCAGAGTTAAGCAGACCAGTTACAGGGTAAGTAGGGTTAGGCTGTCTAAAAAGGCATCATTCTGATGCACCAAATGCACTTTGGGAACATCTAATGGGATGTTAATTCAATCTAGTCCAGCAACCTCTGATTGCTTACCAGTAATCAGATTGACCTGTAAACCTGAGATGGCTGCCGTTCACATTATTGTTAATACTACCTAACTGACCATATAAAGAAGTCTCAGAGAATAGAGGGAGAGCCCCAACAAGCAGACCAGGTCCCTAAGTGGGAAGACTCCCTCGATTCAAAGGCAAAAATCTCCAAGTCAAATTACCCACGGAGTCAGATGATCACAAATTGAAGGTTACTATGTAGTTGAATGTGACAGGGTAAAGAGGCCTGTTCACCCTATTCATTGGTACTAAAAGAGAGCTAGCCTGCCAGTAAGGATGATTTATTCACCCTTAAATAAACAACAAATAAATCCAATTTTCTGAGGCATACAAGCGTTAGTAGGTTGCAGTGATTCTGTTGGTCAAGACAGAGTGAAATGAAACTGAAAAGCAGAGGTCCCTCCCCTGTCTCCAAAACATAGCTGCTGAGATCCGAGTTGCCAGGGCTACCTGGAAGGGCTAGGAACCTAACCAAGGTCCACTGGAAGAGCAGCAAGTGCTCTTAGCTGCAGAGCCAACTTTCCAGTCCTATTCTAACAGATTTCAAGAGCAGAATTACAACCTAGTGGGTCAACAGGTCTAAGCCCGCTGTGAAGTTCCAATAACCTGAGCTCAATGTCTGGGACCTAAGTGGAAAGAGAGAGAGAGCAGATTCATGGACCCTCAAGGGAGTTTCCTCCATCTCTCCAACCTCTACACATGTGCTATAGCACATGAGCTACCCTCATGTGCTACCCAAGGCATACAAACACACACACACACTACAGATAGATGGATAGATAGATAGATAGATAGATAGATAGATAGATAGATGATAGATAGATGAGCTACCCTCACCCCCACCCAAGGCATACAAACACACACACACAAAGACACACACACACACATAAACTACAGATAGATAGATAGATAGATAGATAGATAGATAGATAGATAGATAGATGATAGATAGATAGATAGATGAGCTACCCTCATGTGCTACCCAAGGCATACAAACACACACACACAAACACACACACACACACTACAGATAGATGGATAAATAGATAGATGATAGATAGATAGATGAGCTACCCTCACCCCCACCCAAGGCATACAAACACACACACACAAACACACACATACACTACAGATAGATGGATAGATAGATAGATAGATAGATAGATAGATAGATAGATGAGCTACCCTCACCCCCACCCAAGGCATACAAACACACACACACAAAGACACACACACACATAAACTACAGATAGATAGATAGATAGATAGATAGATAGATAGATAGATAGATAGATAGAGATAGATGATAGATAGATAGATAGATAGATAGATAGATAGATAGATAGATAGATGATAGATAGACGAGCTACTCTTACTCCCACCCAAGGCATACAAACACACACACACACACACTACAGAGAGATGATAGATAGATAAATAGATAGATAGATAGACAGACACATACTTTTTCTATAGTACAAATACTTTGCATTCTTATGTATTGTATGTGTAATATATTGTTATATAATATATATATAAATTAACATATGTTACACTAAAACACAGAGTAACCTCTAGGCAGACAGAATTATTTCTTTTAGCTTTAATTTCACTAAACCACATTTTTTTTCTAGACGTGGACTCCCTGAGTAGAATCAGCCACATTTACTCAGCCTTGGCTTTGTTTATGTGACCAGTTTCAAATGGATGACTTGGAATTCAACTTTACAAACAGGTTTCTTGGGCATGACTGGCCTTGTGTTAACTCAGCAGACTGTCAGAGTACAGCCTTCCGTCACAAACACGCCAAGTGATTTGTGTCCATAAGAAAGTCCTCCAGGGATTGGCCACAGAAACCCACAGAGATACAAACTCCCAGAAAATGAACAAAATCGCCTGGAAGATCTTACCTTGCTGCATACTAATTCTTAATAGCAAGAGGAAGGTGAAGCAGAGTTGGGAACTCCCCTTCCTTCTCAACTGCATTTGTCTCCTAAAACCTCTACTGGATGAGAAACTTCACCTGGACCACACTGCAGGTGAGAAACAAACCCTCCCACAGAGCACCAAACCAGGAGCTTTCCATCCGAAGCTCAGGTGGAGTTTTAAGAGGTGGCCTTTAGATACACACTGGCAAGTTACAGAACACACTGAAGTCAAGGCGGCTGCTATACATTATATAGCAAATGTGATTTTAAGTGGATTTTTAAGTTTCTAGCAAGATTTCTCTCTAAATAACCCATATGAAAATACCTTACATTTTTAAAAATATGTCTAGTACTTCAAACCTGTATGAGATTAATATCTAATGTAATATATTAGATATAAAAGATATAATAATATATATTAGGACTATATAGCTAGGAGAGAGAGGATTTAGGATTATACAAATGTACATCTAGACAATTAAATAAGTACTTGAACATCTTATTTCTCCTTTAGTAAAGTCAGAAAACCCTCACGGGTCCCTAGATTAGATGATTCTCTGAAACATAAGAATTTTAGAATGGTTATCTTATAAATACGAACTATACACAAGAAAGTATTTTTAAATGAAATTAAGTTGAAATTGTCTAAGTATTAGGTATACTAAAGCACAGAAGGAACAGCAGAGTTACCTTGTAGCCCACAAGTTGTGGCAGGTGTTATCTTATGTCCACTGGACTAAATGACACCTTGGGCAGACAGGCGGCACGGCACGGAGCAGTAAGTCAAAAGCATCACGGTCCCAGAACCCACATCCCAGTTCTGTCAGGCTGTTTGATAATCCAAGATCTGAGCAGCCTGAAGCTGGCCAGGGCTCTGCAAGATTAACTACACGGTTCACCTTAAGCACATCAGTCTAAATGCTTTACCCTAATAGACAAACTCCTTCAGGGCAGGGCATAGATGTTTATTCACCTAGATCCCAGCACAGCCCACACCACCCAAAGCCAATACAAGAGAAATAGGCCAACTTACACCATAACGGTATTTTGAAACAAGGACTGGCAGTCTGGACAGGTATTTGGAAAAACAGAAGCTAACAAGGCATGTCATGTCCTATTCTAGTTGTTGTACTTTAATGCTTATGAAACTAGCCATTGCATACAGGAATGTGGCACTTGCTTTATTCTTACGTGCTTAAGTCACTGGGGAAAATATGGGTCATATAACTTTAAGATATTAGGACCAACAGAAGTCAATTAGAAAAAAGTAACTTGACATCCATATCTGTTTGGTTTCTTTCTTTTTTCGTTTGGTTGGATTTTTTTCTCTTTTTTTTTTGTTTTGAGACAGGGTCTCATGTAAGGAGGGTTTAGGGATAGCCTTGAGGTTACTAGGTAGTTGAGGATGACCTAGAGTTCCTAGTTCTCGTTCTACTGAATCCCAAGTGCTGAGATCATAGACATTCACGGCCATATCCAGTCCCATTTCATACCAAAATAAATTTCAGGTGGGTCAAAAATATAAAAACGTGAAATTCATATAATACTTAATATCCCAGGAGAGCCAAGTGTGGGCTCCAGGTTATTTCTGTGCTGACATCGTAATTTCTTATAATTTATAATTATTTAAAAATAAAGATCTAAAAATACTTTGTACAACCTCAAATGATTATTTCATACTACTGGACAGAGGAAGGACTTTCTAACCGTGAGTGAAAGCATAGAGTCATAGGCTTAAAAATGAACTAAACAAGACCACCTAAAATAAGTTAAAGATTTGTATATATCTCAAACTAAGTAAAAAAAAAATCAGACAATAAATCAAACTGAAAGAAAACTACAGACACTTTATATCCCTAGAAAGTTACTTTTCCTACTACATAAAGATTATTGCCAAATAAATTAAAAACAAAATCATCTATCCCATAAAAGAAATGGACAAAAGATACAAACAAATGAGAAAAAAGGAAGATACAAATGGTTCCAACATACTGTACACACAAAAATTCTCTAATGTCATTTACTCATGTGGCAGGCCCAAGTGTTAATTCAAATACCATTTTCACATATCTGGTTGACTGAGTCCATAAAGTCTGAGAACCCATGTTGATCTGGGCGGGAGGAACCTCTGTGCATTGTGGTGGGAATGTGATTGGTCTAACCTTCTTGAGGTGAACTGGCAAAACCTAGCATGGCACGAATGGTCTTTGGGCGTACTTATATTTGTGTGAAGGGTACACACAGGAGACTTGTTTGCTGTGATAATCTGTAACAGGAAAGAAATGGAAGCAATCTGAGTGTCCACCAATAAGAGGCATTAATAAACTGGCATAATATATTAATAAAAATGAAATAACATGTCATAAAAAAAGAATGGAGCTGTAAAACGTAAGGATGAAGTCGATTTATCTATGTTGCTATGAAATTATCACTGAATATGAATAATAAGGCTGGGTACAGTTGAATTGCTTCCTTGTGTGTGCCCAGAGTGTCTCTGCAGAGTAATAAGCAGCTGATGACATCTGTTGCCTATTTAAACAAAGTTAAAATAATAATACGTGCTTATTAATGTGTCTAAATTGCATGGCCACATACAGAAGGGAGCAAATTAGGCAGTGATTGCCTCAATTACATATTTACTGAGCACTTGGTAAGGGCTTGAAGCCACAACACACTGCAAACTAGTAATCCCCTACTAGAAAGCAAAACTTCATCAGCACAGGGCAAACTCACAACCAGGCTTATGGCTTTAAGAAACTTTAGCATATCTCCGAGGGCTAGTGTGTGCCTGTAATCCTCCTGGAAAGACAGGAGGATCAAGGATTTAAAACCATCTTTGGCTACACCAGAAGTGTAGGTCTAGCCTAAGCTACACGAGACTACCTCAAAACACAAAACTAAACCAAAAGAAAAAGCAATGTGATATAGACCTCAATAAACTAAACATGATCTAAGAGAAATCTGATGGGATTTATCCTTGTGGATAAATCATTGTACAAACCCATAACCCAGCCTGGATACTCTTTTTCTTCTTTTTTAAAGACAGCATGTCATTTATTCCCAATTAGTCTTGAATTAGATACGCAGCCAAGGATGAATTTGAACTTCTGATCCTCCTGTTCCTGTCTCCCAAGGGCAGAGATTACAGGAACGCACCACCTTGCCCAGCTAAACAGGCCTGCAGATTGAACTCAAAGCCTCATGCAGGCTGGATAAGCACTCCCCATGGAGCTACATCGCCCCCCTCACCTTGTAGTCTAGACTCTTAAAGTCAGTATCAAAATGTATATGAGTGAACGAATGGTTGAATAGATGAGGCAGACAGACACACAGAATGGATAAAGGGGCTAATGGCTTGGAAGAGCAGAAGCTGGATAGCTTCCCCGAAATCTGTTCTCATTTTGTTGATACTGAGAAAATCTGGAATCCTCGTGCCTCCTTGAACAAACAAGAGAAGCCAACATACACATGTTTAAGAGCCATGATCATAACCCTTCTGTGATTAGATAGACAGTTACAACGGTGGTAGACAAAGCAATGTCCCCTTATAATAGGCATCCAGGGCCTCACCTGTGACAATGTTACCTGACACAACAGAGTCTACCGATGTAATTAAGGTGGCAGGCCTTAAAATAGAGATTAGCCTGGATTGTCGTGGTAGGCTCTATTTAATTACATGAGCCCTTAAAAACAAGGCGCCGTGTCTGGCCAGGGGGCAAAGGAGCAAACCATTGTTGCCCTCGAGACTTCAGGCCCTCACTCAGGGCTGGAAAGAGGCCCTTTCCTGACTGCCCAAGAAATGAGAACGTTAGCCTTGCAACCACACAGAAAGACTCTGCCTAACCGACCTTGGAAGTGCTTTTCTCCTGGTAAGAGAATATGAACCATGGAAATAGTTCAGCGCATTGAGGCTCTTGTCACCAGATCTGTGGACAATCCCAGAAAGTCACATGGAGGAAGCACAAAATGTAGTTACAAGTTGTTCTCTGACCTCCACATGTATATACTAACGCATACTGCAGCACACATGAGTGCGCACACACACACACATATAAATAAATGCAAAATATTAATAAAATGAGCCCAATCAACCAATACTTTGCTTTGGGGCCTTGTGAAACAGGCATGATAGCAGATATATCAAGCCATGCCAAGAAGAACTTCAGGTCCATTAATAAATTCATGCTGTTTAAATTCACTGACTTTGTGATGTAATAAAAAAACTAATAAACTATCTTTTTAACCTAGCAACCATATGTTGAGTCTGTTCCATGTGTGAGGCTTTATGACAAGTGCTTGGGATGGAAAACGTGGTAGATATTCTCATGAAACTCAAAAGCACATAAACCTAATGGAATCTATGCCAGAGGTCAGCACACAATACAGACAGGAGAAGCCTGGCTGGGACACCATCCTCGGACTCCAATCACTTCCTCTTCTACGACTGTGTCTCCAATCACTTCCTCCTCTATGATGGGCTTTCCCAATGACCTGGATCAATAACCCAGCACAGAAACTGCACGCCGTTTCTAAGCTTTATTGACCTCCAATGACTCTGAAGTTCATTCCCCTGTCACTGGTACTTCTTCTGAAAGTCCTTTCTCCTTCCTTCACCCCTTCTGCTCACGCTCCCTGGCCCTTATTAATCTCTCGCTTGGAATGCTGCTATAACTTATTAACCAGACTTCCCGACTTGTCAGCTTTCCATTTTGCTCAATGTCCTCTCCTAAGGATTAAGGTGACCTGCTCTAATGTGCCCCGTGCCATGTTTCGTCAAAGACTGCCCACGGAAAATAAAACCTGTGCTTGCTTCAAATCTCAATGCCAAGAAAGAATGATAAGACAGGTGACGGGCAAGGTGTTTGCTGCACACATGAACTTTACCCCGCCTGGCTCTCCACTATGCTCTCTCTAGCCTTGTCTCTTGCCTTCTGGCATCCTCTGCCATGCTTCTCCTGTCCTTGGCGGGAGTCCCCAAAAGGACACACCGTAAAGATAGGCTTCCATTTATCTACAGGGCCGATCGAGTTCCCAGCAGGCTTTGGGTTTCCCCTTTGGCTGAACTATTCAGGTGGACTGCAGGGGTTGCCTGATGCAGACTCTTATCACAAAATATGGCAAAGGTGAGGAGGATGTGCAAACGGTTTCCTGTGGCAGGAGCCAGGTCCAGAAATCAAAGGTACCCGTTTGGAGATGCGGTCAGAAACCTGACATCCCCTGAAAGGGAAGTGTGGAACGCTTGTTGAGCAAGGTAGAGACTAGCTGAGGTCTTGCTGAGTTGTGAGGTGAGTCACTTGTGGGGCAACTAACTTAGTCATCATGTATAATGGGATTATTTATTGACTGAGGGTCGAACAAACACAAACAGATAAAAAGCCCAAATGGCCCACCGCCGTGGCTGGAGCACTTTGAGTCGTTTGAAAAACACTCATGTAACGCCTTCTAATATATAAGCACCTTACCCCCATCATAAGCCTTGTTTTCTGCATGGGACAAGGCAGCATCCAAAATGTATCAGCGAATAAACTAATAAAGATGTGAATATTTTTTAAGCAAGTTTTGCGGGCAGATATGAGAGCTGAACTATTTCTTAAGGAATGGTTGGAATTGGGGGCTTTCCGGTAGTAGAAGAGAGAAGCCTCCTGAGGAGAGGGAGCAAATGAAGGATGGGACAAGATGCCGTGGAAGAAGTGTGGACTTCCCAGAGGTGAAACCCTGTGTAGACGCTCGGTGTGGGGAAGAGCTCGACCACACGGTTCTCCAGCTCCCACCACACTGACAACCCACGCTCACTCCAGACCAAGGCCTGTGACACAGACTCTTGAGGACTTGGCTGGAGGCCAATCATCTGCAAGAGAGACAATTAGGAGTGGCCCTGATGGCAGAGAGAGTAAGTGTGATTTCACAGCAACCACCTCTGAGAAATGAGAACTCGGTCTCATTTAGGGCACAGTGTGTAGATGTATGTGTAACAGTGGGGGACACCATCAAAAACATCTATGAAGCAATACAGATGGGCTTGGTGACTCAGTCACCAGAGAGAATGACTAACGCTTCCGAGGTTGGGGCCACCAGATTAGATAAGCAACAGGGACAGAGAGACAGGTTGAAAGAGCAGGGCATTGGGAAACCACGGTGTGACAACCTTATGCATCACTCAGGTGGAGATGCTCGGCAGGTATTTAAGAGGAAGGCCGGGATGAAGGGTCTGCAGATTTTGGAAACCGCCACACCTTGTTGTGGATTCAACCTGCAGTAACAGATGAATGAGAATGGTGGCCACCTAAGGATAGACCTGTGGAGAATAGCGCTATTTAAGGAGTGTGCTGGGAGAAAGAATCCCAGAGATAAGAAGGGAAATGTCAAAAAGACAACAAAAACAGAAGTGAGGAAATTCTGAAGAAGGCGATGAAAACCATCCGCGTGTCAGATAGGTCATTGTGATAGCGAAGAATGGCTTCTACCTATGGCTTAGGTTAGGGAGAGAAGGCTGACTCCCAAGGCAAAGCCAAATGTAAAGACAGAATAGATCAGCCTACTTCAACAGCCTATAGTCACGAAAGCTAGAGAAGAGAGAAAATAGGCAAAATCAAGCTTAGGTCATTCCCTTGGTTTTGGTGGTTTGGATTTTTGTGATTTTTTTTTTTTCTACACATCACAGGTTGGTTGCCAAGTCAGTTATTAGCCGAGGCTAGCTCTCGGCTTTCCTGGTATACTTTCCCCCACCAGGGCAGCAGTGAGTTCCTTCTCTGAGAAGGGGACATGGAAAGAAGGGCATGATCTAAGTGCGTTAGTAGGAGGCAGGAATGGAATGCTTGCTGGAGCCCAAGTGTGAGCTAAGGCCCCTTGCCAAGCTTGCATAGCGCTTCCCACATTGCTGGGGTTGCTCAACTGACCTGGACATAGGCATCTGTGGACTGCCAGCATGAGGGGGCATGGATTTCTTCTCTTGGTCACCCTGTGCCCGATACCTGGCACTAACTAGGCCTCGGTGAGATGCAAACAAAAAATTCATTACAGAGAACTCATCTGCAAAATCTTCTGGTTTTTGTTTTCATCAAAGTAGTAGTTTTTTTTTTTTTAATCAAAGTAGGCAATGGCATTAAATGCTTAAGGTTATAAGATGTAGTTAGGTAGAGGGACCTTCCCCTGCCCCTCTGTGATAAGAATGTCATTGTGTACCTCAGGGTAAATTTGAATTCCTGATCCTCCTGCCTCAGCCTCCCATCTAGCTAGTGCTGAGACTACAAACCTTAAACCACCATGCTTAGCTGATAGGGGCCTTTTATCTTTGTTACATATATTTATTTGTGTGTGTGTGTGTGTGTGTGTGTGTATACTTAAATCTAGATTCCACATATGAGAGAAAATATATAATACCCTCTTTCATTTCCATAGGAGGGCTTCAAAATTAGTGAAAGAACAGGATCACTGTTGGGGCAACGGGAAGTAAACATCCTCCTGGTGGCACAGCATCATCTGGAGAACATGGAGTAATACTGATACTTGGGTCACACGCCAAAATTCCAGACTGAACTGGCCTTGGCAGTAGGCATCTTTGTGCAGCTGAATGGCGTTTGCTGTTTTAGAGACCGTGGAGGCTGACTCCACTCTCCCTATCCCCGCTTCTTCCTCCCAAGTCGCTGAGGTTACAGGTGTGTGTGTCACTCCGTATAGCACGGACAATGGGATTGTTTTTTAAAGTTCACAAATGATTCTATTATGGAGTCAAGGTAGAGAGGGGCTGAGTGAAAGGATTAAGTAGTATTGGTTAGTGTGTAGGGAAGATTGAAATCCATGAACTGACCAATTCTTCCTTTATCCAGTTTTCAAGAACAAACTTTGAGAGACTTGGATTACATCCAGGGACCACTGTGGTATTAGCTCAGAGTCGTTTGGCCGAATGTATATGGAAATGAGAAGAAGACGAAGGGACCAGTGGAGACCAAAGGGTCACTAAAGAGGGAGGAGAAGAGATCTGCCAGCTGAAAAGCCAGAGGCTGTGGCTTGTGGAGGGGACCGTGGAGGGGACCTGAGATCTAATTACAGGCTCTTGGCGTCTTTCCAGCTAAGCGCAAAAGATAGGCTTTGAAAGTGGGTGGGGACCATGACAGAGGTTATCAGTCAGGCCAGACTAGGAAAACCTAGACTGCCCACACCCCAGCACCTGAAGGGACTCTGGAGTCTTCAGAGTGGCAGCAGGTGTGGGGCTGGAGAGCCAGCCATGGCACAAGACGGACTGAAGCACAGAATAACAGAACGGATGGTGTGGGGGAGCAGAGATTAGCCCCGAGAGAGATGTCCAAAGTGGAGGAGGAGGCCTTGGACAGTTTTGCATGGAAGTAAGTTCTTGGAGAATGTGGTATCCAGCAACTAGGGGAAGCCAGCTCGGTCCCCAGATCCCATGACCCCTTTAAAGTGAGACTAGTTTCCACTTCTTACACACACACACATCATACATGTCAGTCATTGAAATACATTCCTAAACGCAGCCACTTTGCAGAAACAAGGGAACGTGTCACGTTTTACCCCACTGTTTTCCTGGGAAGATATAGAAAGTGGTGTTTTATAGGCCTTGGTTATATGTCCCTCCAGAAACCGAAATTAAGATCAAAACAAGGCCTGCCCTGTAGCAGTGATTACGGCAAATCTTTACAAATCTCATTATAGGGAAACTGAAAATGTTCTTCTTAGACAATTATATGGAGGACCCTCAAGTACCACGTATTTTCCTTCTGGGTGATTGGTTAGTAAAGGACAAGGAAGGCGTCCTTCCTTGTATGGTTTTATCCAACATAGCATGGTGATGTCTGAAATAGTTCAATAATTCCTATACTCTTTAAAAGGCCATCATGGAAACATTGCTCAGAAGAGACCACCTTAGTTAGAAGTCTAAATTCTAGAAGTGAGCCTGTTGCCTGCCTGGGTTTTCTACACGGGAAGAGAACTGGGATGTCTCAAGACTCAGCTAGAGATTCCCTTGGCCAAGTTTCCCTGGGACCAGGTCTGGGTCCAAAGGCTACAACAGGCTTAACCTTTCTGTTGGTCTCTACTTAGGGAGTAGGTGCAACAGGCTTAAACCCCAGCTTCCCTGGCCCAAGGCCCCCTCCCTTCCTTGACCTTTCCTCCACCCCACTCCTCAGGTTTCCCAATGCACTGAGAGTTTGGAGGTGACGAAGCTAATCTGGCTGTTTGTGAAACAGGCTGCATAGCCCTCTTTGTCCTTGCCTTAGGGGTTTTAATTGCAAATGTTTTCTGTTGCTTACTGCTTTTTGGCATTGAGTTATTATCTTAAACTTCTTGGGTGTGATATCCCTATTGTATTTTTTTAAAACCCTTAGATTTCAGAGATAAAGTGTAACAGGTAAAACAAGATTACCCTGGAGTTTAGGCGATGATCCATCCAGTCCATTTTATCATTCTATTTAATCACGTTGGAAGACTTCCATAATATTTTTTTTTGAGGAAGAAATAAAACTTTCATGTTGTAAAGCCTTTGCTTTAGCCTTTAAATATTTGATATTCAGCTACATTATTCTTTTCTCAAGAAAAGCTTGGTCAGGCATATTGGTGGCATACATCTCTAACCTCAGTACTTTCGATGTTGAGGCTGGTGGATCCATGTTTCTGAGGCCAGCTTGGGCTACGTAGTTCTGGGCCAGCTTGAGCTAACAGTGAGATCTTGTCTGAGATCAAAAAGTAAAAGTTCAACAACTTTAAAAAATGTCTATATAAGGCCGGGAGGCAATTTTCCAAAATGTTAGAAATTGTTATTTCTGCTTGAAGGGATTATGGGTAGCATTTTTTTCATTTTTTTTGAAGTTACAATATTTTCACTTTATTAATTTATTTTTTGTTAGATTTTCTCCATATTTCTAAGATCAATGCATTATATTCAGAAAATGATCTGATTTTACTGATTACCTGGAAGTACAGATTTCAGATTTGTTTTCATTAGAATTATAGAAAAACCTATATCATAAATCTGGCTTTTTTTATACTCACTAGGAAATATATTAATGAAAACATGAGCCGAGAAGTGATGAAATTATCTGTGAGAAGCATCCCCAGTTTGCTGGCCAATCTTATATCAGCTTGACACACAAACTAGAGTCATCTGAAAGGAGGGAACTACTACTGAGAAAATGTCCCCATGAGATCCAGCTGTAGAGCATTTATTAAATTAGTGATTAATGGGGGGGAAGATCCAGCTCATTGTGCATGGTGCCATCCCCGAGCTGGTGGTTCTTGATTCTATAAACAAGCAGGTTGAACAAGCCATGTGGAGCAAGCCAGTAAGCAACACCTCTCCATGGCTTCGGCATCTGCTCCTGCCTCCAGGATCCTTCCCTGCTTAAGTTCCTGTCCTGACTTCCTTTGCTGATGAACAGCAATATGCAAGTGTAAGCCAAATAAATCCCTTCCTCCCCAACTTGTCTTTTGGACGTGGTAGTTCATCGCAGCACTAGAAACCCTAACTGAGACATCCAGCTATGCTGGAAAGGATGGACCTAGGCTTAGGGAAGGCTGCTGAGACTGTAGTCTTGGACTGGCAAGGCAGCCTTATTGATGTATCCAACTGAGTGCATATAATGGGCCCTCTGGGAGCAGATGGTGCAGAGGAGACAGGTGTTTCTGGGAATGTGTTACTGGATATCTAACACTAGGTGCATCTGAAGCTTGGCTTTGGCAGTATCATGCTTGACTACTAATATATGGCTATATTTTTATTCTCTCCCATGTTTATTTTGGATCAGTAGAGAGATGGGGGAGGGGAAATTTCCCTCTATCATCCTTGAGTCAGGAAAAACAGCTAGTGTATATGTAACCATATTTTTAGTGCATGCGTAGTATATATACTCATGCTTGTATGGGTGCAGGTACATTTATATGTGGGCTTGTGTATGTGTGTGTGGGTGGGAGATCAACATCAGAAATCATCCTTGACCACTCTCCAGTCTATCTTTTGAGACGGAGTCTCTTGCTGAGCCAGTAGCACACTGATAGGACTTAGGCGGCCTGACTCTTTGTCCCCAAGATTGTCCTTTCCACCTCCATTTAGCATTTCCCTTTGAGCAGAGTTGGTTGTCATTCTCTATGAGGCACCGCTGAGAGGGCCTTGACGTCCTTGCCAATAAGCTCAACCCGAGTCTGCCAAGACTCCCCAAAACTGTAAGGGTCACGGAGGAAGGGACTTCTCTCCACTCTTTGATTTAACAAATTTGATAACTGCTATGTGCCAAGCAGCCTTCCTGACACTGGGATTAGATTAAGTTCCCATTTTCAAGGAACTTATGGTCTTGTGGGAAGACACACACATATGCAAAGATAAATACACACATAAATAAGAGCCACAGAGGCAAAAGTTAGGAAGGAAGGGAATCGTGTTTGTAACGTGACAGGGTAAGGAGGACAGAGGTCCACAAGAGCTGAGGGCAGTCCGATGGAGGGACTGGAGAGTTATGGGGGCTCAGCGGTCTGGAGGGAGACAAGGACAAAGACACAAGCCAGGGTGGCAGGAATGAACCCTGTCAGGAGAGCGGAGGCAGAGTACAGAGAGAACACAGGGAGAGTAAAGCTTGCTGCTACTGAGACAGGGAGGTGGGGTCTTCCCGCAGTAGGGAGAAAGAGCCTTGATGCTACTGAGACAGGGAGGTGGGGTCTTCCCGCAGTAGGGAGAAAGAGCCTTGATGCTACAGAGACAGGAGGTGGGGTCTTCCTGCAGTAGGGAGGAGCTTAGCTTTCTGTCTATGTGCCAGAGGAAAGCATCAGAGGCTGTTAGTTTAAAGTATGGATTTTTTTTTCACTTCTTTAAATATAGACATATAACTCAAATTCACCATCTTTACCGTCCTTAAATGCACAAGTCACTGGTACTGAATTCCTTCGCGCTGGTTTGCCATCATCACCGCCATCTATCTCCAGAACTGTCTTGAGAAACCAAAACTCTTGCCGTAAGCTTTTAAGCACCACAGCCACATGATCTCACTTAGGCTTTTAAAAATTAATTTTGTTTCTTGGCAGAGACGGCTCATAGGAAGGCAGTAGGATTTATAACTTATTGCAACGGGTGGATCCAGCATATAATTTGTGGACAGAGCTAACACGAATGCTGCTAATTTGAACGTGGAAACAAGATAATGAGAACTCGTGGCTGCCTCTAGGTTTTCACATGCCCAGCAACTTGCATATAACAAGTCAATATGAAAGTAATGTTTAAAGAGTAGAAGCATTAGTCAGGTTTGGTGACTCAGGCCTGCAATACACCAAAATCTGAGGAGCAGAGACTTAGGGTTTGAGGTCAACTGAGGCTACGTACAAGATCCTATCTCCCCTCAAAAGGAAAAAAAATCCAAACATTTTTTAAGTAAAAATTTTTTTCTTAGTGAATTAGGGTGATGGGGGGATGGAATCCACCTTCAAATCATACCTAGAGTGGAAGGGTCTGGTTGGAGATGAAAACGGTGAGATGGAGTTGAGGAAAAGATGGGAAATCACCAAAACAAAGTATGTATAAAAATGTCATGAAGACATTTGTTAACCGGCAAGCAGAATTTTAAAATTAAATCCCCCTCTGCAGTGAATAAGTAAATAAGAACTCTCTCTCTCTCTCTCTCTCTCTCTCTCTCTCTCTCTCTCTCTGTCTCTCTCTCTCTGTCTCTCTCTCTGCCTCATACACACATGCACCTGCACACGCATGCGCGCGCGCGCGCGCGCACACACACACACACACAACTATCATGATGCAAGACTGGCAGTCCTTGACATGGATAAGGTTGATGTAGGTGGCTTACAAATGCCTCATTGCAACACTAACATTAAAGCTAATCCTTTCACAGCCACGTAGGTTTTACTTAATATTTTACATATATTATTTCCCGACTCTCTTACATCAACAGCCTGGGGTATTGCTGGACACCGTCTCAGAGATCACACTGTGCACAAATCCTGTGTGTTCTAGTGTGTCTCTGGGCCCTCCCAAGCTATCTACTGACCAACATCAAATTTGGGAGACTCTACAGTACTTACTGCTAGCGTTTTAGAGCTAATTAACCCAGTCTTGAGGCCCTTGGAGAAATTCTTTCAAAGAGTTCACCTTTGTCGACACCCGCAAGAAAATTATCACTTCATCAATGCCCTATGTAAATTACCAAGAACCGCTACTCATTTGAAGAACGTCTTTGCGTCTTCAGTGAATCTGATGAAGAATATCATCTAAAACAAGTCAAGATTCTCTTTATAAGACCTACTTACAAATCTCAGTTTCCTAGGGGTGGGGGGTAGCTGGGAAATAATACCTTACAGTTTCTACTTTAAAACAACCAGCACCCCAATCATTTGAGTCATAGCACCTTCCTCAACATGAGCGCCCATTTACTGCTCCAGCGATCACTAGCACATGACCCAAATTGACCTTTTTTCTATGCTGGGGTCATCGTGTGGTTAGATACTGCTTTTTTGAAGAAAATAGAAGGTGAATTATGCAGTGATATGCAAACTATAATCTTCCTATCCATAAATTATGAAATATATCTCCCAACACTTGCTTTCTAGATACCAGAAAACAGACCCTCAGGTATACGCAGTAAGTGATAGAATATGTAGTTTTCAGAGTATTTTTATTCTAGACCAAGGTCGGCCACCCACTACTCAGGAGACCTTGGAGAAAATCCTTTAAATTTCTTGGAGTCCTAGACTCTTAGTTTCTAGGATTAAGGGCACAGATTAGGACTGGAAGTGTTGCTCAGCAGGTAGAGCACCTACTCACCATGTATAAAGCAGCATTTAACAGGCTGCAGAGGCACAGGCCAAAGTTCCAAGCCATCTTTGACTACATGGAGATTTTGAGGATAGTCTGGGTTACATGAGACCCTGTCTTCAAAACAAAATGATACAACAACAACAATAATAAAAAAAACCCAAGGACTGAATAGCTGTGATGTGCCTTTGCCTCTTGTGGATGAATTAGTGGACAACTCCCCCTTGTTCTTCCTGTCCGCTGATAAAATGAGGTGAAATCAGTGTTGAAGTTGAACAGGTATTTTTAGGGAACACACAGTACCTAACACTATTAAGCCTCACTCCTACCAATCTCACAAATATGACCTCCAACAAGACACTCGGACAGTCACTCAAAGAGACAACCTCAAGTACTAAGGTCAGTGGAAAGGAAGAACACTGTGAGGGGGAAGAGAAGGGCCCTGGCTTGCACTAGATCCCAAAGCTAGACATTTTCCTTTAACATGTCCAGCTGTGATTCATGGGAGCCTCAGACTCAGTAGTCACTGCTCCACCTTAGCGACACTTTTCCTACTTGTGAATGGAGGAAAGCATAGCCCCGCCCCTTCCACATTCCACAGGAAAGTCTGTAGGAGTAAGAAATGTCACCTGTAGACCAGAGTGGAGTTGGGAAATTTAAGAACAACACCAAAAATAATTCAGTGTAAGGACACACTCGGAGTCAGTGTCACAGAGAAAAACGGACCATAAGTTAGAAAAGCATTTGGGCTCCACCCTGAAGAAAGAGACACAGCTAACTAGACCTGTGGCCTTGGGAGCCTGACAGAGTCGGTGCTCAGTAAGTGTTATTGTAATATGTACTTTTTTCTTCTTATTTTACAACTTGGATTTTGTTCACTAACCTGTTAATGCCTTAGGAAAAATGGCTGTGCTTCCATATTATCTGGAACTAGAAGAAGTGATATCTTACCCTTTCAACTTATCACAATAGTAGCACTGGGCAATTATCAGGTGACACACAGCTGTGATGCCCTTTATCAGGTCATCTAGACTGTGTTTCTGCTCTCCGTGCTCCTGTAGGTGACTTATGGCTCGCATTACTAAAAGTGGATTTAAATGCCATATGGATACCAAAAGGCCGGTTAAGAATAAGAAGTACAAGCTGAGTGTATACCATCACGATGGGAAGCTGTGCGGCGAAGATTGCACATGCGCTGGTGGGTTCCTATGGCAAGGTTCCCTTGTCTTTACTGCTGCAGGCAAGCGGATGGGGCAGCTCCAGAGTCGACAGTTCTTACCACTTCCTACAGTGTGGCATGAGTAACTACAGAAAGTTCAACTGCTTCTGCCCGACTATTATTATTGTTCATTATTAATTTATTATTATTATTATGGCTGTTGTTGTTGTTGTCAGGGTGACTACTTTACAACTTTTATTATAACAAATATTTTCCTTACCATAAACTATATACATTTGTACAACTTCCCTATTTTCTTTTAAAACACCCCCAAGACCTTCCTTCAGGATGAGCTGCTGAGTAACATTTTTCTGGTATAAGTCATATCCAGACTTTACTTTCTCCGATTTCCAGTTTCCATTTTCTAAGTGGAACCAAAATGCTACAACAACACAATGCTCGTAAGGCAAGCACAGGATATTAGCTCTCAAGTCCTTTTGTTTGTTGTTTCTTCTACAGTTTTCTTTTCTGATCTTTTACAGTTTTCCTGACCACGTTTTTAGGCGCTCACTTTTGTGGGGATTTTCCAAAGAATTCCATTTGCCTTTCGCCAAAACAAGAATACTCTTTCCTGCTGAACTTAAGCTCTATCCGTTGCACACACTCACTTATATTATCCATCGCAACCACAAGTGTACCTGGAATCAAAGGGTTTACAATAAATATATACTTCTGTTGAGCAAACAGTCCAGCAGCCAGACCAGTACATGTTACTGGGAGAGTGTTCCTGAGTCTCGGGCACTGCCCAGTCTGTGAAAGGAGGTCCTGTAGTCTGATCAGATTAACATGTTAGAGTCTCAATACACTGCTTTGTTTTTCTGAGGGGAAGACCACAGGCAAGTTGGCAACATCCAACCATTTTTTTTTTTTACCTATAGGAATGACAATTGGACACGAGCAACCTAACATTAAAAAGTAAAAAAACACTAACTATATTTAATGTTAAATGGTTTACCCATCCCTCATATTTTTTCCTTTGAAAGTAAGCATTGGCTCTTGCACCTTGGTTTAAAACACTCTGTACATGCGCACCCCAAGCTTTCGAAAACTCAGCACTTAGACTCCAGATTCCTAGGAACATCAGTCACTCTGGTCGCCTTCCCTCAGGTTACTGCCGCACCTGCTAGAGTTTCGGGTAAGAGGGTGAAGGGCGATGCCAACCTCGTGTGCTAACCGGATAATAAGCCGCAGGATTTGAATACATAGTGAACACGAGGGGAAGTAGTAAATCTTTCAGACCTAAATCTTTTGGGGCCACAAGACCCTGCCCTCCATTGTCTATCCAAAAAACACACAAGAAAATGGGTAAGAAGAGGGACAGAGAAGATAAGCCAAAGGGAAGTCACGCTTAAGGAACAAGCACTCTTCCTTTTCCGATCTGTGCTTATCACGTCGTTTAATTCTAAAAGCACCAAGCAAATTACCATGGCATTTGAGATAGGAAGAAGAGGGAACTGAAGAACGTTCTGAGCTATTGAAGCCGCTTTGTTGCTGGGTCATGCCTTCCTGCCATTGACCTGAAAGTCTACCCTGCATTATTTTTAGGATTGCCCTACTCCTTGTCAAAACGATAGTATCATCCTCCCACATCGCTTCCTATATCAACCCAGCAGAGCTGCTATGCAGCTTGGGAAGAATTGAATGTGCAGATGGACTTGGGTTCAAACCCTTGCTGCAAGCTTCTCCTAATGTCACCGCAACACCCTTTCTGCTCTCCTCCTGCTGTGCCCGTAGGCAACAAGAGGACCCTGTGTAGACCTTGCTGGCTTAAGAAGGCTTGTGAGAGAACGAACACGAAGCATTTCTCTGAAGCTAAAACCAATGCCTGAAAAACAACCAAAATTTGCATCTCGTAATAGTCTATAGAGATTTCTAATTTAGATGCGTTTCTAATTTAAATTTAAATTTGAGCATCCTGTAGGCACCGAAGTACAAAGGATGCTCATACCCTCCATTTCCTATGCCGAAATCTATACACAAGCTGACTGTTAGCCAGGCAGGGAATATAAACAATGAAGACAGTTGCCTTGTCCAACTCAGATTGGGAATGAGACAGAACCTGTATAGGAGCAGTTCACAATGCCAAAGTGTCAAACACCAGATGGCTGAGTTACAAACACAATCTTTACAGGTCCTGCCCCTTACCTGCTTCCAGAACCACCCCACCACCACCCCCCAACTATAGGATAAAATAAAAGAATATTCAGTAGGTCAAAATGAGGTTTCAGTAAACCTTGCCCCTGCTTGCCTAGACAACCTCATCTTGGGCCCTCTTTTGTAGCTATGCAAAAGTATTCCTAATGGATAACACTGAGAAAGACAACCCATATTAGCCTCTGGTTTACAGGCATGAACAACACACACACACACACACACACACACACACACACACACACACACTTTCCAGTTCTTAGAACTGCATTTTCTTGCCCTGGATCTCATGTCCCATACACCACCCGTTTCTCCATTGCCCAACTCCTCTGCAATCCCGAGAGCTATTGGTCTGTCTCCGTTTGCCCTGCCCCACCCCACCTGTATGTGACAGCACTTTACTACACTGTCCCACTAACCTACACCACCCTGGGCAGGTTTCTACACCTGGCCAGCCACTCTGTCTGACAGGAAGTCAAATGTTTTCTCAGTCCGTAACTTGTAAAACACCACAACTTTGTCCAGGTTTGGCATTGTGCCTTACATTAAAAGGAACACGTCTGTGTTGTGTTATTTCTGACCAGGTTGACTAAAAATGGTCAAAAAATGACTAATTTTTTGGAGGGGTTGGTTTTTGTTCAAGACAGAGCCTGTCCTTGAACTCGCTTTGTAGACCGGGCTGGCCTCGAACTCACGGAGATCTGCCTGCCTCGGCTTCCCAAGTGCTGGGATTAAAGGCGTGCACCTCTACCTTCCCGCTTTAGTTTATCATACAAGTGCTAGGGAGATGCTCAGTGGGTAAAGAAAACACTTGCAGTGCAGCGTGAGGACCTAAGTTTGAACCCCCACAACACACGTGGAAGCCGTGTGCGCCCATCTTCAGTCTTGCTTCTTCTCTTCCCGCTCCCCTTCTGCTTCCGTGTCACGTGTATTTCCTTACCCTCTCTTTCGGCCCCCTTCCCGCCCTCCTCATGGCCTACCGCGATGATCATAAACGTGTATATATGGAAGCGTCTCTGTGGATGCTGATTTGGAATTTCAGTTACATGCCCAGGAATGGTATAGCTGGATCATATGCTAGTATTTTTTTTTTTTTTTTAGAATTTTTAAGGACCTCTAGACTGACTTCCCGTATACCAGCTTTTGCATTCCCTCAACCAGTGTACCCCTCAATCTGTGTTCCCCTTTCTAACCCTCACAGGCATCTGGTGTTCTTTGTGGAACTCTATCATTCCCATAACACTCAAGCCCTGTATGTGGCGATACACCTACTCCTACCATTTCTAAAAAGGCTACTTCCCGTAGGCCAGTGTGTTAGTTAACATGTGCTTTTAATCAGTCTGTATCAGTTATGAGGAAGAGTTGGAAATTTCATTTCTCTAAACGTCCCCCCCGCCCCTCCAAAAAAAAAAATGTTTTCTTGAACAGGGTCCCATGTAGCCCAGGCCGAACTCCAGCTCATGGCGATGCTAACGATGATATTGAGATTCTGATTCACCTGCCTCCACCTCCCAAAAGCTGGGTATACAGGTGTGTGTCACCGTCGCTGTCTCTAGATGATCTGTCTTTTATCTGCCAAATTTGTAGACGTTTTCAACTTTCCAATAAGTTTGAAGTGCTCCACCCTGAATGAGTCACATAAACACACGTAAGAAATGCTCCCCTCTAAAGACCAGCTTGTGGTACATTCCATAGCATATGATATGAATCATTAAATTCCAGGCTGTTTCTCAATTTTATCTGCTAGCATATTTACAGTGGCCCTAAATAGCATCCTTCTCTATCTTAAAACGGATGCTGGCACAAGAGGTTCAGCACAGAAAGTCAACAATTGAATGAGGGGAAACTCCTACTTCTTGAACTTTCCCCCTGTCTCCGGGTGTCACCATTCTCCTCTCAAGGTGCCATGGCTTTGGGAGTACCTTTCAGTCTTTTCTCCTCACCTCAAACCTTACCACGCACAGCCAATCCTTGATGGCCTGGCCTCTCCAGATTCGTTCAGACCCACATGTCTTGTGAAAAGATTCCTGTTTGTCCCGACGGCAGTCTCCTGTGTTCTGACAGAATCAGACCTCCTACTCCTAAATATAGCCCCTGCTCACCTGCTCATGGATGTTTGGTGCGCTTTTATCTATGTGCTGTATTTCCAATTTTAAAAAGATTATTTTAAGAAAGCTTACTGTTGCTTCCCATTTTGTTTTGAAATCACAGTCCCCATATGATTGGCTCCTACATCACACCAGGAGCCAGGAGATGCTGTGATCAGTGAGGATGACTGGGTACCTCAGTGTGGCAATACACGCCTACCAAGGCAGAATTATGAGTGTCCTGTAAGACTGGCTTAATTTCTACTATCACCGAGGCTACTGTACCAGTGCTACCTTAGTTCATTGTATTCTACAAACATCTATTAAGCAACTACTAGATATAGGTCTGACAATGGAATGTCTTAAGTTGCTAGGGATCTCCTCACAGAAAGCAAACACTTGCACTTACAAAAGAAGACAAGCAAGAGTTGAAATGCATATTGACTGCGGACTGTGGCCCAGTTAGTAGACTGCTGATCTAGCTTGGATAAAGCCCTGGGTTCCCTCTCCAACACAGACTTATTACACTGGCAGTGTTGACACATTCCTACACAATCACAGCAATTCCGAGGTAGAGGCAGGAGGATCCAAGGTTCAAGGTCATCCTCTGCTGCTTAGTGAGCTACAGGCCAGCCTGGAAAACAGGAGACCTTATTTCAAAACCAATAAGAGAAAAGAACTGTATGACAAGCGACCACTGTGTGTGCACAGCAGGAAAGGTGGGGGGCTGGTGAAGAGTAGATGGGGTGGGGAGCAGGCTGAGAATGATGAAGGCAAGATGAGATCACAGGAAAACTGGAAAAAAGATTCCATGCTTGGGATTGGGGTAGTAGCAGGAGACGCCTTGGTGGCCAGGTTGGGTCGGAAATCGTTTTCTACAGAAGCTTTGGGAAGACACGAAGCACATAAAGGGAGTATTAGAATGTGTCCTCACAGATATCAGACTAAAATAAAGACACGGGGCCACGAAGTTTGAATCGAAGTTAAGTAGACTTGAAAACTAAGTTATGTGAAATCAACCTGTCAATCAATCTACTTATCTCTCTTTTAAAGAGAGGGTTGAGCATGTGGCTCAGCCTAGCGTTAAAACTTCACATGCGCAGGGCCCACTGTCGTTGGCACCCAGTAGCAGAGAGACAAGAAGAGGGATCAAGAGACCATGACACCAGTTTTAGCTATTACAGTAAGACAAACAAGAAAAATGGACAAAAGATTGAGAGTCTGGACCCTGATGCTTGAACCTGCACAGTGAAACTAAAAACTAAAAACGAAGAGAACTCCCAGGCTCATCAGACAAGCAGCCAGGAGCTCCTGACTGGCTGGAGGCCAAACCCTGAACTGGAAACAGTGTCTACTTAACAGGTTTGTGGAAGGGTGTCAGCATCAAGTATTTAGCGCCAGGGACCCGAGCACTGGATAAACATCTGCTATGGGGTAGGGGGCAGGGATTTTTTTTTTTTTAACCTAGTCCTCGATGACCTTGTGGGGGGGGGAGAATTATTTCTGCCTGAGGATAAGCTATAAATTAGGAGAATAAGCAAGCAGGGAGTACGAAAGTGGCGGCACTCACTAAAGAGAGGATGGCTTTTATGCAAGAAACTCAAAGCAGGAGAGATGTGAAATACAGGATCACCTGCGAGCTCAGGGCTGAATGAAAAGGCTTTGGAAGGGGGCTGTTTTAGGGACAGGAGGGGACTCGATAGACAATCGCCGATCGCTGAAAGCATTCCCCATGGAAATGGGGCTTGTATGCCCTACTGCGTCCGGACCTGGGTGCCCAGCGAACCCTACCTCTCCCGCCCCCGAGTTCCCCAGGTTGTCCCAAAAGGCGGTCCTCCGCAACCGGTAAATTGGAATCAGCGACGGCTGATAAGAAGGAACGGCCCACTTCCCACCGACACTCAGGCGATAAATGACAGGCTTTGGCACTCCGTCTCCAGAGCGACCTGTTCCACAGCTGTGAACTCATCCTCCCTCCCTGGCCCACAGCAGCCATCCCGGGACGGGATGCTGCTCCCGAAGCCGAAGAGGCAGCGCCCCGAGCTCCCGCGGGCAGGCGGGACGCACACAAGAAGCAGGAAGAAGGGATCCCTGGTTTGGGAAGAGGAGCCTGGGAGGCGAGGTCCGGGGGCAGGGAAAGTGACCTCCCCGGTCCAAGGTCGAGCACGGTCTTCCCTCCCTGAGTCCCACCCATAGCACGTCTGCGCCCCCGCGCCCCGAGGACCACGACCTTCCCTGGTGGTGCGGGCCGGCAGAGCTCCGGGAGGCGCAGGTGAGCGCAGCGCGCAGGACAGGCGGGCAACCTCGGCCGGAGGGAGGGAGGGAGGCCCTGCCCAGCCCCATGCGGCCCCCGGCTCTCCGCGGCTGCCCTCCCGCACCGCCCCCGGCTCTGGCCCCTTGGCTCGCACGCCCTTCCCCAGCCGCCCTCCGCTCCACCGCCCCGAGAACTTTGCCCCAGCCCGAGGAAATCGAAGCCCCGCAGCCCCTCACTCACCGCGCCGGGAGGCGAGCAGCGCGCGCGGGAGGGAGGGCGGCGGCGGGCGGCGCGAGCAAGGCTCACACAGCGGCCCCTGCTGCCCGGGCCGCCGACCAGGCTGAGAGGGGCGGAGGCCCGCGGGGTGGCACCTGCCGGCTCTCCCAGCCCAGCGCGTCACCCGGGACCGCCCTCGGCCCGCCTGCCCGCCGCCGCCAGGTGCCGCCGAGGGGTGCGAGTGCCCTGCCAGCCACTCCCGCAGTCGCCCTCGCCGCCGGCAGAGCTTGGCCCCGGCCGACCCTGGCCTCTGTGGGGTGTCAGTTCCCGTTGCTATACTGGTGCCCTTTTTTTCTGAGAATGAATACCATCAGCTGGGGATCACCCCCACGCTAAACCAAAATACTGTGGAAACTGTCATCATAAGTGACTCTGATGAATTAATTCCAGGACAATCTGCAATGAGGAATACCTACTGGCCCCGTGGGGTCGGGGGAGTGGCTAGAGGGAAAGAGGAAGAAGAAATGGGAAGCCCCCTTCAATAAGGAGACCAGACCAACAAGATACACACACACACACACACACACACACACACACACACACACACACACACACACACGCTCCTCCACCAGAGAAGACAAGCCAGATTCCAGATTCGGGCCAGCTCAGTCCCCCTTCTTATCATTAGATGAATTGTTGAAATTGAATTGGGGCCACAGGGGGCTTTTAGGGCACTGCATGCAACTTTTTTTATGGTTAATAACCACAACTGAGGGAAGAAACAAAGTCTGGCGAGCCTCTATCTCCTGCAGTGATTGTTGGCTCAATAGTGCTAAACTGGATGCATGTAGGGCTATGTGTGTGTGTGCCAGACTTCTTTCTGTTTCTTTTCTAAAATTTGTCTAGTCCTGTCTCTAGCTATAATCATAGTAAACACTGGAACAATTTCTAATCAAGCGTAATAGGAAGGCAAAATGTAAGCCTAGAGGTTCCTGTTTTTACAGCAAAAACAAAAACTAGAATGGATCTTTCTACCAGAACCCCCCCCCCCACACACACACACCCTATCCAGTCTATCCCTGAGAGGTTGTCTTTCCCAGCCCTATGTTTCACCATGTGAGCTGTGGTTGCTTGAGTTCACAGCATGGACTCAGGATAGAAAGGGAATCTCAACAGGTAGGGGCAGTGGGTAGACAAAGCAAGAGCAATCAAGAAAGTCAGCCTTCCATGACCTAACCCTAGTACAGTGAAAATGAGTTTAACTGAAAATCACTAAAACTGTCCGGGTCTTGGGCTGTTTTTTTGGTTGGGAGATTTTTATTGACTGCTTCTATTTCCTTGGGGATTATAGGTCTATTTAAATTTATCTGATCTTGATTTAACTTTGGTAACTATCTATCATCAAGAAAGTTCATCATTTCTTTTAGATTTTCCCAATGCTGTGGAGAGCAGGTTTTTAAGTATGACCTAATGATTTCTTAAGATTTTTTTGGTATCTGTTATGCCCTCCTTTTTGTTTCTGATTTTGTTAATTTGTATTCTCTCTCTGCCTTTTAGTTTGTTTGGATAACAATTGGTCTATCTTCAGGGTTTTTTTAATTTTTCTCAAAGAACCAGCTCTTTTCATTGATTCTTTGTATTGCTCTCTGTTTCTATTGTATTGATTCCCGCCCTCAGTTTGATTAATTCCTGCCATCTAGATATGCTTGTTTCTTTCTGCTCTCGGCCTTCCTAACGCTGCCACCCTTTACTGCCATTCCTCATGGTGTGGAACTGGATTAAAATTACATCATCGCTACTTTATACCTATAATTTTGCTACTGCTATGAATCATAACCTAAATATCTGATATGTAAGGTATATAATATAAGACCCCTGTGGAAGGGTCCTTCAACCCCAGAGAAGTCGTCACCCTCAGGTTAAGAACCACTGTTCTAGGGCTTTCAAGTGTGTTGCTACGTTTCTAGTGTAAAACCTCTCCATTCTTTTGTATATGCTGTTGACTGAGGTTTCTGTCCTGCCAATTTCACAGCTACTCAGTCCCAAAGAAACAGACAGGGGCCTGCATTAATTATAAACTGGTTGGCCTATTAGCTCAGGCTTTCTTACTAACGAACTCTTACATCTTAACATTAACTCATAATTCTTGTCTGTGTTAGCCCTGTGGTTTGGTACCTTTATCAACGAGGCATTCTCATCTTGCTTCCTCTGCATCTGGGTGACAACTGCAGACAGAGCCTTTCCTCGTCCCAGAATTCTCCTGTTCTGGTTGTCCCGCCTCTACGTCCTGCCTGGCTACTGGTCAATCAGCATTTTATTAAACCAATACAAGTGACAAATCTTTACAGGGTACAAGACCATTGTCCCACAGTAAAACGGTAGGCACTTACTGTTATGAGCCTTCCTCTCAACATCACTTTTCTTGTGTCCCATAAGTTTGGGTATGTTGTATATTCATTTTCATTAAATGCTAGAAAGTCTTAATTTCCTTCTGATTTCTGTCTTGACCTAGTTTTTATTCAGTAGAGAGTAGCTCATTTTCTGTGAGTTTGTAGGCTTTCTGATGTTTTGCAGTTGAAATTCAGCTTTAACCCATGGTGGTCTGATTAGATACAGGAGGTTATTTCAATTTTCTTGTATCTATTGAGGCTTGCTTTGTGACTGAATACATGTGGTCAGTGTTGGAGAATATTTTGTGAGGTCCCGAGAAAAGGGTATTCTTTTGTGTTTAGGTGAAATGTTCTATAGATATCTGTTAGGTTCACTTGGTCTCTAATGTCTATTAGCTCCAGTATTTCTCTGTTTAGTTTTTGGCTAGATGATCTATCTGTTGGGATATTGAAGTCGCCTATCATCACTGTGTGAGGGTTAATCCTCAAGCGAAGAGAAGATAAAGAAAATGTGCTACAGTTACACAATGGAGTATTCTTCAGCAATTAAAAAAAAATGACATCATGAAATTTGCAAGCAAATGGATGGAACTAGGAAAAATGTTAGGAAAAAACTCAGACCCAGAAGGACAAACATGGGATCTATTCACTTACAAGAGGATATTAGCTGTTAAGTAAATGGTAATCATGCTACAATCCATAGACTATAGAGACTAAGTAACAAGGAGGGCTCTATAGGGGACCCATGGATCTCCCTGGGAAGGGGAAATAGAATAGACTTTGTGGGTGCACTGGGGGAAGGTGGGAATGGGAATAAGAGGGATCAGGTGGGGAATGAGGGATGGAGGGAGAGATGGAAGTGAGGGGCATTTAGGGGGAATGGTGTGGAAACCTAGTGCAGTGGAAACTACAAGGGTGACCCTGGAGAAGATTCCTAGTAATAGAGGATATGCAGCCTGAGCTGGCCATCTCCTGTAACTAGTCGGGCTTCCAGTGTTAGGTGGACACCAACCCAGCCACAAAACCTTCAATCTGTCCTCCCTAAAAGATGTGCTGAGACGACAGTGGTGCAGCTTGGAGGAGCCAACCAAAGACTGGTTTAACTTGAGACCCCCTCCAGGAAAGGGAGCCCATGCCTGACACTGCCTGGATAACCAGGAACCAGAGGCCGGGAGACTGAGGGTAGAACCCAACACGACTGGCAAAAATGAAATAAATAAATGAAATGAGTCCTAATGTTGTTCTACTATACTCATAGATAGATACCTAGTCTAGTCGTTGAAAGGGGCTGCCTCTGGCAGCTGATGGGAGAAAGTGCAGCCAAACATTAGGCAGAGAGAGAGAAAACCCAAGTTGGAGGTCTCCTTCCACAGGAGCTCAGGTTTTTTTTTTTTTTTTTTTGTTTTGTTTTGTTTTGTTTTTTTTGAGAGAGGGTTTCTCTGTAGCTTTGGAGCCTGTCATGGAACTAGCTCTTGTAGGCCAGGTTGACCTCCAACTCACTGAGATCCACCTGCCTCTGCCTCCTGAGTGCTGGGGTTAAAGGCGTGCGCCACCACCACCCTGCCCATTGAAGCTCAGAGAACCCTAGAGAAGAGGGGGAGGAGGAATTGTGGGACACAGGTGGGTAAAGGACACTGGGAGAATACAGCCCTCCGAATCAACTAAGCAGGGCTCGCGGAGACTGAAGCCGCACTCATGGAGCCTTCATGGGTCTGCACTCCATCCTCTGCGTATATGTTATGATTGTTAGCTGGTGTTTAGGGAGTGGGGGTGCCTCTGCCTCTTTTGCCTGCTTTTGGGACCCCTTCCCTCCTGCTGGGTTGCATTGGCTAGCCTTGATGTAGGGATTTGTGCCTGGTCTTATTGTATCTTGAGCCATGTTTGGTTGATATCCCTGGGAGGGCTGCTCTTTGCTGGAAGATGGGGTGTGGATCTAGGAGATAGGGGAGGTGGGGGAACTGGGAGGAGTAGAGGGAGGGGAAGCTTTGGTCAGGGTATATTGTATGAGAGAAGCATAAATAAAAATTTTTAATGAGGTTTCAGTGATTGACATAAAGCTTTGGGGGTTCCCACTGAGTAGTCAGTGAGAAGACAATGCCCAAACCATGTAAATTCCACTGCAAGGCTAGGAAGCTGAAGATTTCCCCTGTAGCTCAGTGGGAGATCACTTGCCTAGCATGCACAAGTCACTGAGTTCAGTGCTGGATGTTAATAAACAAACAAAGAAACAAAGAAATCCTTGTTTAAGCTTTCTTTTCATGTTACAAATAAGTTGGTTAGCAGACTTGAAAAACTCTTTGGAAATTAGAGACAATCATCATGTGTCTGACACTATTTCTATCTGAAAGGAAATTTCAAACAAGGGAGAACTTAACTAGCTGCATTGGTTTTAAACAAATTTGATCATTGTTACTTTTCCCCCAGGATCTGAAGATTCGGCAGCCAACAAAACAAACTAAAACCGTTCTCTCAGCTCCGGGACAGAACATTCGTTCCCACTGCAGCTTACAAGAAAGTTAATGCGTAACCAGACAAGAGAATACATTGTGTTCAGGTTGTGACAAGCACCACGAAGACAGGCAGGGCATGGGGACTTCTGAGGTGGGGACCTGCCTTGTTGAAGTGTGTCAGGAAGGCCTAGGTGACAGAAGGCCGATGTGCTTTGCTGCGTTTCCGAGACTCACTATGCAACAGGGACGGGGAGCAGGACTTCTGATGTAGCCCAGGCTGTCCTCAAACATATTTCTCCTGCCTCCTGTTCTCCAGTGCTATCTCATGGACCTCAGACCTTACATTTTTACCAGTCTGAGAGATGTGAGTTGCCATCTCACTGTGGTTTTAATGCACATGCTCAGAGACACTAAATGTCATTTCATGAGTTCATTCACTTTATCTTCTAAAATTTATATTTTTATTATTCAGTTTAGATAGTTGATATCTGGATTATTTAAAAATTGTCCATTTGTTTTGTTTTATTTTGAGACAGGGTTTCTCTGTAGCTTTGGACCCTGATCTGGAACTAGCTCTTGTAGACCAGGCTGGCCTTGAACTCACAGAGATCCACCTGCCTCTGCCTCTCGAGTGCTGAGATCAAAGGCAAGCATCACCATTGCCTGGCAAATTTTCCTTATTTTTAAACAAATAGTCATGTACTTCATACAAGTATATAAGGTTGGAGAGTTGGCTTAGCCAGTACAGGCATGCCCTACCAAGCCTGATGACCTGAGTTTGGTCTTTGGTATCCACATAGTGGAAAGAGAGGACTGACTTCCAGAAGGTGTCCTTTTATGTCTACATGGGCATATGCATACACACAAGCAAACCACCCACACATACACTATTAAAAAAATAGATGAACACACACACACACACACACACACTACAACTTTGAAAGTTGTTGGTGCACATAATGAAAACCTCCCTCCTGTCTTTTCTTCAATTCATTCTTTCTGTTATCTTTGCAGAGATGTCGGCAATTTATATGAGAGATGATACAAACAAATTTTGTCTCCGTCCTTTTTAACAATACAAATACTGGAAAACTCGACACCGTGCCATATTCCTCTTTTTTCCTTAATAAACAGTGTATCTCGATGATACTTCCATAGAAACTATTTATTCACCTTTTACATCTACACTGTATGACTCAACCACAATTTATTTAAGCAGCTCCTTGAAAAACATTTCAGGGGTATAGTCTTTTGATAAAAGCAATAGCAAACACATGCATATCAGCCCCAGGTACCACTCACATAGTTAATGCACTGAACCTCCTCACCAGCACACACACAAGAGGCAAATGATGCTAGGTTCAGTAGACAGCGAAGGGAAGATTTGGTAACCTGCTCAAGGGTACGATGTCATTCTGTGTTGGAGGTGAGATGTAACAGGCTGTCAGGCTATGATCTCTATGCTTCTCAGGTGTGCGGCTGCAGCGAAGAACATTTTCTGTTCTACTGAAAAGCTAAGGTGTATGATATTTTATCTCAATTGCCCTAAATGTATAAAGATATTTGGTCTCTTTAGAATAATGAGATGAGCCCAGATATAAACATATTTGCTATTTCTTCATTTCTGAAAACCATCTTTTCTGAGACAAGATCTCACTGCGTAGCCCAGGCTGACCTCAAATCTCAGATCCTTGCACCTCCGCCTCTGCAAGTTGAGATTTTAGATATATGCCACCATGCCTAGCTTTTGTTTTGTTCTTTAAATAATTTTGTGCATATGAGTGTTTTGTCTGAATGCGTATCTGTGTACTATACGTGTACCTGGTATCCGTGAGGGCCAGAAGAGAATATTAGCTCCACAGCGCGGGACTTACAGATGGCCATGAGCTGCCATGTGAGGACTAGGAATTTAACCCCAGTCCTCTGAAAGCGCAGCTGGTGTTCCTAACCACTGAACATCTCTCCAGTCTTGCCAGCTTCTTGGTTAAAGTTTTAGTTTTCCCTGTTTTTGTCTTTCTCATATTCTGTTTGAATTGCTCATAGGAAGATTTGTACTTATTACTGCTCCTTTAAGTTAATCTGCAAATAGAAGCTTTATGCATATTTTAATTATACTGTTCAGTTGTAAATTTAAGAACATCACTAATTTTTAGATTTAAAATTGTGTGCACACGCAGATAGATGAGCCATGGTGTAACCAAGGCCACAGAACAATATCCTGTTCTTCTCTTCCACTGTGGGTGGGCTCCAGAGATTGAACTCAAGTTGTCAGCCTTGTATGACGGGCACCTTTACCCACTGTGTCTTCTTGTTAACCCCAGAACATTATTCATTTTTGTGTAATGCTGTGTCTTTTGTTTTTCCTAAACTCTCATTTTATTAACTTGGATATTGATACTTTAAAACCTTATCTTGAGTTAATGGCAACCCTTGGGAATAAATAAAATTTCATTTCTGTTCCTCATTTTTCATCCACTGAGAGATGACCAAATCCATACTGGTTACTTCTTATTCTACACTAGTTACTTATGAACTGAATTTTAACGATGACCATTGAACTTTACTGAGAGCCAGGGTCACGAGGCTTTTAAAATGCAAACTTCTGGATCTGGTTGTAGTGAGGCAGACTAGTAATCCCAGCACTTAGAGGCTGAGACAGGAGGACCACCATTGGGATATACAGCAAGTCCTTACCTAATACACACACACACACACACACACACGCACACGCACACACACACACACACACACTAACAATCAGGGATGATGATTTAGTAGCCCTGAAGGGTGAACCAGCATTTCCACACATACTCTACATGGTTCGGATACAGATATTACTCAATGCACTTTAACAAGCGGTGTAGCCTGTATCTCCTGCTGTGTCTTATTGCCTACCCAACTAAGTTATGGACTCTTCAGGGAAGAGATTCTCTAACTTTCTTTTGCGTCCTTGTTGCCTAGGAGAGTAACATACACACTGTAAATGCCAAATAAGTGTGTACACGTGTCAACTTGCTGCTTACGTGCCTTCAGATGAGTCCCTGCGTATATCTTACACACACGGAGATAACTTTGGTATGGTCATCAGAAGAACGCAACGGCAATGTTCTGAGCACATCCCACAGCAGCTAGCCCAGCCTCTTTGAGGCTTCCTCTCCATTTCTCTCCAGCCTGTCTGGCTCAGAGGCTTCACTGCATTTTTTACTGTAAGCTACCGACACAAACTATGAGCCTCAGACAAATCATTTCCTTTACGGTAGTCCTGTTAATGAAGTTAAAAAATACTAAATTTTCGTGCTAGAAGTGAGATATGTGGAGATACTTTCTTTTAAATGATAGTTACTACTGTAACCCTCTTCCCACAAACTCCAGTCTTTTGAAACTGGATAAACATGTCTTTCATCTGTGAGGAATTACCACAAGTGAACATGAGATTAACTTTGACTAATTGGATTTCAAATGCCATTAAAATGCTTCCTGTCCTCCCTATATCATCTCAAAGTTTATTTAGTCAATTTATCTTGATGCCACAACGGATCAGATGGGATGGGGGAAAATCCAACAAATAGTCACTTATAATCTTCTACATTTTGTGATAAAGACCTTTTTAACTAGAACTGTTATCATAATTTGTTTCTTACCAATGGCCAGCAATGCGCCATCAAGGAAAGCTACACTTTAATGCTATAACTGAAACAAGTATTTACAATAACTAACTAGGAGAGCATCGTCATATTTATGCTTTAAAACTTTATTAGTTCTGTTTTTTTTAATTTATTACCACACACTTTGTTATTTGCATTGTACACTGCTTTGATGTTTAGTATATTCTATAAGTTCACATAATCAGAAGATACGGGGAATCTATCTTACTGGGGGAAATTCATTTGTACTATGTTCATGTTTTGTAAGCTTATTATTTTAATAATCACTGGGGTAACTATGCAATTTCTTACTAACTCCGGAAAATTATTCCTTTGACTATCATTACAATTTTGGAAAATGTTCATCAGTTTGGGGTAAGAGGATCAACCGAGGACACACTCCTTTCAACTCAAGAGTCATGTGCATGCAAAGCACATGCTCCCCCACTAACTTACACTCAGCCAAAAGACATTCTTACTAACAAACTATCAGATACGATATTATTTATAAGTCATATACTGTTTTGTATTTTTATAGCATATTGAATTTTTTTAAAAAATTGTCTTAGCCTAAGTTTAACTTTACTTTCACAAAACATCATAGGCCAGGAACAAGAAACTGTCAATTTGGTGTCTGTAGACTTCACTTCACGGGACTTTCTTGCTGGGCTCCTGTTAGTAGAGGAGGCACGGCAGCTCTCTGGAACCCTTTTAAAAGATGCTCCTTTGGCTGGGGCTCTCATCTCAACATCTAATCAGCTCCCCAAGCCTCCACCTCTTAATGCCAGAACACTGTTGAAAAGGCGTTACCGCGTGAGTTTAAAGGAACTCACAATAACACTACTGCAATAACAGTAGGATCACTAAGCAGGAAGAGGCACCAGGAGTCACTCATCAAAAAGTATGTGTGATGGGCTGGAGAGATGGCTCGGTGGTTAAGAGCACCCGCTGCTCTTCCAGAGACCGGGGTTCATTTCCCAGCATCCGCATGGCAACTCACAACCATCTGCAACTCCGGTTTCAGAGGATCTGGCACACTCGCACAGACTTATGTGCAGACCAAACAACAATGCACCTAGAAATAAAAAAATCTTTTCTTAAAAAGTATGTGTGAACCTTGATCACAAACAAGACTATGTATTCAAGTTTTCCTAAATTTCCTAAAGAATATTGCCTTTGATTAAAGTGCATATTCTGAGCTGTTCTCTTATCTTAGGCATGTGGTTGCTGTTTATTGGTCACTTGGCATAAATGACAACAGAGGCCAGTTCCGAAAATCAGACAGTGGAGATGGGTGTATACAGACCAGTGGCTGAATTCCTAAGCAAACAGGAATTCCTAAGTTGTTTTCTAGTATTCATTTTCTTTGGCACAGACCATCAAGCACTGACTGTGCCCATGGGTGTAATTTAAAAGGCAGTATCTTTGCTGTTGATTTTTACATACCTATTTTAATGCATTTCAAATGAGTTCTCTATTTCCAGATACATAGATAAACCACTCTAAGGGTCAGGGATGTAGTTCAGTTGCTAGCATGCTTGCCTAAGCACACACAAAGTCCTGGGTTTGATCCCCAGCACTACATAAACCAGGGACACATGACTCACAGCAATAATCCCAGTACCTGCTAGATAGGAGAAATAGTCAAGGTGACCCTCATCTACATAGTGAGTTCAAGGCCGACTTGGGACATATGAGACCCTATGTCAAAAAAAAAAAAAAAGATATATAGAAAGAGAAGGAGAAAGGAATGGAGGGAGGAGGAGGGAAAGAAATGTGACTTACAACTCCAAAGCAAAATTTGTGTCATTCAGTAACAGCTAACTTATTTCAACTTTCTTCTTCTATGCCAGGACAAGGAAAGATTAGATTTGTTCCAAAGGCTTAAGGTGTTACAATAGGTGACAATAGTGGCCCTTTATGACTTAGAATCTAGAAGGGAGTGAGCTCTTGGTGCATTGAAAATCAAGAGCCCAGTGTCTTGATGGTGTAGGGAGGGGGGGCTCTCAACCCTTAGAAAGCCTTTTCTGTAGCAGATGGTGATTGATAGAGACTCACACCTGGTGAAAATGCAGAGGATAAGGGACTGTGGAAGGCTCAGTTCTGGATCACATCTGGATCATATCTCCTTCCCCCAGGGCTCAGAGATCAGAGCGAAAGAGGGAGCAGAAAGCCTGCAAGAGTCAGAGGTAGCTGAGGAATGCCATGAAACAGTGTTTAATGTCTGTGACACTGCACACATAAACTCACGTAAGTTGTGACTATATGCACAAGGCCTGCATAAAATCAAGTCAGCCAAAAGTCCAGCATGGGTCTGTGAGGAGATCACGAAATCCCAACACTAGCTGATGAGCTATTGCCAAATGGTGTTTGCTGGAGTGGGGGTGGGGAGTACATTCCCCCCCCCCCCGGGATGCAGCCCCTGGTAGGGTTCCCATGCTCCAGTGGTTGGCCTTGTACCCATGCACATTCTGACAGCACTAAGCAAAGTTAGTGGATGGAAAGGTGAGAGGAGGGGCATAGAAGTTGGAGGGGGAGGACAGAGTGAATTGTTCAAAATACACTATAATGCTAGTATGAAATTCTCAAACATTAAATTGAAAATAAAAACAGGAACAAATGAAGCACATGCCCATTCAAGGATGTAGCTAACAATTCACAAGATCGTTTCCATTCTTCTGAGCACAAAGCAAGTGGTATTTCCCAGCCTTCCTCCCATTTTACACTTGGTCGTGGAAATTAACTTCTGGTCAGTGGAATTTGAGCCAAGTGTTACTCGGCTCTTCCTTCCAGGTGAGAGGCTTTGTGCTCACTTACCTTCTAGGTGGTCCCCTGCAAGAACAAATACCCTGAACTACTGAACCATCTGTCCAACATATAGAATTCATTTGAAAAAAGTTAATACTGATCTCAGGTGTTGCAGAAAAATATATAGGTGCTTTCGATGTGGTAATAAGCAAAACAGATACAATCTTTGCTCTCATGGAATATTTACAGTCTGAAAGCGACAGCAAGACAAAGAAAAACCAGATCATCTTGAGATAAGACCCGAATAGATTTTCACAGGATGGTACAACCTGATACTCGTGAAGTTTAACGTAAGAAATCTACTAGCTGAGTGCTTTTGTATGTCAGAAATATACTTTCTTTTTATGACTTCATGTGTTTTACTCCCTTCTACAAATGACTATCCTAGCTTAATATGTTAACTTACAAAGTCAGTTCATCAGTGGCCACTTTATAATTCAGATGAAGACATTAGAAACTCTTACCACCTCACTCAATACTCAGGTGCATTCAAATCCCAATCTTTCTGCCCTAACTAGGAACTGGGGTTACAGTTAGTCACATCTAGTTACTTCTTTCTTGATGAATTTATTATAATTTAAAAATAACTTTAATATTTTCCAATTTCTATAGTGACCACTACTGTTTTTAAGTATTTATTTTTATTTATGTGTGTACTACATCATGTGTGTACAAGTGTCCAAGAAGAGTTCTGGATTCCAGGACCTGGTGTTATAGGAGTTGTGAGCCACCTGAAGTGGGTGCTGGGAACTGAACTCAGGGCGTCTCAAAGAGTGGCAAATGCTCTTAACTGCTCAGCCATCCTCCAGTCCTGTCACTGTTTTTTTTGTTTGTTTGGTTTGCTTTTTTTGTTGTTGTTGCTATTGACATTGTTTCCTTCCTTCCTTCCTTCCTTCCTTCCTTCCTTCCTTCCTTCCTTTTTGGTTTGGTTTTAAAGACAGGGCTTCTCTGTGTAGCCCTGGCTGTCCTGGAGCTAGCTCTGTAGACCAGGTTGGCCTCAAACTCACAAAGATCTACCTGCCCCCACCTCCCAAGTACTGGAATTAAAGATGTGTGCCACCACTGCCTGGCCTGCCACTGTTATTTTTAATAACTTTTTTTCAATAGTACTTACCAAAACCCTAATAAAAATTGCATACAAAATACAAAAAAAATTATAACACTATAATATTGATAAAAATGATTAACTCAATTTCCAGAGATTTATTAGCAATCCTTTAAGTACAGGTTTGAACAGCAGTTTTGATGGACCATCACGTGACAGGGAGGGAAACTAGTGTCAGAGGCCTAGCTCTCTGCTCCTGCTGGTGTTTGTCTAAGATATCAGCAGGCCCTTGTTTGGGGCTGCTACTAACCTGTGCTACAAAGGACAATACAAACCAAAGGGAAGTGGCCTGTGTCATTCCCTTGAGCCAGTGCTGAACACCAGTGGCAAGGAAACAAAACCGCCAGCCAGGCCTAAGGCCACTTGCCAGCTCTGCAAAGTTTACAAAATAAACACTGACAAATACAAGGCATAAAGCACAGCTTAAGGAACCTGGTCACTGACACAAGGACCACATGACACCCTCTTCCTGAGGATGCCTCAGGAGCACGAACCAGGAGAGCTGAATAAACTAGTACAGAAGCTACTGGAGTTTTCATCAGTGCCAAGAGTGCACAGGGCGTTTACTTGCTGATTCTAATACATATAATACTGATAGAGATCACAACAGCTTGCCTTATTTTTCCCGTTTGGAATCGTCAGTTATCTGATTAGAAACAGAGAGTGGAGGAAAGAACCATACACCCCACATCTGAAACTATTGTTGACACAACTATCAAGACATGTCATGTTTTATATTACAGGGACTGGATTATAACTCCATTGGGAGAGTGTTGGACTTGCATGCAAGAAGCCCTGGGTTTGATCTCAGCACCACACACCCTAGGTGTGGGGGCACATGCCTGTAATTTCAGTCCCTGGCAGCATCAGAAGTTCATGGCCATCCTGGGCCATATAAAAACTTGGAGGGCAACCTGGGTTACATGAGACTCTATCTCAAAAAATGTTTACATGACTTGAAATAATTCTAGAAATCAAGATTTAAGATTGGCTTAAGGTAGCAAAGAAGGAACTTCAAATGTTCTCTGCAAGAAAGAACTAGGCATGGTGGCACGTGTCTGTAACCCCAGCACTTGGGAAGCTAAGGCAGCAGGATCCAAGTGGGATGCCTGACTGTGAGGGTTTGAATGAGAATGGCCCCCATAGGTCCATAGATTTGAATACTTGGTCACCAGGGAGTGGCACTATTTGAAAGGATTAGGAGGTGTGGCCTTGGTGGAGAAATTGGGTCACTGGGGGTGGGCTTTAGGGTTTCAAAAAGCCTATTCCAAAAAGCAGGCTCGTTCTTCCTGTTGCCTGCAGATTCAGATGCAGAAACTCTCAGCTCCTTCTCCAGCACCATGGCGGCTTATATGCCACCATGCCATGATGAAAATGGACTAAACCTCTGAAACTTTCAGTAAGCCTCAATTGAATGCTTTCCTTTATAAGAGCTCCTGTTGTCCTGGTGTCTCTTCCCAAGAGTGTATTTACGCATTTGATATTGCATACTGCCCCTCACCACCTCCTTCAATATCTCTGTTTAAAGAAAGAGCAGAGAGGGACAGCAAATAGTAGCAATGATACAAATGTTCAACATAATTGGCTTAATTAAGGCATTGGGCTACCTATAAGCAAGCTCAAGGTCAGCCTGCATACTTAGATAGACTGTGTCTCAAAATAGTAAAACCAAGGGCCAGAGAGATGGCTAAGCAGTTAAGAACACAAGCTGTTCTTCCAGAGGACCCAGGTTCAATTCCCAGCTCACAACTGTCTGTAACTCCAGTTCCAGGGGATCTGGCACCCTCACACAAACATATACATGCAGGCAAAACACCAGTGCACATAAAACCCCGACAAGAAAGGAAAAGCCATATCCACAACTGAACAGTTAACTATAGGCCATGAATCTAATACTTCTTAGCGCTCAGTCCCTCTGTCCTCCGAGCACTGGTGCAACCTTCTCTGTCAAGAACACAGTGCCAGGAAAAGTGGTTGTTCATTCTGCAATTGGTTTTCCCTACCACACTTTCTAGAAGGTAAAATGCCCTGTGCACCAGGCTTCTGTGGCTCCATTTCTGGCAAGGTTTGAGTGGTCTAAGTGCATTGCTTTAATGAGCTAAATCAATCCATTCCCCTGCTCCCCACACCTTGGTTTTCTTGTTAATATTTGGTCACTGTGATGAGAAAAGTAACCACTACAGGAAAGTTAGGGCTGGAGAGATGCCTCAGTGGTTAAGATTGTGAGCGTTTTTTTCTAGAGAACCCAGGCTTGGTTCTCAGTATCCATATTAGGTGACCCACCACTACCTGAAACTCCAGTTCCACGGGCATCAGACACTGCTGGGCGGCTCCACAGGCATCTGCAGACACCTGCACATACCCACATAATGAAAATAATAGAAACAATTCTTAAAAAAACCAGCTGGCACTGAGGGTAGAGTTTGTGATAAGGCTGTTGCTGACACAGAACTAATCATGTTTTGTCAACTTTGGAACAAACTTGCAGGAGAAACGTGGAACGGTTTAGTTTTGGGTTAAAATGAACTTCTGAATGCTGTAAATGGACTCACTGGGCCAATTCCATAGGAGCTCAGAAAAGCAGAGATGCCTGAGGGTCCAAGGGGAAGAAGGGCCCCATCAGCTTTGGAATGGGAATGCTTTCTTGTTTACTACAGGGATGAAGAGATATTGGGCTTCCGATTGCTGAAGCAGGAGTTTGGGGACTTCTGAAGTGGAACTGAATGCATTTTGCATTGAGATGCCATGAACTTAGAGACCAGTGATGGAGTGTGAGAAGTCCCCCATGGGCTCCCATGTTCACATATTTAGGCTCTAGCTGGTGGTGCTATTCTTTGGAGATTGCAGAATCTTTGGAAGGTGGAGTCTAGAGGGAGAAAGTGGAGCTCACCTTCAGCGAGGGGTCTTGACGTTTCTATCTGGCCCTGCTTCCTGTCCTGTCTCTGCCATCTTGCCCGCCTCCTGCTTCTGCTGTTGCAGCTACAATCTGCTCCTTCCCACCAGGACGGCCTGTACATTCAAACTGTCTGCTAGAGTCACTGCTTCCTCTTGTTTGTCAGGCATTTGATCTGAGATGAAAGAAGTAAATAAAATATTCACCGTTTCCCAAGCTTGCCTAAAGCTTACAAAGGCCCTGTTTCCACTTCCCTAGTCAGTCACCACATTCACGTGAGTCTTAGTCATTGTCACCGTACATGTACAGCGTGAGAAGAATTCCACTTAGAGAAGACATGTCTACAAAGGTCACTTCAACCTCAGCAGTGCAGTGAAGGTGTCGTGCACTCATTTTTCTTGCCTGGGATGTGGCCAGCTGTTTGAAGTTCCTGTCCTGACTTCCCCACAGGGATGGACCCTAACCTGGGATTGTTAACTGACATAAATGTGTTCTCTCCCAAAATGCCTTTGTTCAGGGCATTTTATCGCAGTAAAGAACTGAAACTAGAACATACACACACACAAACACACACACCCATACACACACACACACACACACACACACACACACACACACACACACACCTAAATCTCATACACCCAGAAAAAAAATGCAGAAGTTAAAAATATTCAATAAATAAGTTTTCTGCCCAAATCTAATGCCTAAGGAAAACATATGCAGATCACAATGTATACAAGACACACACACACACACACCACACTTCTATGTGTGTGTTCTATATATACAGTCAGGGAAATGTCTGAAAAAATCTGTATAAAACACAATTTGGAACATTCTGAGATTAGGAAAAATAATGACTCCATTATAACAACATAGAGGGGTTTATACATGCTGAATCTGAAAAAATTAGACAGAATTATGCCATCTCATCTAGTGAAAACAAGTAAATCCTATATGTTGACATAGGTCTATATAGAATCGTAATATAAAGGAATACACACTAGACCAATACAACTGTGGAAAAGTGTGAAGAATGGAGGAGGGGTACTTGTTTGAGAAGACCCGGTTTCTACAATAGCATCATTGCAAACAAGACAGTATTTAAATTATACATGTGACAGACAAGTACAGAGAATGCCTAAGTCCCGGGTACCTGGAAAGATCCTAGGTGACCATTACTTTCCTTTTGGAGTTTTACTTTTTAAAAATTATCTATAATGTTTAGACGGGCTGGGCCCTTCCACATCAGCCACAAACTGAGAAAATGCCCTATAGGCCTATCTACAACTCCATCTTATGGAGTATTTGTAAAATTGAGGTTCTCTCTCCTTTCAGATGGTCTGGCTTGTGTCAAGCTGACATAAAACTAGCCAGGACACATAGAAAACATTTGGTCAGTAAAGTCAGATATTAGGCCTAGTACTAACACTAAAACCTAACAATTATACACTTAGTACTCCAGTTCACAGAACCCTCTTTTACTACTCTACTGCCGCTAAGAATCAAGAAGAAAGGAAATGTAATATTACTGTCAGAGGGGCTGAACCCTTAGCCTGGTGGTAGTCCTTCTGCCTAATGTGTGAGGCCCTGGGTTCAATCCCTAGTGAACATGTATGCGCACGCGCGCGCGCACACACACACACACACACACACACAGTGGGGGCGCTTCATAATAATCGCTCCTGGGTTGACACAGAAAAAGAGAGAAGAATAGAAATTTTATTACAACATTTCATGTTTAATTCAGACCCCAGCAAGGATCTTGCTGAGTCTGACAGGAAGGAAATGAGGACTGAGTACAAGCTGCCCTTTGAAAGTAACAAGTGGTCAGGGGATTGCCCATGTGATACACTGTTCAGACTGTAGGAGACATGAGCTGTAAACAGACAGAAAGCTAGAAGAGTCAATTACATGGAGCTATCAATAGAGTTGCGATGTTACTTTTGCAAAAATACCTTTTCTTCTAATTATCCTTGTTAAAAATCCCCCTGGAGGTGGAAGGGGGCAGCTGGTAGCACAGCCTGGGGATCCAGAGCTGAGACACATCCTACACTCATCAGACCTACAGGCCTGGCTGAGAACAATGACCTCTGTTCCTGTGCTGTGCCTACAGCAGCTGACCTGACACCAAGGCAAACGGGCTCAAACAGAAGGGTTTTCAATAATTAAACCACAGAGAAGTTTATTTCAGCGTTTTATACATGTTAACCTCATTTTCAAACACAGAGGTAAACATCCCAAATTTAGAAACTGACTAAAGAGTTAAAAAAAAAATTACACACACACACACCCACGGCAATGTGGTACACACCTGTAATCCCAGCATGTGGGAAGCAGAGGCAGAGGGATGGCTGCAAGTTTGGGCCTATTCTGGTCTACACACAGAATTCCAGCCTAGCTTCAGATTAGCCAAGGCTACACAGTGAGACCTTGTCTCAGAAACAAAGGTAACCAAAAGAAGAGCCCCAAGCAGAAGCCTGCACGAACTCTGCTGATGGACAAGGAGTAAAGGCTGGCTAAATCACCCTTCTTCGTCACTGCTGCTCCACGCATCCACAAACGCTGGATTCAACTGGGATTTAGTCGTAGCCTAAAAAAAGAGAAGAATCTATTTTTGTATTTCATAATTTTAGTCTCATACTAGGCTATAATATGCTATTTTAACAGCAATTAGATTATTTGGAAACCATATTACTGCTAATCTAAAAACAAAAGTAAAGAAAATGTAAATTCATTTACAACTGACAAAACTGACTCTTCCAAAATAACCTGCTTTGAATCAGATCACACGCATGCATAGATCTGCTACAATGCTGTTCACAGTATTTCTACGCATGCGCAGATCTACGCTATGCCACGACACTTCACAGTGCTCCAGCTCTGTGCAGAAGGTACAACACTGACGTGCAGGGGTTAAGACTGGATGCATGCGCACAGCACACTGGACCGTCCAGAATACATATGCTGGTAACTTTGTGCTGTCTGGATTAACTTTACCATCATACAGAAAAAATACCAAAATCTGAGAACTATTTCATCCATCAGAATAATGTAAGCCCTCACCCCCCTCTCCCCGAGACAGTTCTTGCTCTGTAGTCTAGGCTGGCCCAAAACTCAACACAGTTCAGGGGCTACAGAGGGTTATGAACCTTGTGTGGGTGCCAGGAATCTAACCCACATCTTCTGGAAGAGTAGCCAGTGCTTATAACCACTGAGCCATCTCTCCAGCCCTGCACACTACAGTTCTGCAGCTCAGCTGACTTTTGAGTTTGTGGGAAGCACCACCCTTTATCCTCCTGGGGGCTAAGATGATAAGCATGTGACATCAAGCCCAGCTGAACACTAAGTTTGTAATAAAAGGTTACTGTGGCTTACTACGCAGCTAAGTCTAAAGCATAGGTAAACTACAGGAAACCGGTAGCCAGGGCAATAACTAGCACTGAGGTTTCCCTGGGAGATTTTTCTAAAAACTATTGGGATTTTTCACTTAACACTATAAAAAAAAAATCACAATATTCTTCCACCTTCTAGCCATCAGTGAAAAGATTTGGCAACTATAGAGATTTTAATTAAATGAATTATCATGTTAGTTCACTTGTTTCTTATCTCAAGGAAATGACTTCAAAGGCTTAAAAAAGGCTTTTTTTTTCTTGAATTAAGAATCAGGTTTGTTTTTTATATTGCAGCTTTTGCATCTGGCTACTTGATATGATCTGGATTTCAATAGCTAACAAATTGCAAGATTACTGTTAAATTATTTTAGATATTCTCTCTTTTGTAATGTAGGGAAACATCTGTGAAGGTAACCCTTAAGTCAAGTATAAGAATGTGGTCTATCTTACGATCAACATGGCAGAATCTTACAATTCAAATGGGAAAGCCAGTGTTCCCAGTAATTTTCCCCCACCAGCTAAACTAGCTAGAAAACAATATAGTGATGTAGGCATGCTGCAGTTGTTAAACAGGCCAGAGGCCATGGCTAAACTTACTGGCTACCATCACTACACACACAATAAAAATTTACACTTACACTTGCCTCCAAATGGCCAAATCAAAACTATGACCAAACTCCAGCTAACCACTCATTTCCAGCAGCAGTGATGGAAGCTGGAAGTCTATTTATTCACTTACTCTTTGATCCAATGTTTGCTGAATCTTGTGATGCCTGAGATTAATAAGGGTAAGTTCCTTACAGTTCAAATCTGACTTCTATCAAAGGTGCTGTTTGAAGCTGGGTGTGGTGGAGCATGTCGTAATCGTTCCACTCAGGAACTTGATGATTTAACAACTACTAAGCTAGACTGCTCAGAATGGGTTTAAGCTCAGAGATAACACTTCTCTCCTGTCTTTAGACTTTTAACTCCACCTTAGATAGCTACCAAAAATATCCTCGAGGAATAAAAGCTACACAAAGCTCATGTCTACTAATTCCACAATGGAAGCCCAATGTGCAATCTACAAGTCACTTTAATTTCATTTGACAATTCAACAGAAAAATTTTATTTCATTATGAATTATTTTGCTTTGGTAAGGATAGAAACAAAAACAAGATTTTGACATATTTGCACATATATTTACTACTTACAGTGGTAAACAGATATTTAGAATGTATTATAATATTACTGGTATATTTTATTGCTAAAACAATCATAAATAAAATTTCAACCCTGTGGTCAAGAGCTGCAGTAACAATGTTGCAGGAGGATTTAATACACACTACTATTCGAGACAGTAACAAACACTATTTGAGTTAGTAACAATGTTGCAGATGGAGTTAATACATACTGCTTTTTGAGACAGTAACAATGTTGCAAGTGGATTTAATACACACTACTATTTGAGACAGTAACAATGTTGCAGGTGGCTTGAATACACTACTATTTCAGAGTCCTCTACTTTGGTTTTCTCTACAACATCTCCTCCTAGTGGACATCTAGTCTATGCATGAACACCCCTCCTACCTTACCAGGTTTCTGGTTTACTGGCAGAGTTTTGTGCATAGAGATGCTTAAGTTGGGTTTAGAAAAGATCCAGTACAGAACCAAATAATGAGAAGGCTTAAAACAGCACCACAAGGACATGTCTTGAGAAGTTTCAAGTGTTACTGGAAAGTCCCAAAGCTTTCCATGTCAACAAATGATACATCTACACAAGTACAAAGTAGATACAGACATTTACTGTGCCAATGTCTAATGTTTTGTTTTGTTTTGAGACTGAATCTTGCTTTGTAGTCCAAGCTGTCTTAGTCCCTTTAGTGCTAGGTTTACAAGAATGAGTCACTACACTCAGCTGGAATTAGGATTCTAGATAAGAAGTAAGATTAGAACTCTAGTGTACTGTCCCTATATATCCCTGGCAACTAAAGGTACCTAGGAGCTACAGATAGGCTTGAGTTGAGCATGCCAATTAGAAAATATGAGTGAAAGCAAACAGACACATTCCTCAGATATAATACAACAGTCTGACAATTAAACAACAAATTTGAAGATCATAAAATATCCCTGTCATCTATGGTCTTTCAATTTGTATAGGTAGACTTAAAACACTCCTTAAAAATCTAAGGATTTTTAAAATCTTAAAAATTCTGCCTTGGTTCGAAAGGAAACCTAACAACAACTTTGGTTTAACAACTTGATACATGCACTAGCACTCAATTTAAAAATACTACTTTTTCATACTCTACTTTTTGTAAATTTAAGGTAAGAGAGGCGACTACTACTTCAGGGCAGGGCTCTTGCCTCATCTGTTTAACACCTGTACTTAAGGCTTTTTATTCACCCTGTCATATCATCCTGAGAGAGGCACTGTGAGGTTGCTGATCTAAGTGTGAACTGACATTGTGAAAAGACAGATTTTTGGCTGATAGGTGGCACCACAGGCACCCAGAAGGTCAAGGTAATGCTGGGGCATGTGTCACCACAGGATCAACTTAGACAAATGCCATCAGGTGACTCTGGTAAAGCTGGTATGTGGTCTTAACATTTAGAGAGGAACCAGGGCTTATGCTCACCTGCCAACCTTGGTAGACTGTGAATCTTGTCAGTGAACAGACATGGGTAAATGTTTGCCCCCATCATCAGTGTGGTATGGAGTTCTGGGGAAGGAAGAGCTCCTTAAGCAGCTCTCATTGTGAAGCCCAAATTCTTCAGAATAGCCAAAGAGAAGATTAACTGTATTGGCCACAATACAGTTGTCCTGGTGGCTTAAAGCCAGACAGGGAGCAAACAAACAACAGAAAGAGATAACTCTACTTTTAGGAGTATATCCTAAAACTAATTAGAAATATGAACAGCTTTTGAAAATATATTTATATTGATGTTGTTCAAAACAATCAACAGAAACAAATACTTAAACTATGACATATAAATGACAGATTACCATATCATTAAACATATTTCTAATTCGTGGCTGGGCAATGGTGGCATATGCCTGTAATCACAGCACTTGGGAGACAAAGGTTAGTGGCTCTCTGTGAGTTTGAGCCCAGCCTGGTCTACAGAGTAAGTTCCAGGACAGCCAAAGCTAGCTACATAGACAAACCCTGTCTCAACACCTCCCGCTACAAAAAAGTTTCCAAATCTTACTCATACATGAATGGGGGCTATTGTATCATTTCAATGAGAGACAACTCTAAATTACGTGTCTATAAATTAACTATTGCTTTAAAAAAAATCAATGACAGGGAAAAACAGTAAAGCAAATAAAAAATCTTTACTAATTAAAATTGAGAAATTATGTTCTTTTACTATTTTTCTGAATTTTAAATGGGTGTGTGGCAAAAACTATCTGTACAACCAGAAAACAGCTAGAACTGCTTTAACAGTCTCCCCCATCAAATAAAAGACTAATCTTTATAATTAGCAATCACTGCACAAGAGGTAGAAATACCACTTACTTCATCATCGTTGTCAGGTATTGGTTCATGTAAAGATGGTACCCAAGCAAGAATATTGCAATCCCTGCTACCACTGTACAGTTCCTGTAACACAGAAAGCAAAGACTGATTGTTGATCAATTTAAAGCTGGTATAATGCGGAAATGAGCTGTATCAATTTTTGAAATGATCAGACTAAGTAGGTTAATTAATTTAGACTAATTTCATTTATTTAATTTCTATTCATTAAACAAAATACAATAATGCTCCTCAGTTTTTTAAAAATGTGATGTCTTTAAATTCTGTGCATGACACAGGCAAACTTTTTAGAAATACTACAAAGCTCTGGTTATATCCTGAGATTTCATTTTCCAAAAAGATCATACCAATTTGTACCTTCTATATAAATGAGAGTTTCCACTCCACTGCCCTTGGAATCTTCCCAGGAATAACCAATATAATATGAAGCTTTATATTTTAAAATAGAGCCAAGCGTGAGAGCTTACAGTGAGAAAATCTTATAGACATCAATGTCTTACTAGTTGTGTCAATACTCATGAGCATATTTCTAAGTGTTAGAAAAAGTAAAATGTACAATGTTTTTTTTCTGACAAAAACTGAGGCATCTAGAATAATGACTTCAAAGAAGAAAACAAGATTCTACAAAAACAAGCCAAAAGTTCCATTTAGCTTACAGCTACCCGGCTGTTCTTCCAAAGCTTCAGGACCCCACTCTGTCTGCAGAGACATTCAGGACATGGACGGAGTCATGGGCTGATGCACATATGTGTGTCAGTGTCTTAACAGACATGCTGTTTGCTCCCACTGAACAATGCTCACTCCTTCCCAACAAACTGAAAGCATTCTGGTCATGCAGCAAATTAAGTACGCAGTGTTTCCTGATGTGTTCAGTGACCCAATCTTTCTGAGTCTGAAGCGGATAAAGACGTGGTATTTGGCTGTGAGTAGTGGCACATGACTTTAATCCTAGCACTTGGGAACTGGAGGCAGGAGGATCAGAAGTTTGAGATTACTCTCGGCTACATAGCAAGTTTGGGGACAGTCTGGTTTATATGAGACCTTGTTTCAAAAACAAAGTAGAATAAAACATAACAGGCAGAGCATTTCCCAGGTAACAGACCAGCCGAGGTGTCTGGCAATCTGTCTCAGAATATTTTGTTTTTAGTTTGAAACTTGCTCTGTAGCCCAGCACAACTTTGACCTCTTGAAAAGAATCCAGAATGCTGGGAGTGCAGGTGTCCATGTCCCCGCACCCAGCCTATTTGGTCCTGTTATGTTTTGCCTATATGAATGTGTGTGGACCGTGTGTGTCAGGTACCATGTACCTGGGGAGGCCAACAGGGCATCAGGTTCCCTGAAACCAGTTACAGATGGTTATGAGCTGCTGAGTGAGTGCTGGGAACTGAACCCAGGTCTGCTGTAAGAGGAGCAAATGTTTTAACTGCGGAGTCATCTCTCTAGACCCTTCTTGGTACAGTTCCAACAGACTCCTAGGCCTTTCTGCGAATAAGCACCCGCCTAGAAGAATGGCATATACTTTGTAATCAGAATATCTTGTTTAAGGTTTTGCTTGTGTCTCAGAAAGACTGTTTTCTTTGATCCAACAGAAATGAAAAACGTCTTTGATGGGGGAGGGGGAGGGAAATGGGAGGTGGCGGTGGGGAAGAGACAGAAATCTTTAATAAATAAATAAAAAAAAGAAAAAAAGAAAAATGCCTTTGAAAGAAAAAAGTAAAGACATTTAACAAAATTCACAGACTCTGACAATCTTCACTGCAAACTTGACTGGCTCTGAAAACACACTGAAACACTTGTAGTTGTTCCTTTGAGGTGTTTCCAGAAAGATTTGTTTGCAGAGGGAAGCACCGCCATGAATCTGGGTGCTATCAGCCAGGAGGGGGGGGGGTCCCAGACTGAAGAAGAGCCAAGCCAAGTGTCAGCATTCACCTTGCTCGGCCTTCTGCCGGCTGAGGCAGAGACCACTTGCATTGTGTCCCTGCAGCCTGACCTCCTCACCATTACAAACTGTGTCCTTTCTAATCATAAGCTCAAGCAAACTGTTCTCCTGGGAAGCTGTCTCCAGTTACGTATTTTGGTCACATGAATAGAAAATTGACTAAGGTGAGCATTTAACAAATTTTGGGTTGCTGAGGTGGTTCAGTGAGCAAAGGCACCTGCTGCTTAGCCTGCCGTCCCACAGGATGGAGGGAGAGGGTCGATTCCTGTAAGTTGTCCTCTGATCTCCATATGCATGCCCTCGTATGTGCCATTCCACACACACATAAATAAATGTGAGAAATGATGTGAGCTGCATTGATTCAAAGGTATTCTTTACTAGTCATTTCAGTGTCTAGTCCTGCAAAGGCACACTTCCATCAGCCTCTGGCAGAAAATAAAGAAATGAGATAACACAGCTAAACCACGGTATACTATAGTTTGGAACATATATATTTTTTACCTAAAGGATTATTCACGAGAAAATACTTGATTACATTTCAAATGGTTAAATGGAGCTCATATTCAAATGAAAAGACAACATATCCCAACCAATTGCACAGTATTATATTGATTCATATACACTTCCTATGCCATATGAGAATTAGGCTCTATTAATCTCTCTGAAAGAAATACTATCTCAATGATGGATTGTTGGCATCATACTTCAGAATGATTAAAAGCATATAACACTTGAAAATAGAACTGCAACTTCCTGTTTTACACACTCTACTAGTCTGGCAAGCCAGCCGTCTAATGGTTGTTAATTCCCCTAAGTATCATTCTTACCTGGAAATGAGGCTGGAACACACAGCAGTCGACACTCTTATAATGTCCCTTAAGCACAGTCAGCCGCTCTCCCGAGTGAACGGCATAGACAGCAATGGTGCTGCCATATGGAACAAAAACAAACTCTGAGCTGCAGCCCCAGGAGACAGTGAACTTCAGTCCTTTCCTGCTGTCAATACAGACCTTCCCATAGTTCACCTGCAGAATTCAAACCATAATGTCACTCATTTTTTAAGTTGCGTTAAAAAGCAACAAAGACTGAAAAAAAAACACTTCCTTCCCTTGTTACAATTTAAAGAAACTAATATCTTAATAAAAACAAGGGCCAATGATACAAATGTACATTTTATATTTGAAGAAATAGAAATTGTGAACAAACCCACAAGGGACAGATTGCCATCTGTCAACTAAGTCAAACTTGAATTATTTCTGACTGTCAAACTTTCAAAAACTTTCCCCTCTCTTTTTGGTATCTGAAGACAAAACTCAGGGGCCTCATGGATGCTGGGTGAGACCTCTAACCTTATTACATTCCCAGCTTCTGGTTGAGCTATTTTAAGAAACCTTCATATTGGTAAAAAGTAAGGAGAACATGTAATTGGTGTCATGATGTGGCTATTCCTTCAAATGGGACAAATGGGACTAAACTTTTCTTAAGAAAGAGTTGTAATAAACAATACAATGCACACCTGATCATTACAACCATCTTAAGTGTGCAGATGAGCGGTGTTAATGCTGCTGTACACTTTCCACTTTTATTAAAACTAGCTGAACAATAAAGATATTCTTACTTCTTGATCTAGTAATTGCTCATGGGAATTTATCTTAAGGAAACAATTAAGCAGCAGAGAGTACCATGCCCAGAGGGCTCAATACAACACAAGGGCAAAACAAGTGGAACTGGAACCGAGCTTGTGCCTCTAGCCACTCTGGCAGCTGAGGTGAAGTACATCAAACACTGAGCTTGGGTTCTGAAATCTATGTTAGAGGGGCCACTCAAATTTAATCTCCAAATTCCATTCCTCTAATATGCTAAACGGAAACAAAACCATTTACCATAGTGTCATTGAAAAAACACAAATGACATCACACACATGAGTGCACCTGGGAAATGAAGGTAGCCAGCCAGTGATGTTCAGACTTATTGATTCAGACTAATTAATTAGGAGGAGCTATCTTCATTTCTACCTGGTGAGCCAGTATGTACCATCTGACTATGGGAGGGATGGTTCTGGAAGTTAGAATGGACCATAAATGGGGAGGGGCAGGAATATAGGGCTGATATGGAGATATCCTAAAGGATAGGATATTTAGATATCCTAAAGGAGTTTAAACACAAGTACCATGCATGGGAGGACAATGCTTCTCACAGAAGACACAGTTAAGTGAAAATCTCAGCGCCAGACGTGGGATACTTTCCTACAAGTTACTGGTCAGTGAGACCCAGAGGCCCTTCAAGTAACAAAGGATACAGCCATTGCTCTTGGTTGCCCATCAGCATGGCATGACCCTATTGCTGAAGATGCCATTCACTGTGGATGTAGTACATAGAGAAACCAAGTTATAACTGATCCCCAAACCACCCATGCTAGTGAGCTTTCAGTGTTGGAAGGTGTGGCACAGGCTTATGGGGGAGAAGGGTTATTAATGGTATTACCCAGTGGTGAACCCTGAGTACAACACCAACATGCCACGGGGTGAAATAGTGGCACCAAAGATCTTTGGGGAATCAACCATTTTCTGAGTAGGTTTGAGACCACTGTTACTGCAAACCCAGTCAAAAGCTATGGCTGTGGAACTCACACCTCCTAGAGGGGACCTACTACTAATGCTAAGGGGACATGGTATCACAGCCTTCTAAATATTTATGTTTATACCCACAGACCAGTGCTGCTTCAGGAGGAGCTTCTTTTTGCAGTGGGCAGCAGCTAGCGCAAAAACCCCTAACTGATGGAAGTGCTGAGAATAAGTGACTGTTGTGTGCTTAGTCACGCAAATGGGACACCTGTATCAACCCCTGTAAAACCCAGGAAACATCATGGAAAAGAGGGCAGAAAGAAGGGAATACATGGAAAGGCTAAGTAACTTCTTTTCCTTTTTTTTCTTTTTTTGTTTTTTTTCCAGACAGGGTTTCTCTGTGTATATTTGACTGTCCTGGAACTCACTTTGTAGACTAGGTTGGCCTCAAACTCAGAGATTTCGCCTGCCTCTGTCTCCAGAGTGCTGGGATTAAAAGTGTGGGACACCATGCCTGGCAAAGGTAAGTAATTTATCAATGAATCTTGGCTAGTACACATCAGACTCAAAGGCTGCATCTAAACTATGTTAACAAAACCACTGAAACATTTTGTTATATGACATTTTTCTTTCATCGTGTGAAGTGATGGTCATAGTACACTTCAAGACAATAAGCCCAGGGTACTATGGGAGCTTTTAAGATAGAGTAGAAGATTCAAAAGACAGGCTGAGATGAACCTTGAAAGCTAAGCTGTAGCCGCAGGAGGGGTACTCTAAAGTGAAGGCTGCAGTCGGTCCAGCAGAATAGAAGGGCAAGCGGGGATGGCAGATCTCTATCTCTAAGGAGATCAGTGCACTAAAGGTGGGGAAATGGGAAGTGGCAGAGCCAGAGCGCAAGAATGCACGGCTTATACAACTGGTGAAGGCAGTCAGTTTGAACAGCGCGGAAACGTGGAGGAGCTAGGAACAGTTAGGGCATTAGTGTAGTTAAACAGACACACTGGGGCCAGCGCTGACACAAGGAGAAACTAACAGCACTGTGGCTGGCTTAACAGTGGTGCCAACAGTCTCAGTTCCTTCCCTGCGCCACCACACAACACGAAGGATGCGCCAGTAACTGGGACACATCACCAATTCCCACTCTCTATTCTTCTCTTCTTTTGTTGTGACAAACGTGTCTCCTTGTGAACTGGCCCAGCTGGAATTTGCTCTGTACTTTAAGACATTGTCTCCAGACTTCAAACTATGGGGAGATTACATCAAGGATCATTAAGGATCCATTAAAGATTGTGTGAGGGGAAAACTTTTAAAATTCTATTTCTATTTATTGTTATCTAAAAAATAAGAAATTAAGCTTTACTAAGTTTAATATGTAGACTCAATATTTGTATATAGTTTATCATTAAAGATATTGGAGATGTGTATTTGCACATATTTACACAAGTAAGGCAAAAACAGAGGATTGCTACTACACTCTGCCCGCTATTTGGTAGCTCAGCACTACATTGTTAAACTTGTAATTAGTTTTTAGACAGACAATATTCATGATTTACAAAATGATGACACCCAAGCTGAAAAGAGTATTAAGTAAATCGGGGTGGAATTTGTTTTTGATCTGTAAGATGTTTACAAATTTGAGGACAAGGCTTCTCCTTGGAGTTTATTTTTTGGAATCAGTGTCTCAAGTCCTTTCAAGTCCCCTTTCTAGGAGAGATTCTAAGTTAGCTATGTTTAATTCTTTATGAATAACTTACTTTGATGAAGTATTATCTTTTTTTTTTTTTTTTGGAGACAGGGTTTCTCTGTAGTTTGGGGCCCGTCCTTGAACTCACAGAGATCCGCCTGCCTCTGCCTCCCGAGCGCTGGGATTAAAGGCATGCGCCACCACCTTTAAGGAGACAGAAATGGACTAAACGGTACCAGCCATGGCCATATGCACAGTGCCATTTGCAGTCGTCACATTAGACTCCGACACACACTGCAGAACACTGTCCAGTCTGGTCCTGTCACTTCTCTACTGAAAGCCTTTACTTGTTCTCCATCTAGCCTAAGCCCCTCAGACAGGTTAAAGGACCACTCCACACGACATACTGGACGGTGGGGGGAGCAGTTAGTGGCAGAGGGCTGGCTGGCAGGAACAAGCCTCGGAGTCTGTGCCCATTGTGTCGCACACAGAGACAATCCTATCAGTGTTAGCACTAGAAATACTAGTATTAACAACAGTAGTCAAAGTGACCCTCAGTACTTGAAAGAGATCTACTAGCTAGAAAAGATGGGGAAAGGAAAGGATATGACCAATGTTAAATGTAAAATTTGACTGTTGGTACCTTTATCTGTAGTGGTTCTCAATCTTTTAATTAAAAGCATCAAGTTCACCCCTGTTATAGCAGTTGCACAGTAAGACAGGGAATGAGCCGGGGTGCCAGGTGGGGTGGCGAGCCTGAGAATTAGCCGTTCATACCTCAAGTATTTTTTCAAAATATATTAACAGCTGTGACTCAAGACAAGAAATGAAGTCACCTCTATAGAAAATGTAATATAATGTGTATAAATGTACATCACAGACCATTTACTGAACAGGTCCTTTAAAGCCTCTCACCAGTGTGTTCTCCCCACTGGAGCTATTCCAGAGCCTCATTCGGTTGTCTGTGCCAACAGTGAGCAGGTGAAGTCCATCACTTGTAAAACATAAGCCATTAACTTTCCCATTGTGAGCAGTGTTTGCTGCAATGAAAACACATTCAATTTATCTTTTTCTGGGTTAAGTATATTTTAAACACATTAAAGAATAACTAATGAATTACCTAAAATGTAAGTTGATTATGCATAAAATTAACCAATCTTTAGGTTATGTAAGCAAGATAAGCTACATTAAAAAAACCCTGTAGAGGAAAAGAATAGGCAAAATATTTGCCAAGTATAATTTTTTCAGGAAGCAAACTGTACTAATTCAATTAAAAATAACTTACTTTAAATGCTTTTCAACGCTTTCATATATTTCCCTCTAAATTAGAAATCATTTGACAAAGTATTAAAAATCCAAAATGGCAGGGCATGCCTATAATCTCAGCACTTGGGAGGCAGAGGAAGGAAAGAGGGCCATTTGTTTTAGGCCAGCCTGGGTTCAGTCTCCAGCACTATCAAGAGAGAAAAGAAATAAAGAAAGGAAAATATTAATGTTTTCTATCAAGAGAAAGTTTAACAGAGAAAAACTATTCTAATCTTGGGAAAAAAAAAACCAACTGAGTTTCTAGTCTAGAATGGGTGGACACTGCTTTTAAATCCTGTATAAAAACACAACTGAGCCGAGTGCCACAGGGATGGCACCTGACTTATCTCTGTGGTGACACAGAAGCACAGAGCACCGCTCTTGCATCACCCTACTGCAGCTTTCTGTGTAAAACTGAGTTGACATAGTTGGCCTTAGAGCAAACATATTTGCAAACCAAGGTACACATGAGAAGCTTGTATGTTTGAAAGTTTGGAGGCAAAAGCAGTCTACATAATTATTTGGATCTTGGGAGAAAGAAAACCACAATTATGTTTGATTTTGAATACCATTTACAAAAATTAATTTTTAATTTGTCAATATATACTTATTTGGTTTCAATCTAGAAAGCCACCATAAAACCATTACTGTATTATTGACTGTGGTCTTTGTTACCTGATTCAGCAGCTTGTGACTTCTTCCCATTATGCTGATCAAGAGTGAGCAAACATCCTGATGCTCTTCTCACATCCCATAATTTCACTCGACTGTCAGCGCTGAGGAGAAAAAATAGCTCTTATATTGACATGTGTGGCTAGGGTAATGACTCTACTCTTTACTTTGCTAGACTGAACATGGACGTTTCACTCTATGTCACAAATATATTCCTATAATTGTACTGTATTCTTATTTTCAACAAATATTCAACATTCAAAACTCAACATTCCCATAAAATAGTGAAAACATAGTAAAGAAAGATAATTTTTCTTTACAGATCACAAGGCTAGAATTCTGCTTTTCTCCTATCACACTAATTATGACATATTTTCTGTATTTCTCAAATGTTATCTCATTTACTTTTCTCATTGTTCTGACAAAACAACTAGCAAGAGGAACTGGAGGGAGAAAGGATTTGTTCTGTTTCCTAATGGAAAAGTACCATCTGTCATGGAGAATTCAAGTTAGACAACCAAGCAGTTAAATAATCTCATTGTTTAAGCATTTATTATCTTGCTTTTTATAGTAAAATTTTCAAAATAAGATATATAATAAGGACAATCTCTTTCCAGTTGTTTTTTTGTGCTACAATAAGTCTTTGCTAGAAAACTGTATTTACTATCTTCTAGAAACTGGGCACTTCAACAGAATATGAAACAACAAAGGCAAAGACAAATTAAGTATCAATTTCACCTCTAAGAAATACCCAGCAATAAATGAGCTCCCAACTAGATCCAGTCACCTATCATGTCTGCCTAAAGACCTTAACAATATTCTTTAAAAACTTGATTTTACTTATTTACATGCATGCATGTGTATGTGTGTGTGTGCATACATGTGTCCATGAACACAAGCCAAAGGTTAAAGGACAACTTGCATGAGCTGGTTTTCCTCCCACCACACAGGCTCTGGGGACTGAACTCAGGCTGGCAGCCTTGGCAGCCTTGGCAGCAAGTGTCTTCACTAAGCCATCTTGCCAGGTCTAGATGTCTTTTGATATCTACAGTCTAGACATCATTGTACCTCAGAAATCACATACTTTTACCTCCTCAGGTCACGTTACTGATCCCTCCTACAGTTTGTGTGTGTGTGGTTTTCTTTGTTTTAGCAGAGCTTCCACAACTTTCATATGTTGAGGCACTTCCCTTCAATCACCAAAAATCACTGTCTGTGTCATGTGATGTTTAGATTTCCGTACTGTAGTACAGCTGTAGTCCATTCTTGAACTGAGCACAGCTGTCCAGCGCTTATGTACCTGTAGCCAGCCCCTCCTCCCACAGCCTACCGTTCAGTATCTTTACGATCTCAGCCCTTGAGTGGACAACCCCCACCTGCACACCGGCAAGCAGTCCTGCTCTCTTCCTGTACTAGTTACTGAAGGTCCACTCGTCACTATTTCTCCCTCAGTCCTCAGTCCTCACCCTCAAAACTGCTGGACCTCTTCCTGTACTAGCACTCAAAGTCTACTGCCACTAAGGCACTCTAGAATGTTCTGTAGGCACTGGTCTTTCTGACGTCATGATCAACCTGTGCCTTTAGTACACTATTTGGACTGGGTAGTGCTATGGGAGCTCCTTCCACTCCTTCAGCCAATAGCCTTTAAGATACAAGTGTGGTCTCTTTACTATAAATGCATGTACTCCAACTGCTAGAGTGTGTTTCTGTTCCCTGTTTGTGCAGAGGGCTGTTATCTAGGACAGTGATCTGGAAGTCTCCCCTAAATAAATAAACCTTTATTATTCATAATTCTGAACTAGTGTGGGATTATTTTGTGACTTGCACCATCAGGATAGTAGCCATTAAATACTAACAAATTAAATCAATGGATACATGCATACTTTGTATCAGGACAAAAGTTATGGCTAAAAAAACTAAAAGTGTCATCTTACGCGAGAAGTGTTTTACTTCCATGTAGAAAATAACAAGTTTTATTAGCAGTGCTAGATGATTTATGCAGAGGTTCTCCTGATTTCTCTCTGTTCTAAAAGGTGAAAGCCTTCAAGATGAATGACCATGCACAGATGGCCAACAGGTAAACCCTGCAGCACCCGTATGAGGACGTGAGTGCAGGTCCCTGAAAAGCTAAGTGCAGCTGCGTGCTGCAGAAGATAAACACAGTGGAAGGCAACTAAGGGAGACACCTAGTGTCAGCCCCTGGCTTACACACAAGCATGTGCACCTGCACATGCACCACACACACAAAAGGAAATCTTTGCTGATGTAAACTCAAACTTGTTACTCAATATTTCATTTTCAGGTACTAACAATTATATACAATAAAATATGTATCTTATGAAAACTACAATCTTTCAAAATGCTTCTAATTATTAATATTAATAATAAAACCAAATATATTGCAATTTACCTGGCTGTTGCCAAGATATAGTCATAGCGTGGTGACCAGGAAACTGCCAATATTTCTTGTCTGTGACCTGTAAATCCAAAAGTATAAAAATTATACACTTACAAAATATTTTAAAAACAAATAAAATATAAGGGGCTAATAATTTTGCCTAACTCAGAAAATAGCAAGCATAAATAGCAGTGAAGATATATGATGACTTAAACTTGCAGCATCTATGTTTAAATACTAATGTGAGATTTCTGAGAAGTATTTTTAATTTCATTTTCTTTTTTTAAATTTTTTAATTAAAAGTTTTTTTTTCTTCCATTTTACATAGCAACCACAATTCCCCTGTCCCTCCTCTCCTCCTGTTTCCCCCATCTTCTTCCCATCCAGTCCACTCCTCAGAAAGGGTAAGGCCTCCCATGGGGAGTCAACAAATTTTGGCATATCAAGTTGAGACAGGACTAAGCCCCTCCTTCCCCCCCGTATCAAGAATGAGCAATGCATCCCTCATAAGGAATGGGCTCCAAAAAGCCAGTTCATGTACTAGAGATAAATCCTGGTCCCATTGCCAGTGGGCCCACAGGCTGCCCGAACCACAGAACTGTCACCCACATTCAGAGGGTCTAGTTCAGTCCTACGCAGGTTCCCCAGCTATCAGTTCAGAGTCAGTGAGCTTGGGTCCACTGTCTCTGTGGGTTTCCCCATAATGATCTTGACCCCTTTGCTCATATATTCCCTTCTCCCTCTCTTTGACTGGACTCTGGGAACTTGACCCAGTGCTTAGCTGTGGATCTCTGCATATGCTACCATTAGGTACTGGATGAAGGTTCTCTGATGACTATTGGGGTGATCACCAACCTAATTACAGGAAATGGGCAGTTCAGGCACCCTCTCCACTATTGCCAGGAGTCTTAGCTGGGATCATCCCCCCCCCCCCAGGAGTTTCCCTAGCATCAGATTTCTCCCTAACCCCATAATGGCTCCCTCTATCAAGACAGCTCTTTCATTGCTCTCCCTCTCTATACCTCCCTCAACTCAACCATCCCATTTCCTCATCTTCTCCCCACTTCCCTTCACACTCAGCTCCCAATTTACTCAGGAGATCTTATCTATTTCCCCTTCCCAGGGGCATCCATGAATGTCTCTCTTAGGGTCTTCCTGCTACCTAGCTTCTCAGGGGTCAAGGGTTGTGGCCTGGTTACCCTTTTCTTTACGTACTACTGGTGGGAAGTTTTTAACCCAAGACCTTTTAATATAAAAGAACTGGCTTCTGTTTTGAAAAAAAAAAATACAAGTACTAATTTCTATCAATCAGTCTACATAACAGAGTCATCTATCTTTATAATTAGAAATGTAATAAAACATAACCATTTTACAGAATAAAGTATTTCTTATAAAGTTATAAAAGAAAAATTTGATTGAAAAAAGCATCTTAATAGCTTTGTTCCTAAAAAACACAGGTCATAAATTCAAAGAATAGTTTTACCTAATGGAACTGTTCTAATCAGACATTTTCATATGCCTAGCTTTTTAATCAACAGCAATTAATTATTAGTAATAATGTCATCACTACCCATTGGGCTCGAGAACTGCTTCAGTGGTTAAGAGCCTTACTGCTTTTGCTGCTCCAAACAGTAACTTTAGTTTCAGGGGAATTGACTTCCTCTTCCGACCTCCAAGGGCACGAGGTACACATGTGGTGCACATACACACATGCAGGAAAAACACTCATATACATAAAAGAATAAAATAAACCTTAAAAAAAAGCTACCCATTCCATCAAGTTTTTCTGGAATATTTATTTTATTTCTCAGAAACTGATAAAATATATATATTTCTGAATTATATTCCAGCATTTGTTATTTAGAATTAGATGATTTAATATGGCTAAAAATTAATAAAATCATTTATATTAATATAGTTTCCCCAAAGTATTGCTTCAAGACTTTTTCTAAATATTTGTAGTGAGGAGAAAAAATTTTTAAATATTAGGAACAAAGCTTCCCCATTAGTCACATTATCAGATAGCAGACACAAGACCCATCTGATGACCTAAGTCCCAGTGCTCGTCATTTAAACGTAGAAACGGCTGACGGCTTTGAGCTGGATTTCCTGTTCTCCTTATCCTCTGCGTTCCCCTTACAGTCACTGTTCATACAGATGTCTCAATAGCTGTGCTGGACAAGAATACTGCACAGCAGGACTTCTCTTTCTTTGCTGACTTAACAACTAGCTCAAGATGCATCAGTCATGCCATTTACAAAGAACACATGGTGAGTCATGTTTCCTTTACTGATTAGTTCACTCAAAGTAGTAGTTGTTGCAATTAAAAAAAATACCTTGTAGAATGTGAGAACAGGATCCAGACTTTAAGTCACAAAGTTGTACCTTGGGTCCTCTAGTACCAACTGCCAAAGAAAAAAATAAAAAGATTTTATACAGCATTTATTATAAATTATAAGATCCTAGCAAACTACAATTAAGAATCACAACACTTTCACTGTATCTACACAGGAATATAAAATGTATGTCACAATACATTTACAAACCTCTAAATCATCTTGAATGTTTATGATTATAGAAATGTATTTGCACTGTATTCATGCAGAACTGTGTGGTCCAAAGTCTATTCTCATCACAGCAGCTACAGATGTGCACAGTCTGTGTGTCCACAGTCTATTCTCATTACAGTAGACACAGATGTGCACAGCCTGTGGTCCACAGTCTATTCTCATCACAACAGTTACAGATCTGCACAGGCTGCTGGGCTACTTCACAGACGACCGAGAGGTAACCACAGTAAAATATCACAGGAAATCTCTAGCAGCACTTTAAGTGTGTTTATAGCTCTTTGCCACTTTATCACAGGAAATCATTCAATTTCAACAGCTCAGTTTTCTCAAGCTAATGCTATTACTACCCCTCCAGTTGCTAGACACAGCTTCATAGCAAGTCTGACTCAGACGAACAGACCTTGCAAATCCGTTAAGTGTCTCTCTCCTATAGATGAAGCAGTTCTCAGGAATAACTGAGTCCTGGGGACCAGATACCTGATAGTAGGTTAATATTTTTCTTCCTAATACGCTAATATTTGTTGTTGTTACAGGAATTATATAGATGCGTATCTGCTTTCAATCAATGTTAGAGAGAAATAAGTTTTCCTTTCATTGTGTTGAACTGGAAAATTTATAAATTAAAAACATTACATTTACTTTGTGTGTGTGTGTGTGTACCAGGATGGAGCATAGCCTGCTGTAGTCAGCTCTATCCTACCATGTGGGTTTCAAGGATCAAATGCTAGGTGTGGCAGCGACAGCCCTACCCACTGAGCTACCTCACCAGTTCAAACGGTCGTATTTTGTTCACATCAAATATCTTCAAGTTTAGTGACTTAAAAGAAGTCAGGGAACACATACAAACCGAAAGAAACAAAGAAAAAGGGAGATAGAGAATCAATACTCTCACAGTCTGAATCCCAGATAATAGCATTGCTGGACTTACACTAGTTTATAATGTTTAAAAGAATCTTTCCCTGGCTTAAAGTTTTTCTGTCAAACATAGCCCTAAAAGGGGACAGTTTCCCACATGCAAAGGGCAGAAGGATGGTGTACCCACCTGCTACCAGACAGTGCTTGGTGGCTGCTGGAGACATGTGATGGCTATAAACCGTTTCCTCAAAGTTAAACACATCTGCAGCCTGTTAAACAAGAGACGTTAAAAATGCGCAAAATCAATTAACAAATTCTCTTTCCCACATTTTAAACATATTTTTAATTGACTGTCAGCAATTTATCAACTAAAACATAACAAATCCCAGAAATTAAGGAAAGACAAGCCTCTAGAGGTTCACCACCCCTCTCCAGCAGGCTAGCATCTCTATGGACTCACCACCCCTCTCCAGCAGGCTAGCATCTCTATGGACTCACCACCCCTCTCCAGCAGGCTAGCACCTCCATCCAAGTTCTAGCTAGCTAGGAATCTGCCTCTCAGCACCACATGGCCTCAGTTTCCAGTATGCTAATCACAATCCTTTGGAAGGATAAATTGCAGTTATCAGTAACCACAACATCTATCTTTCTGGCTTTCTTCACCAACTACTCTAGAACTTTTGAACAAGCCCCAGAGTCCCTAGCATTCTTTCCTGCCCACTTTTTTCCTAGTTGCATTCACTGCTTTAGTAACGTCTGCCAGCCTACAATGCACCATCTCAATAAACTAGTTGTCTGCAATATCCTGCAGCATTTCCAACTTTCTCCACTGGCCAAAAACATCCCTCGTCAATCACAACAGGTGATTAGATCTTACAGTTCAGTTAAAATTAAAGTCACTGAAGCAGATCTCACACAATCTCTCATGCAGCCAGACGCCTTTGCTTACGCTTGGAAAAACAGTCTGTCTCCCATTTCACACGCTAATCTCTGACCCCTTGTGTCTCCCATTTCACACGCTAATCTCTGACCCAACACTGAAGCACTCTCAATCTACAGGTTAGCTGTGATGATCTCTACTGGGCCATTCCCAGAAGCACTGAAATAAAGTCCCCTTCATTCTAATATCCCAGGACAAAATAAACAAAGCTTACACCCTACCATCTCTCAATTTTCTTTCCTCCTCTTCATATTAATTTTGTCAATCTTTAATTACTTACCATTTCTTTGGTTAGAATAATTTATTTTGTTTTATGTGCATTGGTGTTTTGCCTGCATTAATATCTGTGTGAGGGTGTCCCCCCTGGAACTGAAATTACAGACAGTAGTGAGCTCCATGTGGGTGCTTGGAATTGAACCCAGGTCTGATGGGAGAGCAGCCAGGGCTCTTAACTGCTGAGTCATTTCTCCAGGTCACACTTACCATTTCTTAACGCACTGCAATCTTAGTTTGTTTCACTTTTCTTGTTCACACTACTTTTTCACTATCGCTGATAGCCTCGGTATCCTATCTGATGTGTCTGTCAGCTTCCTTAAGACAGCCAATCACCCCACTGTCCTTGAAACAGTCTTTTTCACTGGCTCCCAGTGTCGAGATGTACAGATGTGTCCCTTACTCTCTGGCTATTCCTTTTCATTATTTTTGCAGAGTTTGTTGTCACTTCTGTCCTATAAGTCCTGATCACCCTCAGGATTTGTTCTATGCAAGCTCCTTCTCTTCAACTGAATGTTACTGACTCATAATCTCTATTTTACTTTCACATCAGACATAATAAATTACCCAATTCCCATTCCAGAACCCGGGACCCGTTTTTTTTTTTTTTTTGTTTTTTCGAGACAGAGTTTCTCTGTAGCTTTGGAGTCTGTCCCGGAACTAGCTCTTGTAGACCAGGCTGACCTCAAACTCACAGAGATCCGCCTGCCTCTGCCTCCCAAGTGCTAGGATTAAAGGTGTGCGTCACTACTGCCCAGCTGACTGTTTTCTAATTATGTGTGTTTTTGTTATTGCTGCTCTGAGACTAGATCTTGCTCTATCACCCATGACTCACAAGATAGTCCATGCTGGTTTTGAACTCATGCCTTTCCTGCCTTAGCCTCCCAAATGCTAGACTTATAGGCATATACCACATGACCAGTTGCTGCTCTATCTCTTAAAAACTCTCCAACGCCATCCTTCTCAGTCTCCTGCTATACATAAAAACATAAGTGTCATTTGTAAAGTCCAATTTACGTTTACAAACCTTTCTTTTCTCTGAGAACTAGCCTATCAGAATCTAGATTTCTTAGCAGGTTTTCAAAACCTTTAAACAGAACTTTGCTGGGTTTTGTCAATGGAGGATTGGTTCAGCTACAAGGTACTCCACTCACTGTGAAGTTCATGACATGCATTTAATCTATTTAGTTTTTTTTTTTTTTTTTTTTTTTTAGACAGGGTCTGGATAACGCAGAACTTACTATCTAGCCTGGGAAATGCCAACTCTAAAATTATGTCACATTTCTATAAAGAGGTTTTACAGGCAGGTAGATATAGAGCTGAGGATAAGTAGTACTATAAATTAAATTTCATTAATTATATAATTCTCATCTCTATTATCTATTTTTACTAAGCTATATTATGAAAACTTTCTTTTCCTGCAAGTTTTTAGATAAAGAAGGGAAAAGTCTAATTCTATTATTTAGCTTGAAGTTTTCAAATAATAAAAATATTTGCTAAGGTTTTGAATGCTGGTTACATGTTAGGCCTTGTGCTAGGTATTTTATGTATGTTGGCTCATTTAACCCTCAAAACCATTCTAGAAGGTGCCATCTTGGTCCTTATGTACAGACAAAGGAACGATGCAGGTGCGCTGGCATTTGCCCACTGTCATAGTGTTAACCAGCAGAAGTTAGTTAACCAGGATATAAGCCCAAACACTAGTTCTCCTTAACTATACTACTTTCATATCTGACACACAGAACGTCTTATCAAGAAACCACACCAATATGGTTGAGGATTCAGTTTTCCATTATCCTACATTGCATTTTAGAAAGGTTTTAATGTACTTACCTGCAATGTATTTGTATCCCACACTTTCAGAGTTTTATCGAATGAGCTGGAAGTGAACATGCCTGTGTCATGAGGGTACCACTGAACAGTCTCCACGCTGTATTTGTGAACATCAGGATGGCTTCTACAAAACAGCAATAGAAATTTAGAGACTGCTGACTCGGGTGGGTTTCAAATGTAGTACTATGAAAAAGTAGCAGGCATGGGTAAGGAGATACGGATCACTACACTCACATCACACATCCCTGTTCTAGCTGTTAAGAAGGGGAGAGAGAATGTCTAGGCATCTTCAGATTAAGTTTCCGCAGTGAGATGTTGGGGGCCTGCCCTCTCCTAAGGCTCATCAGGTATCACTCATTCCTGTACTGTATACAGTTGGCGGTGGGGGTGTTGGACAACTATAGCAAACTTCTTTCACCTTGCAGGTGACAGGGGATTTTCTAACTGGAAAAATACATCTTTTTGCTTTTCTTTTCTCAACTATCATTATTTGAGAACTGGGGAATGCTTCACACACTGCCATGGGAACCCACACACTGTTGTTTACCAAGAAACTTACTCTGGCACAAAAGAATGCAATTGGTGGGTGTCAATGGGACCTACTAGTTTCATGTAACCTATCATGAAATTACAAGTATCATCTTGTGAAAGGCTGTCCTGCTTAAAAGACATGTTGTGTTCTCTGAGCCAGTCATCAGTACAGTACGTATGCCATTTTACTCAATCTTAAACAAACTGGCATTGTGATACTTTTGAGACTATGAAGGCAATCTGAATACTAGATGTTTGATTCCAGGGATTACTGTACATGTGAGATAGTGGTACTAGGGTTATATTTACAAAAAAGGTCTTCATTTCAGTGACACAAACAAGTACTTATTGATGCAATAATGTTATCTGGGATTTACTTAAAAATAATCCTGAAACTGTTTGAATATGTAGTAGATATGAAACAAATAGCTTATGATTGACAGTTGTGAAGGTTGGGTGATAAGTAATTGGTTATTATACTCTTGTTATGTTTGTACATGGGAGAAATTTCCAAGAATAAAACAAACAAGTGTATAGAACATTATGTAACCCTGTGCAAACAGGACCATTGTGGGCTCTAATTTCTAAGAGTGAATGTCTGTAGTGCTAAATAGAGGCAAGGTCCTCAAGGCCTGCTCTGGCCTCGAGACAGATGTATATAACATATGGTCTGTATGACCACCCATGTTTCTGTATGTGTGCATGTATGTATAAGCAGTCACTAACTTTTCTGCTTTCTCCATCATTTTATATGGGTTAACTATTTACTTGAGCCCACAATTTGCATAATTCTGATATTGTAGATACATCATTAGGTTATGCCAGAACCGTGTTTTTAAAGGCTATGGGGGAGGCACATACAGACGTTGGACAGTCAAATGTGTGGGCAGCAGTACTCAGGTGCCTTTCTTTTCTGCTAAGGATTCAAACTCCTCCTAGTTACAAGGAACCTCTGCCTTGTTGCGAGCAAGTAAGTACCTACTTCCTGCTATAGAAATCGAGGGACTCTAGGCATTGTCTTTTCCTCTTCCTTGGCATCAAAGCTGCATGCTTAGCTTTATTGATCTGTTTGGAACTCTCATTGTCCAGGTCTGAATGGAAATCCCGAGGAGAGTTAGCTATTAGTCAAGGCTGTAGAGTTGGCCTACACTGGTCACACGTTCCAAAGTTAACGGAATTATTTCTGTAGTGTGACCTTGGTTGTGTTCCCTGTTTTAACCTTTCTTTCTCCTTCCTTCCTTCCTTCCTTCCTTCCTTCCTTCCTTCCTTCCTTCCTTCCTTCCTTCCTTCCTTCCTTCCTTCCATCCATTTGGTAAATTTGACTCTCTAATTTTCTCCACAATTTCATGATATACAATCATTATTTCAGTAAGTTCTATTTAAAATGAACAGAATCAACTTTGATATCCTCTAAGAATCTTGATTTCAATATAGACTTTCTGGTGGGTTGTTTTAAATAAAACCAGTTCTTATTGTAGAAATACAAACAAAAGCTCAATTATATTTTAAATTTAAATTTTAAAACAGGATACGATTTTGTATCATTCTCTTATATATGACATTATTCCCATGCACATTTAGTAAGAATATTGGTAATAGAATCTTTTTAATGCCCAAGAACAAATAAAGTAAATTGAGAATAAATATTACAATGTAGTCTAAGCCACAATACTATACTAAATAACAATTATTTAGTATAGTATTTCTAATAATTATTTAGTACAGTATTTACTAAATAGTAATACTACAATAAATTTTCTGAAATTATATTTTAAAATGATACTGTAAATAGCCATTTTAGAGTATGAATAAAATTCATAATAAAATAAAATATAGACACATTAACATTTATTTATATTACACACTAAAAACCTCATCAAATCATAGTTCTTCACAGAGTAACACTATCTAGCATATATACTGGGTGTATAAAATATATCTTTTTCACTATTTAATAAACTTAATGTGTTAAATTTTAATCTCAGGTAACATTAGATTTTAAAATTATTAAATTAAAGCCAGGTGTGGTGGTATACAACTTTAATCCCAGTACTCAGGAGGCAGAAGCAGACAGATCTCTGAAGCCAGCACTTGAAAATTTAGTTTTTTTCTTCTGATTAAGGCTGAGAGAAAGTGTGTAAATGGCTCAATCCTCTTAAAGAGCAGGTCTCATACTGTGTACTATTGTTACTGATCTTGGTTGCCCAACATTAACTAGATGATGGTAAGACAAGAATGCTAAAGACACCATACACCTTGGTTTTAGGCCATGGAGAAATCAAGCTGGAACTAACCCACAACCTTCCTCCCAGTGGACTAGCTTTTATGGTGGGGAGGTGTTATGCAAGCCACTAGGAGAGAAGTCTCCTCAGTGGTACCACCCAGAAAGGGATCCTGCATCCTACAATCCCAATCTGCCAGGCAAGGTAGTGAACAGTGTCAAGAATGAATTTGAGGTCTGCTCCACACAAAAAACTTAAGTGCTTGCTAAAATGTAAAAAACAGTGAGGAGGGACAGTCATGCCATACAACAGGGCTCACATGGGGGGTTACTGGAAGAGGAGAGAGAAGGGACAGAAAAAGGGACAGAGAAAAGGGAAGAGTAGGGGACAAAGAGGGGGGCGGAGACTACCCCTGGAGATAAAGTAGCAGGAGAGAGGGGGGGAGAGAGAGAGAGAGAGAGAGAGAGAGAGAGAGAGAGAGAGAGAGAGAGACAAGGGAGGTGGGCAAGATCCACCTTTTAAAAGGAAATGTAGCGAATGTGCACAGGAGGTGTCCTTAGTGGCTGCAGCTGTCAGGACCCCAAGGAGAGGCCAGTAGGTGCCTGAACACTAACAGTGCTGCTATTGTAAATGTGGTCAAAAGCCCACGCTGGGGAGTTCACAGGCTCTGCAGTAACTTGCCTACTACTGTTGTTTGCTAAATGGACCTGGAGTCAAGGCCACTTCTCTCCTACCGTGTGGGGTCAGGGACAGAACTCACTGAGCCACCTAGCTGACCCTGGACTTTTTCTTTAGCTATCTATATTCCTTTCCATTTACACAATAGTTTTTTTTTTTAAACAGCTTTCAAGATGCTTTAACAATAATATTTACAGAAACCTGGTAAGAATGAGGGAGCAAATAAAATTACCTCTAAAACAAAACAAGCTGAGTCTCAGAAAGATTTTCAAGAATTGTGTTTCTAAAATGAATCAACACTGTAGACACACAATTATAAATCTTCGGGACCATGACCTCAGGGCCTTTCCATGCTTTGGGAATATCTATAGAAGGGTGGCTGCTGAGATCTGTGAGCTTCTTGTGAGAACACCCCTTGGCAGCTAGTCTCTAAGGCAAAGTTGACTTAACAGATCAGAGAAATGGCAAAAGAGCTTTAAATGACTGTCACAAAGGAACTACCAAACAGCTAACGAAGTCAGGACAAACAGGTCTATTTTTTAAGTTGAGCATTTTTATTTGTTGTGTTTTGTCTTTTTTTTTTTTTTTTTTTTGAGATAGTTTCTCTATGTAGCCTTGGAGTCGCCCTGGAACTCACTCTGTAGACCAGGGTGGGAATTCGCCTGCCTATGCCTCTTTAGTGCTGGGATTAAAGGCATGCACCACCGCCACCCAGTTCAAGCTGAGCATTTTGAGTGAGTAACAGACAAGAAAGAAGGGCACACATGTGTGCGTGCTTGTGTGTGTGTTGAGAGGATTGCCTATACATTTATTACATCATGTTTTTAATCTATTCTCCTTCAGCATGAGTTGAAAATTTAGTTTGCATTTATAATTAGTGAAACATTCATAACTGAACCTTATGCTAAGTGGTATTAAAACCATAGCCACTGAGATATGCTCTGTAGGTGAAGAACAAAAAAGACAAAAGTCTTTTTAGAATTTCATTTGAGAGCTGATACAAAAACTGAAGGAAATCACATGACAAAAAAAATCTATCAAATTTTAATTGTTTTTTAAAAAAGCATCAAGGGAATTCTCAGTCAACTCTAAAAGCTGCTTCTGTCGTGCATATGACTATTTTCATGTTTTGCATTTGATGCAAACAATACTGAACTGTTTACATATTCATGAGTTACACTTTCAAATACACACCTGCCAACGGAACACACTGCTTTACATGTGTAATAGGGTTGTTTGCTGGCGTTCTCAAGGTCATAGAGTACAATCACACCATCTGAACCACCCGATAACATGCTGACAATGGAAAAAGTCACATTAATCACTGTGAGAAGTCCACCTATTGATGGTGATTTCATATCTGCAAACATTGGCCTATATACACCCCAAAGTATTAAGGTAATAAGTACAGTTAATTCTAACAAACTTTAATAAACTGAAATGTCTTAATATTTACAAAAGAACAGATAAAGAAAAACTCAATCTTTGATCATTTTAAGTTTACCCCAACAACTGCAAAAAATAAAAGATGGTAGAAATAAGATGGAAAAGACACTTAAGAAAGTAAAACATTACGGTTATATTTTACATGTCTTCTTAAATCTGTACAAAATGAAAACAGTGGCTACCTGTTCCTGGGCAAGTTATATCACCTATCTCAACTTTCAACATCTGTAAGAATAGCAACAATGGAGTATGTGTTGGGGGAGTTCTCCCCTAAATAACAAAGCTGACGTGGCAGTAAATGGAAGCAGGCTTCCTTTCCTTCATAATCATAATCATTCACTTCGTCTGTCCCGAATGCCTACAGAGCATAAGGCACTGTGCTAGTAACTGGGAACGACACAGGCACACAGGCCACCTGGAAGGCCAGTCTAGCAGGAACGACCTTGTAAATGCCTCACAAACTCTATGTACTAATTGGAATCACTGTGGCAATGGACGCTCCTTTTATTTTAGCTTGAAGCTTCAAGGATAGCATCCTTGGTCATGTCGTATTAAAACTGGTACCTGAAGGCAGAAGAGAAAGTAGCCAGTAAGGTGTGGGAAGTTAGCGATCTGTACTCAGTCTAGTGACCGAAGGAAGAAATATGTTGCTGATGTACGCATGTAAGGAAGGGAGATGGGAGAGAGAAGAGAGGTCTAAGGACCACGCATTCAGTCTTACTTTTTTTGGGGGGGTGGGGGAAAGGTTTCTCTGTGTAGCCCTGGCTGTCTTGGAACTAGCTCTGTAGACCAGGCCGGTCTGGAACTCTCAGAGATTCACCAGCCTCTGCCTCCTGAGTGCTGAGATTAAAGTCGTGAGCACCACACCTGACTACTCAATCTTACTTTTAATAGTGAAGGGTGCTGTTCTTCAAACTAGTCTATTACATTGGTAGAGACTGTCAATTATTTGATTAGAAAAGCTTTGAAAAATGATTTCTAAATAGTAAAAGTAACATGTAAGTACATGCTCAACAACAGAAAATTCTTTATATCAATTCAACTAACTTACAACATTAACTTGTAAAACATTCTTGTTTTTTTGTTTTTTGTTTTTTCGAGACAGGGTTTCTCTGTGGCTTTGGAGCCTGTCCTGGAACTAGCTCTTGTAGACCAGGCTGACCTCGAACTCACAAAGATCCACCTGCTGGGATTAAAGGCGTGTGCCACCACCGCCCAGCTGACTGTTTGTTTTCTAATTATGATTTTGTTTTTTTTCATAACATTATCTGAAAGAAATCTTAGAATTTGAAGCTGTAACATTTAACTGACCTCTCTGGAAGCCATATTTTCAGTTTAGAAAGTAACAGTGGGTGGTGAACAGTGCACTAAATTCAGAACAAAGCCTACAAAAGCGAGAACTTTGATTTTTCCCATATACACAGTATTTCACATCCAATATTTTCACTGTTTCTATCTTTCTACCTCATTCAGGGTACCATTTTTAAAAAATATTTTTTACGAGATGAAAATCTTTTTGAAGAATGATCTCTTTTGGATCAAATTTAACTAAAATCTTAGATATTCCAAATTTTATCCCACTATTACACAAAACACAGTTGCCTAATTAAAAACAGGCACATCTATCTCATCAAGAGTTCTTCAGATGTCCTCAAGGCCCTTTCCCCAGCACCACCCCTTCTTTACCTTCAGCTACTTACTAATATCGCCAGCTTCCTTTCCTGAACACTGCATAATTCACCACTCCAAAGTGTATCATGAATTGTTTTAAGTGAACACAGACCTTCACCACTCTGTGCTTCTTTGCTCCCTTGACCTGTTCCATCTCTGATTTATCATCTGGGCTAACGCCCAGGTCATTTGCTCTGCAACTTCCAGTTTAGACTTTTAGACTGAATTAAAATAAACTTTACTTAAAACTGGTTTCTTTATTGTGATGTGATACCAGCAGTCAAACCAATACCTAGATCTACAAATTTATACATTTACAGAAAGTATTGCTACTTTCCAGAAGTATTGGTTATGGTCCTGGTTATTCTAGCTATCTGATTTCAAGCCAGCAACAGGCAAAGAAGGGCTAAGGACTGCAGCACTCCAAGAGTTCCTGTACGCTACTGATGATGTCTGCCTTCTGGCCTTGAAAACCAGTTTGAGTAGATGGAAAAGGCTTAATTCTCAGAGTATTTTAGACTAAAGAAAAAAAAAATAGTCTTCCTTTGGGCTTTTTGTGACCCTTTCCCTTACACACACACTGACAGTGTGACCCTTTCCTTACACACACACTGACAGTGTGACCCTTTCCTTACACACACACACTGACAGTGTGGCCCTTTCCCTTACACATACACTGACAGTGTGACCCTTTCCTTACACACACACTGACAGTGTGGCCCTTTCCTTACACACACATTGACAGTGTGGCCCTTTCCCTGACACACAGTGACAATGTGACCCTTTTGTTACACACACACCAGTGTGACCCTTTCCCTTACACACACACTGAAAGTGTTACCTTTTCCCTTACACACAGTTGTAGATCCGTAGACAAGGCTGGTCTTGAACTCAGAGACCCATCTGCCTCTGCCTCCCGAGTGCTAAGATTTAAGGTGTTTGCCACCATGCCTGGTTCTAGTTGTAGATTTTACTCCAAGTGAAAAGGTTTATTTTATTATAGTCTCAAGGTTATTTTGCTTGCTTGCATTGGTCTTCTGTGTCGACTTTTGTCATATGCAGTCTGGGTCTTCTTGGCCTTTATTCTGTTTGTCTGACTACCTTCACATCTGTTGTCAGTGCTGAGATTGAGCCTATAGCCTCACACATGAGAGGCTAGCACTCCACTACTGAGCTACAGCCTGGTCCTTCATCCCTTCTTTCCTAATCTTAAGTTCTCTACACTTCTGCTTTCTGTTTCTAAGGAATTACACCTGTGGTGATTTGCTTGTGTTCTTATGCTTTGTCTCATTTCTGAAATATTTTTCTTTTATTTCTAATTTTCCATGTGTTTGATAACCTCATTTCTGAGATTTTTTACATTTGAATTTATTCTTTCATGGATTCCATGTTTTGGGAATTAGGCAAGAGATGATCAGTTGGTAAAGTGTCCACCACACAAACATAATGACCAAAGTTTAGATGCCTCAGGAGCTGCACACATATAAATGCACACATGAATGTGTACCACACACATGACAACAAACTGACTTTTCATTAGTTTTGCAATATTATATTAGCATTCTCACATTTTATGACATAACCTGTCAGGCATGAAGTCATTGCAGTGGCCATCAGTTCTCTTTATTCTCTTAGCTCTTACATCTCATATCCTATTTTTGCATATTTTCATATTCTTTCAGAATGGAGTTAGAGTTTAGGTTTAGAATTTATATTTTAGAATTTATAATCTAGATTTAGAATAACGTTTAAACTTTTATTCTCAGAAAAATCCTCATTCTAAAATATATTTTCATTCATTTTGAAAGATACTTAAAAACAAAAGTTTTTAATTAGAATTTTTTCTGGTTCTGTTCATGTCCTAAACTTTTAGGTGAGCTGTCCTTTCCCCTGTGTCTCTAGCACCACACTGCTCAAGCTGGGTTCTATTTTTCAGTGTGGGGCTCTGTTCTGCAGGGAGTGTTGACCTATTAGTTCCTAGGAATGATTACAAGGGCCACACTGAGCTCCTTCCAGCCTCGCCTGCTACTGAGGCGTGACATGCTTTCTTGAAATTAAATGACTTTCTGTTTAGTATTTTACACTAATATTACTTAACTATGAGGTTAGAATTCTGCTAATCATGACCATATTATGCTGTGGGACAATGGTCTGTAACCTATCAATTGTATTTTAATAAAATGCTGATTGGCCAGTAGCCAGGCAGGAAGTATATAGGTGGAGCGATGAGAACAGGAGAATTCTGGGAAGAGGAAAGAGCAGTCTGCAGTCGTCATCCAGACACAGAGGACAAGATGTGACTGCCTCGCTGAAAAAGGCACCAAGCCACGTGACTAACACAGACAAGAATTATGGGTTAATATAAGTTATAAGAGTTAATAAGAAGCCTGAGTTAATAGGCCAATCAGTTTATGATTAATGTAGACCTCTGTGTATTTCTTTGGGGCTGAAAGGCTGCAGGACTGGGTGGGATAGAAACCTCAGCCAACAATATTAAAGAGGTAGGGCACTGTTTTTATGTTAAAGGAGGAAACTTACAAAAGGTGATTAAATTAGAATTTATAAGATATACAAAATTTAATCTTCATAGGTGGTATGCAAATGTATTCTCTGTAGTTGAACCTTCTAAAAATGCAGTGTATGGGTAGTCTTCTTAAAAGCACACCTAATTGTGGAACTGCAGACTGGTCTACCAGATCTGTGCATTCTGGCTGTGACTGTGGTTTTTAGTGCTTCTGCTACAGTGTTCATAGTGGATGATAAATATTAAAAGAATTTTGAACAACTTAAATGTACACTGATGTTTGTTAAGGAAATAAAAGACTTGGTTTTTGATTTGACATATACTTTCATCTTGATTTCTTCCTTCTTGCTCCTGAGTGGGACTGAATATGTCTTAGCAAACAAAGAAATAAACAATTGTATCTTTTACCATGTAGTAAAGGGAGTGCTACTATGCTGAGTGGTTCAGACTTCGACTGCCCCGTGGAAATGCTCTTCATCCTATATTCCTCAAACATACTCCACACATATGTAAACTGTAATTCCCCAGTTCAGACTGACTCTGCTAACAGGTTACACTATGCCAAACAGCTGGGCTGGAACACTAGTATATTTTCTCCCCACTGGCACCAACGACCAAAAGAAATCATCTGTCCTTTATTCCTTGGATCTGCACCTAATTTTACAAATGAGAGCCCACAACTGTCTTTGAACAGGAAATACTATGTTTTGCCTTGAAAAGCTAGGGAAAAGGAAAGAATTATTGTGTGCCATCTTTTAAATTTAGCCACGTGCTAAATGGAGAACTCTGTTCACCACACATTTCTTACACACCATTATTATGGCAGAGGTAAAAGCAGAAAGTGCGAGTCTGCCAGGCCTATCCTGACTTAGGTTAAAGCGAAGGACAATACTTTACTAAAACAAAACTCTAGGGTGACTGCTGAACAGACTATAGCACGAGAAACTCTTTTCCTTAGTTTTCTCTTTCTTTCTTTCTTTCTTTCTTTCTTTCTTTCTTTCTTTCTTTCTTTCTTTCTTTCTTTTTTTTAAATATACAAGGTCTAATTATAGAGCACATAAAGACTGATTTGTTCTATTTCCTGTAGTGCGGGGCTTGACCTGTTAGCAGAGTCAGGTCCTTGTGCATTGTATTTAAGGGTCCATTACTGAATACAGTGAAGAGCTCTGAGTTCAGTGAAGAGTGAAGAGCCCTTACATGAAGGGCTCTGAGTTCACCTTCCTTACTGCGGTTCTTTTCTCCTCCCCCTTCTGCTCCAGATTGAACCCAGATCCTTGTGCATGCAAATCATATATTCTGCTGGAGAGCTGCATTGTCCTCCAACCCCTCCTATATGAGTAGTGTGGTGTGACGACAAATTGTGACTAGCTACGGTGTGGACAATGAGCTGAAACAATTCAACATGCATGTGAAGCTGCTTTCAGCAGATTTTCTCAAATTCTTATGACAAATAAGCTAAACACGATCTTTCCCATCAAACAGCTATGGCAACTGGAAATTTAAAAGGTTAGGTAATTGCACAGATCACAGAGCTGGTAAGAAAGAAACTCAGGAAAATTGATGCTTCAAACTTAATTTGCCAAATACATTTCTGCTTTTCTATTTTAGTTCCCATTAGATTTCTTGACAGTAACAAGAAATATTTAAAAGAGCACCCAAGACACATCCCAGCACTTAGAAACCTACTGCATAACATAACTTCTTGGGTTTATTGATTTAACATGAATATATCTAGGTTACAGTAGTTTGGAGTATTGATCGAGCTGGCAACATTTTGCATATTTGATTCTGTTTTTACTTCAAATGAATAAATGCCAGCTCAACAAATGCAACAATTTAATTTTTTTAACATATTATAACTGATTTCTACTAATCAATTTAAAAAGATAAGCTTTAGATAGAAAAGTGAAGACACAACTTACTATCTTCCTTCAACAGGCTCAATGTCAAGAGTGTTAACTCCACTGCAATGGATTCTTTCAACATCTCTGTCTTTGTTTAACTCCAGTCCCAGGACCCTTCAAAAATTAAAGAGAAAAGGAAAAAGACTTAGCAATAAGAAAAACTTTAAAATAAGCAAATTCCTTATTTTCCCAAGATTACATGGATTACCACAAATCTTTATTTAGTCTCTTACCATATTTAAAGGTGTTCAGATTTGTAAATGTAAGCCTCTCAAACAAGTTCCCAACAATTATATGCAAATATTTCACTTGAAACATTACCTTAAATTTCATTTAAAGAGTTTAGTCCTTAAAAAGTTATCTAGGGATAAATTTGCAAGAAAAAGATTCTGATAAACTTGACTGAGGACACCCAGTGGATAAAAGTTTGAATTACACAATTAAAAAGATTCTCATTTCTCTGAGCATAGAAATGCAAATTATACTTCTTCCTGCAGCAGTTTAAACGAAGTGAATTATTTTCTTTTTCCCATTAGTGCTTTGATTTTTTTACATGTCTTTATTATTCTGAATTCTATCTTGGGCCCAAACATGAAATGTGTGGTATGACAGTAACCAGAGGCCAAATTTGCTGACTGAAGGACCAAGATGGGAGTTCCAGAAAACTGGGCAATCACAGCAAAGGTGGAGATCAGAAGGAGAGACCATCCTTGTCTTGTTCCTGATTTTAGTGGGATGGCTTTGAGTTTTTCTCCATTTAATTTAATGTTAGCTGTCGGTTTGCTGTAGATAGCTTTTATTATATTTAGGTATGACCCTTGTATCCCTATTCTCTCCAAGACCTTTATCATAAAGGGGTGTTGAATTTTGTCGAATGCTTTTTCCGCATCTAATGAAATGATCATATGGTTTTTTTCTTTCAGTCTATTTATATGGTGGATTACATTGATAGATTTGCGTATGTTGAACCAGCCCTGCATCTCTGGGATGAAGCCTACTTGATCATAATGGATAATTTTTCTGATGTGTTCTTGAATTCGGTTTGCCAGTATTTTATTGAGAATTTTTGCGTCGATATTCATGAGTGAGATAGGCCTGTAATTCTCTTTCTTGGTTGGGTCTTTGTGTGGTTTTGGTATCAGGGTAA